>NW_027532008.1:9506116-9514240 GCF_008692635.1 Crocuta crocuta
CTGCTCGCCACCCCCTCCCCCGGGACGCGGTGGCGCGCTCCCCTCCTTTAAAAGAAGGGGATGGGAAAAATGTAATTAATTCCCTCCGCTCCTGAGCTGGCCCCAGGGCCTGGGACCGAGGAGGCAGAGCGGTGGGATCTGCACCCTCTGTGATAACCGAGCGCGCTTCGGGAGCGAGGCCGCAATTAGAAGGGGATCGCCCTGCCGGGGCTCCGTGGCAGGGTGCGGGGTGGGCGGCGGGGGCCGCAGAGGGACCCAGAGGAGAGAGGGAGGGGCAGGGATCAAGCCTGGAGAGGTCAAGGCAGTGGGACCTGGAGATGGGACCGGGGGCTGGGAGGAGGCCAAGGAGCACGTGGACCCGTGGGCCGGTCAGGGAGCCCCACCTGGGCACTGTCAGAGGGGACCCTGAGGCCCCAGAGGGACAGCAGTTTCACCCTACCCCCAACTCTGCACTCAGCCATCCAGTGCTCCCAGGGGCTTCCCTCCAGCACCGGGGCCCGAATATCTGCACTATCATCCACACTCAGCCTGGGGTAAGCTGTGACCCTGGGCAGTTTCTTTAACCTTCTAGGGCTCAGTTTTCTCATCTGTATAATGGGAATGGCAATAATTGTAGCCACCTAGAGGGTCCCTCTAAGACTTAAACGGGTACGTGCACACTGAATGCCAAAGATGGTGCCAGGCACACAGTCTGTTCTCAGCGCCTGCTAGCTCTCTCTCCCCCACCCCCTGGATGGGAAGGGACCCGCCTGAGCTTGAAGTCCACCCTTGAGGACAGACTCAGGGACCTCCTCCCTGACAAGGGAGCCAGGTGTGAGTCACGGGGCCAAGTCACACCTTCTCTCCAGCCTGGCAAGGCGCCAAAGGGCACAGGGCCCCTGGCAGAGAATCTGTGAAATCTCCAGCCGAGACCTGGGGAGGCCCCCAATTCACACACCTATACAATACACACATCTACACGCACCGCACAGAGCAGCGCATGGACACCTTCGTGAGGACACACACCCTGAGCCCAGGAAGGTGAGGCGGCCCCAGGCGCCTCGTCTGGACCACCCGATAGCTCCCAGGGCACCTTACCCCGCGCAGGCTTGCACAGAAGCACACGTGAGTACATATAAACCTGGGAGATGGCCACACTCTCCCAGATGGGGAAACTGAGGCCCGGGGGGGGAAGTGACTTCCACAGGCGAGCATCACCACAAACTAATGGTAGTAGACAGCCCACCCCAGGCTTCTTGCTACTCCCTCCTGTCCTCGGCCTCGGGTCTGGACCAGCTCGGGGGACCCACTGAGCACTTTCATCCCCGACTTACGTTCTCCTGACTTCCAGGAGAGGTGAGGGCAGCCTGTTTTGGGGGACAGCCTGTTCCCCGCTGTCAGGAGAGAAGGCAAAGGGCACAGATAGCCGGCCGTGGAATACGATGCTGGAACTTTGGGGTTCGTGTCTCTGGGGCCGAGGGACTACCCGGGGCGCCCAGCCCAGGACTTGCCCGGCACCCTGAGGGTCCGGGGCGGGGACTCCCTCACCGTGTCCAGGGGGAGCGCCTGGGGGCAGGCCGGGGGGCCAAGCTGCCCCACTGCCTCGCCCCCCTGGCGGCCCCTCGGAGCCAGCTGGGGAGCCTGTAAAGCGCTGGCCCCAGGACCTCTCACCCTGCGGATTCTGACGCGCCGGTCTGAGGGTCTGGGCATCAGGAGGGGTGAAAGCCCGCCCCCCAGGTGACTCGAATGTGCAGCCACGTTGGCAAAGCTCTGCTCCCGAGCCACTGGCACTACTGCTTCACACACACGACAACGAGCGCAAATCCTCGCCCAGGCGGATGGAGGCACGCGTGAAAACGCAGCGACGCTCACGCCGACGCACACGGCCTGATGCAGGCGGCCCAACGCGCACGCGCAAAGGCTGATGCGCACGGAAGGGGGCACGTCCGCGCGCCGCCAGGCCACGTGCTCCGCGGATGTTCACGCAGGCAGACACGCTGACGCCTTCGCGGACGCCGCGGCTCCCTGACGCGAGCCGACGGGCCTCCGTTAGCCCTGCTCCCGCCCCGGACGGACACACACACGCACTTCANGGCAGCCGATCCCACCCCGCGCCCCCCTCTCCCGCTCACTCTCGCTAAGAGGATCGAGCCGCCTCCCCTCTCCCTGCCCCCTGTGGACAGCGGTAATGGGCTTTGGTGCTGACTTTGAGCTTCCAAACAAGATTTCCTGCAGGTCTTCCTGTCCCTCCCCCTCCTTCGCCTTCCATCTCTCTGCTTATGGCTCCCACCCTCCCTCCACCATCCACATCTCAGCCAGGGGAGCCGGGCTCGGCCTGGCCAGCAAGCGCCCCTCCCTCCTGCACCCGCCCCCTGGCCCCAGCCCCTCTCATACTCTTTTCTAAGCCTGGCTACTGCCATTGGCTTGCCAGGCGAAGCGCCTTACAGTTTCCAAAGCATTTCCCTTCAAGCCTCAAGGCTCTTCTAGGAAGCAGTTAGCCCACTTTTCAGAAGAGATACAGGCTTAGGGGGCTCACCCAGAGTCACCTGGGGAACGAGTGGCAACCCTCCAGCCCTGACTTCTAGTCCCATACTCTTGCCCTGCCCCCGACTGTGGTCTTCATTAACCATATACAGCCCCGGGTCATTCTTAGGTCGAGAGATGTGCATGCCGGTGTGGCATATGTGTGCTTATGCGAGAACAACACATATGTATGGGTACGTGTCCTGTCTGCCCCTCTAGCCGATCTCCCCAAGGGCGCACCCCGGGGCTGGGGGCCATCTGGTCACTGACTGCCCTCTCTGATCGGTGGGGTACTAGCCATCCCCAAACTCCTTAAGGTTTTCTCTCCCTTCCATGTGGGAGTCCAACCCAGCAGACCTGAAAAGCCTCAGGGGGCGGCTCTGTCTGGTGGGGAGGAAGGCAGGCAGGAGGCTTTCTGCAGAGAAGGGCTTCAGCCTGGGCTTGGATCAAAACTGCCAGCATGTGGGAGATGACTCAGGAAGGCCACGTCGGAGAAGGTGGTGAGGCCATGGGCTCCGGACTCACCCAGAGGAAGCATTCAGCCTTACTGTGGCCCTGCCTTCTGCCCTGGGCACAGCCTGACCCTGACCCTGGATTTGGCCGAGGGCTGCTGGGGGCAGACTTGCTGTTCTAGTCCCAGTGCCTGGCACATAGTAGGTGCCCAACAAATATTGGTTGAGTGAATGAATGAATGAATGAACTTATCTATTATCCCCAGCACAGGGTCTGGCATAGAAGAGAGTGAATAAAAAGAATACATGGAAGGGTCGTGTGGCACATGCATGCCAGCCCCTCAACTGAACAGGTTTCAGAGCCCGCTCCCCACCCCAGGGGTCCTTGGAGGCCTTGCTAAAGACCGTCTGGAAGCTGGGGTGGGGGGACGGGGGATGGACAGAAGACTTCTCACTGGTTGTCTAAGAAGTTAAAGATATTCTCTCTCTCTCTCTCTCTCTCTCTCTCTCTCTCTCACACACACACACACACACACACACTTCCAGTGTTTGCTCTATGAGATGTCAACCTCCAAAATCTGGAAACATCTAGAAACATCTAGAAGCACCGGANCACACACACACACACACACACACACACTTCCAGTGTTTGCTCTATGAGATGTCAACCTCCAAAATCTGGAAACATCTAGAAACATCTAGAAGCACCGGAGGGGGGCTGGCTTTGGCATCCCCTCCCTGGGTGGTTCCGGGTTAGAAGGTGCCCATGCCAGGAGGAGCCCAAGGGCTCCTGGCCCCCAGCAGGGGCTGGAGCTAGCGGGTGCGGTGGGAGGAGCTAGCGCAGTGTGGTGGGATTCAGGGACCCTCTCTGATGGAGCGATAATGGCGGAGGGGGATTAGAGCCACCGCTCTGAGCGGCAGCCGGGTTGGAGAAGGAAGGGGCCGATCGCTGGGAAAGATATGACTATTTAAAGATAATGATTGCATAAATTTAATTAGCACACTTTCACGCGGCAAATGGCCGTTTTGTAATTAATGTATCTGGCCTTACTAAGCATGAAAGATCCCATCTCCTCCCCTCCCCTCCCGCTCCCCCTCCTCTGCGGCTCTAATGAAAGACAGAGAGCAAGTGACAGAAACAGTTTGTCAGTGGCTCCAGGTGTCAGGGGCCTAATTGGCTGAGCCGAGGGGAGGGAAGGGGTGGGAGGGCTGAGAGGGGGGACGGAGGGGGGGCCTCCTGGACTCCGGGGCCCAGGTTGGAAGAAGAGGAGGGTGGGGAGGCCCAGGGTTTTAAGCCCCCCTGGCGTGGGGGGTGCTCCCCACTGGTAATTGCCAGAGATGAGGACGCAGATTGGCCGTGGCAGGGAGTGAGTGGTGGCAGGGAGGCCTCGTTAGTACCTGGACGGACAAGCTGGCACATATCACAATGTGTTAAGGACTCACCACCATGATAGCTCAGGCCCCACGTCCCCTCTGTAAGAGGCAGAGTCCCTCTAGCGGATGGAATGAATGAATGAATGAATGAGCCTCGGTTTCCTTTTCTAGAAAATGGCCCTCGGTTATTGAGAGTCTCCAAAGGACAAGTGATCAAAGGTATCATCATTAAGCACCTACTGTGTGCCAAGCACTTACTATGGGCAGGCAGTACTGCCCTTCGTGCCTTACAACGGCAGTCAGAAGGATGGGCGCTTTAACCTTCCCGAAATCAGAATGCTTTTTACCATCATCCGTGACGCCTTGCTGCGGCTGTAGCATCAAAGTCAGGTACCAATAGGGACAGAGCTGTGGGTGAAGCTCCTGTTGACAATTTCTGGTAAGATCAAGGAAGGGCCAGCATCAAATCGTCTAAGATTCAAAGGAATATGGGTATTGGCTGCTCTGTTACAGGTTGGGAAAATGAGGCTCAGGGAAGCTAAGTAATTGGCCCCAGTCTACACAGTAAGTGGTGGGCCGGGATGTGAACTCAGAAGGTCTAATTCCAAAGACAATTCTCCCTCTAGCATCTACCTAAGGGGCCCACTGCAGGGTCGGCTAAGCACCTTTCCTGCCCCCATGGTGCCGACCCCCTGGCATCCCGGGTAAGAAGGCTGCCCGACTCCCTAGGAAAGCCTCTCTGTTAGGTGGGGACAGCTGTCATTCGCAGTGATGTCCTGCAAAGTCAGGGCTGCCCGGCTCTCCGGTAGGGTAATCGGGTAGCAGAAGCAAGAGGGTGCCAGCCGTGATGGCCGAACTTTGTGCCCTTGGCCGCCTTGGGGCTGTGTGCACACCCGCCTCTCTGACAGTGACTGTCCCCCGTCTTCACCAGCTGCCCTCTGCCAGCCCCCTGCCCCGGCCTGCCCAGCTCCTGCCCCGCTTTCTCCGAGGGAGGCGGGGCAGGGAGGCCTTGAGCCAGCCAGGGCCCGGTGGAGCGGGGCCCAGCCAGCCCTCTCCTGGACCAAATTCAATTTCAAAGCTTAATGAGTTTGCAGAGGAGCCGGGTGAGCTCGCTGACGCTACTCTTTGCCGGCTGGGTGGTTCCCGGCCGGGCCAGCGAGCGCTCAGCGGCCCGGGCAGGGAGAGCCCTGGGCTCCATCGAGAGCGGCGGGGGCACTGAGCGAGTGAAAAATGTCAGAGCAAATTGCTCTTGACAGCGTTAATATCTGCACCTCATAGCAATAATTACATGTAAATAAATAGCAAAATCACACTCAGCTGGAGGCAGCTTGGGGAGGACGGACGCTGCTAAGGACCAGCTGGGGACCCGAGTGCTCTGCTCCATCCTTTTCTTCCCCTTCTTAGTCTCTGCTCCCCTCCCCTCGCCCTCAACCGGATTCCCGCTGTCACACAGGACAGGGACCTCGAGCTCCTGGCCGCTCATAGTAAAAATGGGAGGGAAATCGAAAACATTTGGGTTCCCCCCACCCCCATCTCATCCGGCTCTAGGGCAACAGCTGGACCAGGCATCCCCCCACCTTTCCCTCCTCCCTCCCTGAACAGATCACTCTACCTGCGGGTCTTACAGGGAGGGGTCTCTGAAATCCACATCTCGGCCCTGACCAGCGTCCTGGGCACCCTCCTGGCTGCCTCCTGGCCTTGACCTCCGCACGGCCAACCCCTGATCCAGGCGGCCACGCCATCACCCTCTCAGTCGCCCAGACCCCAGACGGCCAAGTCATCTTCACCCCCGCCCCGGCTCGGTCCCAACACCCACAATGCTATGCAGCATCACCTGGTGGGGCAGAGTCGCCAGCCGAACACGGCGCACCTTCCTGGCGAGTCAACCCGACACGATGCTACTTTGTTCTGTTACCGCGGGCGACAGAGACAGCCACACAGGGGCAAAAAATACAAACGTGCGTGCATGTCTGGGTTACCTGCGTGCGTCCCCACAGCCCCCAGAGAGCATGCTCGACGGCGAGCAGGGGTGCTTTGGAGAAAAGTTTGAGAGGCCGGGTGCGCAAGCAGAGTCCCGTCCTGGTACCACGTCTAGGGGCCTGGGGGTTTCCTTTTGTGGTTTTTGTCTACAAAAGTGAGGACCTTGTCTCACCCGTGTCTGGAGTCACAGGACTTAGCAAAAAAAGGCTTCTGGGGGTGTTTGGAGGAAGGAGGAAGGAAATGGGAGCGGAAGGCGAGAGGAGGAAGGAAGGAAGGGACCCAGAGGCCCTGTCCTCAGGGCACCCGGCCTCCCTCCCACTTCCTGGCTGCGCCGCGCACAGTTCCCACGAGTTGGGACAGCGAAGAAGGAGCGTGGAGGGCCCTCCGGCTACCTTGCTGCCCGGCCTGCCTTGCCTGCACAGGGCAGGGAACGCAGACTCCATTCTTTGCGAAACAAAAATCTTCTCCAGAGCAGCCCCCGCGTCCCACACCGTCTTATTTAGTTCACTGACTAATCCACTTATCGAGGATAAAGCGCCTGTGAATCCCCATTTGATAAAGGCAGTCACAAAATTAGCAAAACTGTGCCCACGGCTCCCACGTACCAAACAAACAAGAGGCTGGGGACGGCTGCGGAGAGAAGTTGTCTCGCTTTAGTCCCCGGGGCCCCGGAGAGATTCGGGAAGAGATAGCAGCTCTCTCGCTGGCGCTGCAGGCTGGGAAGGCGATGCCATGGGTTTGCTATTCGGGAAGGGGGCTGGGCAAGGTGGGGACGGGAGCTGGAATGGAGTCCCTGCTCCGTCCTGCACGCCCGCACCCCAACGCCAGCCCGGGTCCCCATCTCCCGTTACAACCCAGCTCCATGACCCTGTGCCTATCACACCTCCAGATATGGGTCCGTGACATTCGTCATCCTGGTGAGCAATTCTTCAGTGCCGCTCCGTGCCAGGCAGCGCTCCAAGCTTGTGTGTGTTAACTCGTTTGCTGCTCATGACAACCCTGTGATCTCGGTACCGCTGTCATCCACGGTTTATAGGAACAGAGAGGTCAAGTCACTTGCTTAAGATCACATGGCTGGTAGCCACGGCTCCCCACTGGAGCATTATTATTGAAAACTCTCCCATTCAACCCTGGCTGATTCAAAGCCGACCTACATCTCCAACCATGGTCCCCAGCCCTGACCACAGTCCCCTCCACCACCTGGTCATACCCCCAACTATTCACAGCCTCCCCTGCCACTGCGCAGAGCAGGCTGCTGAAGCCTGTAGGTCCGTCCCCTCCACACCCTGACAACTGTCAAGTTCACCTCCCTGTGCCNTGCTCCCCACTGGAGCATTATTATCGAAAACTCTCCCATTCAACCCTGGCTGATTCAAAGCCAACCTACATCTCCAACCATGGTCCCCAGCCCTGACCACAGTCCCTCCACCACCTGGTCATACCCCCAACTATTCACAGCCTCCCCTGCCACTGCGCAGAGCAGGCTGCTGAAGCCTGTAGGTCCGTCCCCTCCACACCCTGACAACTGTCAAGTTCACCTCCCTGTGCCACTGTCAGAGCCAGTTATTCCTCTGTGCCCCACATCCACCATCAGGGGCTCTGGTATTGGGGCTGGGGGGGCTCCTCCTAGCAGAGCCCAGAGGTCTCCCCTATTTTACTCCAAAGGGCTCTGGGCACTTAGCTGACACCTCATCCTGCTCATGGCAGCAGGGTCATTAAGGCCATCACACAGATGGGAAAACAGAGACTGGAATAAAAAAAATCGGCCGGAAGGGTGGTTTTGAGGAGTCTCTTCTCTGCTCCTGGTGGCTGGAGG
>NW_027532008.1:9514341-9557991 GCF_008692635.1 Crocuta crocuta
TGTGGGGGCCAGGCCCGGGCAGCCCCCTTGGCTTGGGAAAAAGCCCTCTCACTGATACTGGGACTGTGGGTGGGGGAAGGAGCGGGGGGTAGCAGAAGGAGGGAGCCAAGGGCACAAGGTGGGGGTGGGGTGCAGCTAGGATTCAGCCTCGGGGCCCCCCTCCTGTCTCAGCTCCCTGTCCCCCCCTCATTTCTAAAAGTTCGTGTCCCTGAGTGCCCATTATGTCTTGCTCCCTGGCCTCCCGCGTTTGCTCATTGTCTTCCCCTTCCTGTCCCCGTCCCTGCCTGCACACCCCTCTCTGTGTTGCTCTCTCGTTCTTTCCTTCTCCCTCTTCCTGTTTCTAGCCCTCTGTGTGCTTCCCCCCATCGGACTCTCCTTATCTCTCCCTGCCTCTCTCCCTCTCTCCCCCTGCCACTGCTGCTTCCTCTCCCTGACCATCTCTCCACCAGCATCTCAACCCCCCGTTTCTCTCTATGGGTCTGTGCGCTTCTCTGCCTCTCTGCCCATCACTCCTGCCTACCTCCAGCAGGAGGCGCCCTTGGAATCAATTCTGGGACTTCCTGGGCCAGTACAGCCGGGGTAACCTCAGCCTACCTCCCCTGTTCCTCCCCTCCAAGGCCCCTTCCCTTCTCCTCCCTCTGCTGCTGAGGGTGGCCCACCGAGTCGCTGCAGGGAGCATATGGGGCCTCTGAGGACTGGGCAGTCAGGGAGGGCATCTCACCCAGTGCTTCTCAGACCTTCCCGAGCACGTGAATCCCCTGGGAACTTGAAGTCCAGGCCAGACCCAAAGCAGCCAGGGTCTAGACCAGCCTCTGCCTGGTCTGGCAGGCCCAGCACCGAGGAGAGTGTAGTCTCTGCCACTGGGGAGATGTGGGTTTTGGATTCCGACATTGTCCCTTGACGCTGACCTTGAGCCTCGCTTCTCTGAGTCTACAAAATGGGCATGACGGTTCTAGGCCCTCAGGACTCTACAAAGATCAGATCGTGAATAGGGCCAAAAGTGCGTCATGGAGCCCCTAGGTTCCAAACAAATCGAGGAGGTCATTGCCATTATTACGAGTGGCGTCAGGACTGAAAAAACAATTCCTTTCCTTTCCCTTCACTCCTGATCCTTCGGGGGCTGAAGCAGGGTGGGACCTCCCCACAGCGGGAAAACAGAATCAGCTGGGGCTGAGGTCAGCACCCAGGGGGCTTGGGGAAGGGCATGGGGAGCTGAGGGTGGGGAAGGGCATTATCTGGGGTGGGGAAGGGAAGGCCCGTGGGGAACTCAGGAACTTCTGCCCTGGGCATCACCTCTCAATTTCAGCCTGGGTGTGGCCCTTTGTGAAAGACACTTAACAGGGCCCTTACAGGACCTTAATCCTGCGACACCCCCCTCCCCCCCTCCCCCCGCCAAGATCAGACCCACTGTCAGGAAGGAGGGTCACTTGCTGAGCCCTCATGCTCTTTGCAGGGGGGCCCCCCAAGAGACCAGCAGGGTTCGAAAGACAGGGGTAGGGGTGGGGCCCCCGGCCGCTGCCACACCCACACCCACTCGTACCCTTGGAAAAGCCCTGCTCATCACGGAGTTCTTGATTGTGGGTGTCCTTCTTAGTAACAAGAGGCAACTGATTAAATTAACTATTTCTAGGATGCCTTCTAACATTGGTGGGGAAGGGATCTCAGTTCAATTCAAACAGACCCTCCCCTGAGGTCACTTCCTAAAGAAGGGGGAGGTCAAGGTGCTCACAGGAGACTGATAAAGTGAACGCTTGCTAATCCAGGGCTTTGATAATCCCAGGCCGCCTCAGAAGGCGTCCTCTTTAAAATATAGATTCTCCTGGTCCCGGGTGCAGATCAACGGCATCAGCCAGTCAGGGTGGGGCCTAGGATCCAGATGTTCCACAGGCGTTCCAGACCATTCTGATGCACAGGTTTGAGGACCACAGGGTCTACTGAACCCTCTACACTGCAAAGAACCCACCCTCCCCTGCCCTCCCCCCAAACACTGGTTTACAAGGCCACCCCTTCCGTGTACAGCCGGCGAGGATGGGGAAAGCCCTTCCTCTTCACGTCCTGAGCTGAATTCTGCTGCCTCCCCGTCACGGCCTCACCCTGCCTCCCAAGGGAACACGCTGGCTGTCTCTGCGCCCCCGACGGACAGCTCTGTGGAGGTTTCTGATGGGACTGTGAAGGTTTCCTTTTGACCTTACTTTACAACAGCTGACCTCCTGAGCCCCCAAGTCACAGGCTGTTTGCCAAGGAAGATGATTAGAAAGTAGAGCTGGACCTCCCGGTGGTCCGCGCCGCCCAGCCGGGATTCTGGGGGTCACAGGTACCCCCCTCCCCCATCCCTCTCCTTGTCTGGAATATCGCTTCTTCTCTGGAGGCTTCTGGCTCCTGGTTTGCTTGCTTGTCTCTTACAGAACTATCTGAGGGGAAGGTCTTTGAAGGCAGGTGCCATGGGGCTGGGCAAAGGATGAATGCTCACAGTGTCCAGCTGCGCCCACAGCTGTTTATTGGCTCCCTACTATGTGCTAGGGTTTGTGGCAGAGCCATGGGCTGCCAGTGTAACCTGGCCCTCGCTTTAGGGAGAGAGAGAAGTATCCAGAAAGTTAGAATTCAGAGCCCAAACTGCTACCCTGGGAGGCAGTGTGGCCACCCAGATTGGACGGTCGGTCTGGGAAGGCTTCTCGGAGGAAGTGGCCTCTCAGCTGACACCAGAGAGATGAATGGGCCTTGGCTAAGTGAAGAGAGGGAGGGTGCCAATGTTTTAGGTGCAGGGATGGGCAAGTGCATTGGTGGAAGGGGACAGAATGAAGGGGAGTGGGGGAGTTCCTGCCTGCTTCCTTGACCACCGATGGCTCTGGCTCGCCGCTGCCTGTCCCCTCGGCCACCACGGTGCGCGCACCGTCGCTGGCACGGCGGGCAGCGTTCCGGGGGCAGCCGGGCTCGCGCTCCCCGATCCCGGCCCGGGCAGCAGGAATTAAGCAGGCCGCTGAGCCCGAGCGCGTCCTTATCTCGGGGAGACAGTTGTTGGGAATCACTTTGACTGAGTGGTTTTGTCTCCCCGCATTTTCCACTGTCAGGCGGCCTCGGGCCATGGATCAAAGGCGCTCGGCAGCAGCGGAGCACGGGGAAGGGAGGNGGGGCGGGGGGCTGGAGATGGAGCAAATGGGAAATGAGAGGAGTGGAGAAGAATGAGAGATTAAGGGAAAGAGAATGCAGAGGAGGGCTGGATTTGCCAAGAGAAGGGGGGACGGCTGAAAGGGGTCTGAGAGCAGGCTGGGTGCAAATGGGGTGAGGGGCAAGGGGCCGGGAGAACGGAGGGGAGGGCGTGGAGAAAGGAGAGGCATAGGAAGCAGAGGAGGGGTGCGGAGAAGACATCACAGCTGGGATCGGGAGCAAGTTCTGGACTGAGGGGCAGGACATGGAGGCAAGACAGGCTGGAGGGGAAGGAAAGTGGGGGAGCCTGGCTGGACTGGGGGTGCCAGAGAGTCTGTCCCCCCTCCGAAGGAAGTGCTGGCCTTCGTCACTCCGGAGGAAACAGGTGCCCAATGGAAGTGACTAGCCAAGGCCACGCAGGAGCTGGGGAGGCCCTCGGGCCTGCCCTTCCGGAACACGCTCCTGGAGACACTGGCTGAGATTCAGATGCTCCCGGAAGCCCCAGGGTCCTCTGCCCGTTTCCTCCCATCAGCTGTTATCCTGCAGCACGACTCCCTGCAGTGGCTCGCCACACCTGTCCCCGCTCCCAAAGGTGTTGGAGAAGCCCTCACAGCTGGGGAGAGGCCAGGCGAGAGAGGAGGGGCTGGTGGGGAGGGGCTGGAGAGAGGGCAGCCCTGGGGCCGAGGCTGGGGCAGGGCTGCTGCCTGGACCAGGAGGCGGGAAGGGGAACTCAGGGACCCTGGGGGAAAATTAATTCTGCAACAGGAGGTCTGGGGCTTGGCCCTGCCCCCAACTCACCACGTGGCCTTGGAGCTCCCCGCCCCTCCCCCCCCAACACCGCCCTCTGCAAATCGCTACCCCGAAGTGTGCCAGATGCCGACATGCTTTGCGAATCTCAACATGCTTATTCCTCAGACTACTCTAGGAGAAGGAAACTACTGCTAGCCCCACTTTATGGTGGGGTAAACTGAGGCAGAGAAGGACCTCTCTAGAATCAGACAGGAAGTGACGTCGGCGACTGGAACCAGGCGCAGGGACCCCCAGAGCCCACGTCTTAATACCCCTGCCTCTTAGGGCACTGGGAGTCACTGAGATCAAAGAGTCATGTTTGGGGCCCTCCAAATCCAACCAGCAAGTGGGCAAGGGACCATTTTCGTGACGTGCTGGGTGAGAGCATGGTCTCCGGGGCCAGGCAGGCCGTTCCCAAGTCCAGGGCCGGCCACTTGTTAGCGATTTATCTCAGGCAAATTATTTAAACTGCTTGGTTCCTCTGTCCACCCCCCTCCCCCCACCCTCAGTTTGCAAGACAGAAATAAGAGGCCCTCCCCTTCCAAAGGAGATGGTGTAAAGATTATAGGACATCATCCGTGTGATGGGCTTAGCACAGCATCCGGCCTGTGCTAAGTGCTCAAGAAAAAGAGGATGATTATTATGATGTAACGTGTGTCTAGTTTGACAAGTACCTTTAAAACACCGATACAACGTGATACATGCACAAGGAAAGCACAACCCGCCCACCATGAAGGGGTGAGCGAAGGCTTCCGGAAGACGGCGAGGTCTTAAGGAGTAAGCAGGCGTGGTTCTGAGATGGGACAGGGTGGTGGAGAAGGGGTCCCAGCAGACAGAGCGGCAGACATGACGCCCTGGGAAGCGCGCGGCTCTTTGGGGTCCCTCAAAGTCACCCGCCTCTCCTACCCGGGGTGCCGCCCGGCCCCCCAGGTCCTGTGGCTGGCCATCCCGGCGGCCTCCTTCCCGCTGGGGACCCCAGGGACAAGTCTGAGCCGCTCCGAGTCTGCCCGCAGTATTAATTGCTAATCTTCCTCATTTTCTTCCCCTCTATCTGCCGGCGCTGTCTCATTCCGAGCCCCCGTACTAATCAGAAAGAAGGACAAATCCACTATTTGCATTCTTTCCCACCGAACCAGGCAGCTCTGGAAGGCTAACATCCTGACCTGCCAGGAAGCCCAGAAGGCACAGGCTGGGCCCCCGTGAGCATGAGGAAGAGGTGCTGGACAGACAGGAGGGCTAGTCCCCGACCGCGGATCTAGAGGCTATGACTCATGTGCTTGTACAAAGAACCCACAGAAATCTCAGACTCTGAGCAGGAAGGTCCCCTACCAGCAACTGGTCCATCTGTTTCTTCGCATAGATAGGGAAACTGAGGCCCAGAGGGGAGGCATCTACCAAGGCCACACAGAGGGTGAGAAGCAGAGCAGAGAGGGAGCTCAGATCTCCTGACTTTCCAATCAGTGACTGGGCACGGCCTGGGCTAAGCCAGACCTCCTGTCCCAAAAAGGAAATGGCTAGAGAAAGGACATCGCTCATTCAATTTCTAATCAGGGCAAGGAGAAGCAGAGACAGGAAGACTGTCACTTATTAAGTGCTTACTGTATGCCCAGCATGGTACTAGGTGTTTCACAGTCTCATTATTTGTCATAATTCAGCAATATGAGTAGGATCGGCCCCATCTTACAGCTGAGGAAACCGAGGCTCAGAAAGCTCATGGAACTTGTCTGTGGTCACACAGCAAGTGAGAAGAGAACGTGGTATCTGAACTCCCGTTTGTATGATTGTTGCACTTGTCTCTCATGTATCTGCTTTCAACACTGTTTCAGTATTTGCTTTATGATTTGCTGCTGTCCTATCTGCACCAACCCCCAACTCCTTCCCAGATTGTCCCCTGAGCAAATCCCACCTCCCCGCTGAGACTCCTCCAGGAAGCTTTCTGTGACCATGCCCTTCCTTCCCCAGACTCGTCTGCACTTCCTGTTCTCACTGGCCAGAAATCCCACTAAATCGTCAACAATTTTGGTGGCGTGGGGGGGGGGGAGTGCCTTGTCTCCCCCTGCCCCCGAAATATACTTGGTTAGGGAGAGACGGTCATGTACATTTCTCTTTTGAGGCTCCCTATGTGCTGTGTGAATAACAGGAACGAGGTAATGAAGGGAATTGTAGGTAATGACATTCAAACAGAAACTTCAAAATCCTGTTGGGAACAGAGCACAGCTGTGTGTCCTCAGGCTGCACACGCCTGGGGGCTCAGCACTGGTGGCTGGAAGCCTACTGTGTATGTCCCAGACACTGAGCTCCGTGTGGTACCAACACGAATCATCGGGCCTCTGGTCCTACTAAAGAGGGTGGTCCCTGACATCAAGCAGTACACGGAGCACCTGCCTGTGGGAAGCTCCCACCCATACCTTCTCAAGGTGTGCTGTCCAGACCCCTGCACATGATTTGATGGTGGACCAAAAAAAAAAAAAAAAAAAAAAGGCTCAGAGCAGCCCTTGGGGGCAGCCCTCAACCCCTCTTGTCCAGACTCAGGGGTGTGGACTTTTTAAAAAAAAATTTTAATGCTTATTATTGAGACAGAAACAAAGCATGAGTGGGAAAGGGGCAGAGAGAGAGGGAGGCCCAGAATCCGAAGCAGGCTCCAGGCTCTAAGCCGTCAGCACAGAGCCCGACGTGGGGCTCGAACCCACGAACTGTGAGATCACAACCTGACCTAACTGATTGAGCCACCCAGGCGCCCCTCAGGGGTGTGGATTTAAGAGGCTATCTTCCCAGAATCCCACCTGGTCGTCTAAGAAAGGAGAAAGGGTCAGGGTTACCCTCTTCTCCTTCATTGATCAAAAGACCCTACAGTCACCTAGAAGCAAAACACTGCCCCCCGCCCCCCCTGGCCCAGTTCCTGGACATAGGCATGACCTGCCTCCCTCAACAGCAGAGTCTGGAAAGTTCCTGATCCCAGTCTCGCCTTCCCGCCCCCGCTCCCCCCGCACCCCAGCCGCTCCACCCAGGAAAAGGGAGAGAGCAGGGCAGAGAAATAAACAAGGGTCTGTTTTCACAGGAGCTGGGGCTCTGTCCAGGCCTCCCCCTGTGGGCTGGAGCTGAGCCCCTGATGGACGTGAGCAGGTGGTTTTGTTTGGCGAGGAGCTGCCGGGAGGGAAATAACTCAGCTTTTCCCACTGAGGCAGGTTAACTGTGGACAAAGGCAAAGCGGGATGTGAGAGCAGGATCTTGGCAGCGCCAATCCCTCCAGGGGCTGGCAGGGCTCGAGGATGCCCGGCCCCCCTCCGCCCCTCCCGGGCCGATTCTCCGAGCCTGGTAGCTCATCCCTGACCCAGGGCTGGGCTGGCCAGGAGTCAAGGGCAGAGGGCACCTGGGGTGTGGGGTCGCCGGATGAGCTGAGAAGACACTCCCCGAGGTCCCTGCCTGGTACCCTGATTGGGGCTGTGAGAGGCGATGGGTGGGCGGACGTGGCTTTGGGGCAGAGGGTCTCTGGGATCACTGGGTATGGAGAAAGCCAGCCGGGGAGGCCAGATGCTGCCGAATGCCACTGGACTTCAGGGCCAAGAGAATCTGGCCACAGGCTGCGGCCCTTCCCACCAGCTGACCCCTGACCCCCTCACCATCACCGTTGGTCATGGGGAGAAATGGGTACGTGGGTGGGTGGGGTGACTCAGCTCTTCCCTAATCCTGGGGAAAACCACTCCGGGTCAGAGCCATGCCCTTCCAACCTGAGCCAGTCACGTCTTCTATCCTTGCCCATCCTTTCCCAGGGCCCAAGCGGGCAGAGCGTCCTGTGTTTTCCTCGCCCAGTATTCGTGCCCCCAGGACGGGGGGTCAGGGGTACACACTACATTGTTCCGGACTGGAAACCAACTGGGGCATTTTCCAGCCAATGGAAGGGAGGGTAGGAGAGAGGGGAGGGAAGGGGAGGGGGAAAGAGATGGAAGAGGAGGCCAGGGCACAGATGTGGGGCAGAGGTAGGGCGAGGAATAAAGAATGGATTCGAATCTCTTAAGCACCTACTATGTGCCAGGCACCTTACTGAATTCTTGCTTCATCCTCACAGCGCCTGAGAGGTAGGGATTATCACTTCCATGCTCAGATCAGAAAAATGAAGTCCAGAGAGGTTAAGCAAGCTGCCCCAGAGCCACACAGCAACTCAGACAATGGCAGAACCAGAACTCCAGCCCAGAGCTGTTTCTCTAGCCCCCACGCTTCCTTCTACTCGGGGTGGGGGTGGGGGGAGGCCTGCGGGAGAGACCCCGGGGGAGGGAAAGCCTGGGAGAGATCTTAAGAAGGCAAAGGGAAGGAAGCGGGAGGCAGAAGAGGAGCCCAGAAAGGAGGAGGAAGGGCCGGGCGGGGCGCAGAGGAGCGCTCACTCGGCTGGGGGCTGGGGTTAAAGCCCCGTGTTCCTACAACCCACTAAGCCGGAGAAATGAATTCTGATCCCTCCAAAACCCAACCTTGGAAAATGTGCGAGAGAAGGGTCTCCTTTCAGGGTAGCGGGAAATCCTCCACACCTCCTCCTGATGCCCTGGTAATGCCAGGATGTCCCCAATCTGCTTTGAGGAATGGAGAGATTAAGAATAATAAAAAAATTGCAATAAAATACGTGTGAAGGAGGGGGTAATTGTGGACAAACGCAGCATTCAAATTCATTTTTCAGCTCTTTTACACACCATTTCAATCTTATTTTCTGCTTGTTAATGAGATCTTGTTGCCTGGGCTAGGCAAAACCTTCCAATATCAGGACGTAATTGCACATAATTTTCTCTCCTACCAGTGATTTGCATCAGTTTTTAAAAAATTCTGGGCTATTTAACACCCCACCATCCCCCTCCCCATCTTCCTGCCTACAAATCTCCCACTCCCTCCTCCTTCCTCTTCCCTGGTCCAGCAAGACTCATTTTAAATGCTTATTATAAACGCAGTGTCGCCAATAAAGAGAAAAAAAAAACACAAGGAGGAAGTGGGAAGAGATGCAGCACCGGGGTTCCCAGGGCTCGTCGCATGCGGGACACCGCGGACGGATCCTGAGGAGGGTCACCGTGCGACATCGCTCATGGGTCGGGCAGATCTGTGTCAGAGTCCCGTCTCTGCCACTCGGCTGCTCTGTGGCCTTCAGCAAGTTACTTAACCTCTCTGAGCCCGTTTCCCCCAAGGGGAGGGTTTCTGGGGCACTTGAATGACTTCACAGAGACAGAGTGCTTCCATGGGAATGTTCCGCAGTATTCAGTGGGTGGAGTGTCTTTCCTTGCTGAACTGGCTCCCTGGGGCCCTCAAGTGATGCCTGGAGAAAAGTCTGCTGTGGCAAACCACTGGGGGGACCCCTTTTCATAGAGAGATTAAATAAAGCCTTGAGATTTTTTTCCTGCTGGTTTTAGGAGGAAGGGGAAGCTTAGTGCTTGATGATTCGGACTCTGAACTTGACTATGCCTGTGGCTGCAAGTCTCAGCTTCGCCTGATGGGCCACAGGGTGAAACTCAGGGGGATGGGGCTGGGAGGGCGGGGGGAGGGCTGCCCGAGACCACAGGACAGCATAGTGGGCTCCAGAGGCAGCCTGTTCCAATCAGGCTCTGTCACTTTCCAGAACCTATCACAGAGCCTGGCACATGGTGGGCACCTGGACGGATGGATGGTTGACCCTGGACAAGTCAGCTGCCTCATCTGTAAAATGAAGGGCACAAGATAATGGCCAAGACTTGGCGAGCGAAAGGAGCTAAAGCATCTGGCCCCATCCGTGCCGGCCTTCGGGAAGCATCTACCCCACCTTAGCCATCACAGGTAATTCTTCCGGCCAAAAGAGGGAAAGGAGACAAAGACATCAAGGAGCCCGAAAGGACAAAAAGCCTTGTTTTCCTGTGACCGCGGCCGTGGGATGCACTGCACACGCAGAGGATAGTTTTCATGAGTTCAGTTGGGGGAAATCGTAAATATGTAAATCCCTTCTACGGGTTCCTTCCCATTAAGCTCTAGTGAGGAGCAAAGGACACAATGAATGTGGGACATTACGAAGGAGCAAAGTGAGCCACGGTGGCAAGAAAGGAACATCCCCTTTCTGTGACGCAGCGGCAGGAGCCCTCCGCTCGGGGGTCTGGGGCTTTGGCGGGCCGGCCCTGGCCTTGCTGCTAAGCCAACTATGATTTGGGGCAATTTTCTCCCGTCTGGGCTTCCAGAAGTTTCCACCTCCCACTCTGATAGAATCTGCATCGAAAAAGTTCCGGGGAGAAGAAAGCTCAGGCCCGGGACGGCCCCACCCCCCCACCCCAGGGACACACCCTGAAGGTGNGCTCCCAGCACAGGGTCCCCTGCCCGGAGCCTCCAGCCAGAAGCCCCCCTGAGGATGGGCGGAGTCCTTCCTCTGCCTGACCGGGAGCCCCTCTGGGCTCTCTCCCTTGGATGGCTGTGCCTCCCCCATCAGACTGGGGAATTCCTAAGGGCAGGCATCCTAAGGGACCTACATACAGGTGTCCCCTAGATCCCCCTGCCCACCACCCCTGCATACCAGCGTGCCCTGTGTGCTGTTCCCAGCCATGGCGGCCATCAGATTACTCACTGTAATTCACGCCGCGAAAGCTTCCTCTTGTCCTAAGCTGTCCTGACTTGTTTCCTAAGAGTAGTTTCCAAGGACCTCAGCCTTGGGGAGAAGGCGCAGGAGCGGGCTGGGGGTCTGCAAGTCCTAGTCCCTAACAAGCCTGCCCAGAGACGAGGTCTCACGGGCAGCACAGGGGCCCCTGAACACCACAGGTGTGAATGGTGTGGGTCCACTTACATAGGGAGGATTTTAAAAAATTTTTTTTATAGTTTACTTATTTTTGAGACAGAGACAGCATGAGCAGGGGACGAGCAGAGACAGGGAGACACAGAGACAGGGAGAAACAGGCTCCAGGCTCTGAGCTGTCAGCACAGAGCCCGACACTGGGCTCGAACCCATGAACCGTGAGATCATGATCTGAGCCAAAGTCGGGCACTCAACCGACTGAGCCACCCAAGCGCCACGCACAGGGAGTTTTTCAATAAATATAGCTCAGCATTGCAAATGTATTTTCTCTTCTGTATGCTTTTCTTCATACCATTTTCTTTTCTCTAGCTTGCTTTCTCATAAGAACACGGTGTAAAAAAAATAGAACATATAAAATATTGGGGCAGCTGGGTGGCTCAGTCGGTTAAGCACCTGACTTTAGCTCAGATCATAATCTTGTGGGTCGTGGGTTCCAGCCCTGCGTCGGGCTCTGTGCTGACAGCTTGGAGCCTGGAGCCTGCTTTAGATTCTGTGTCTCCCTCTCTCTCTCTGCCCCTCCTCTGCCTGCACTCTGTCTGTCTCTCAACAATAAATAAATGTTAAAAAAAATTTTTTTAAAAAAAGAATATATAAAATATGTGTTAACGGACTCTTTATGCTCTCAGTAAGGCTTTGGATCAATAGTAAGGAGGCCGTTAGTAAAGTTTTGGGGTAAGTCAAAAGTTATATGTGAATTTTCAACCATGTCGGGGGCCCGGCACCCCTAACTCTCACACGGTTGAAGGGTCACCTGTATTTGTCTTCTTTGTATGTCTTCCAGGGGACCCTGGAAGCTGGGGATGCCCACGTGCCAAGGGCTGGGTCCCTGATCCTGTAGAGCTGGGCTTCGCAGGTAGTTGAGGGGCTGGGCTCATTACTATCTAAACCTCTCAGAAGGCCTCTGCCCGTGTGACTCAACTCTGCCCACTGGCCCCTAACCTGAGGCCCCGGCCTCAGTTCTCTCATACAGGACATGGGTTGAATGCGCTTTCCCCTCCACCCTGCGGAAGGGGACATGATTTCCTCTTGCTGATTTGGAGATTGGGGCTAATCTCCAAAAAAAAAAAAAAAAAAAAAAAGAATGCAAGGGCATCTGTGAGCCAGAGGGGCAGTGTCAGTTATGTTCGCAGGCTTTAGAGATGAGGGCCAAAGCCTGGCTGTCCACCAGGTACTCACCATATGGGAAAGTCTCAGAACAGAGTCTGAGTCACATGGGCTCAGAGGTGTAGCTGAGCTTGTCGACGGCGCTATCAGATACGCCACATGGCCTGCCGTCTTATTATGTACGATGGTCTGTCTGTTATACTGTCACCTCTGGGAGGGCAGGGGTCTTCGTCCTTGATGCCTGGTGCCCAGAACAGTGCCTGGCACACAGTCAGCCCCCGTTAAGTGCTTGTTAACCTGAGAGCCAGGGTTCAGTGCAGAGGCTCCTCCAGGAGATTCCGCCAGGCAATCTCCCCATGGAGTTTCTATGGTTCGACAACCCCCACTTCCCAGGGTGGATCTGAGACAAGGACCGGGTCAGGCCCTGGGAGGCGGCCCTTCTCCAGCCAGCAGCAAACTGGCCAGTGTAATGAGCAGGTGCTCAGCAGAGCCCCAACTTCACCCCCCGTGGGCTTCTGTAAGAACAAGGGCCAAGGCTATTGGGGTGGCCGGGGTGCCGACCTGCAGTCTCGGGGGAGGGGTGACGGGGCGGCAGCGCAGACAGAGCCCGGCCGGCCCTCTCGCCCCTCCCTGCTGGCGGGGGGGGGGGCAGGACCTGGGAAGCAGGGTTGTCCTGGTGGAGAACGCGTCCCCCGGCCCCTCCCGACACCACGGAGGGGTGCAACTGGCCTGCCCAGAGGGCGGAGGGAGCCCCTGGGGAATCACAAATACCAGGAGCTTCTGTGCAGACCCAGAAACACCCCCTCGCTGCCCCCTTCCGCAGGAAGTGTTCGAAGCTTAACCCCGGCAGTTCACACGGCCAGGAGCGCACTCGGCCTGCCCGCCTGCTCACCCTGCACCCAGCCCCCCTCACCCCTGCCAGCAGCTGTTCACCTCCCGGTCCCCTCTGCCCCTGTCAGACCCTCCATCCGTCTTCACACCTTTGGTGGGAACCTCTGGGCACGTCTGCGGAGCTGGCCCAATCCATCACATCCTCATAGCCTCTCCGCCGGAAGGGTGGGGGGAAGCCCCCCAAGGGGTCTCTGGGAGGAGGGGGGGGGTCCCGCTCCGGCAGGGAGAAGGCCGGGCTACTGTCTGCTTTACAGTAATGGCTGTGGGGTTTTTTCTCGTCTCCCCTCCCTTGCTGAGGCTTGTCTCTGGGCCCGAACAGCGCCTGAAACATCCTCCCTCGTTACCCATCTCATTGCCGAATCGTGCTCCAGAAGCCAAGCGCCCCTTACATGCCCGTCTCTCCTCTGCCCTGTGACAAAACTGCCGCTTTGGGGAGAAACTGCAGCCCAGGGGGGCTGCAAGGAGCAGTGGTCAGTGAGCCAGGGGCCCTGGACTCTCGGCCCCAGCCCGGCCAGCATGTCCCGGGCCCCCGTCTGTAAAGTGGGAAGGCTGGCCCACATAACCTCAACGTCCCTCTTCAGATTTCCAAGTGACTCTCTGTAGCCTGTTTCCTACCGCAAGCAAGCAAGGCCTGGACGGCATCCTCGGGCCTGGGTACCTCGGGTCTCTGTAGCCGGGGTCGCCCGGCCAGCTCTGGGACCCTGTCTGTCTCTTAACTCTGGGTGGTTAGCGCAGCCACTCTGTCCTCCATACTAATGACATGGAATTCACGGCCTTGAACCCCAAAGAGGCCAGCTAGGTTCCACCGGGAGAACATTCTGGTCACCTGGCCCCATGTTGGCCCCAAGAGGACAGGTACATCACTGTTAGGAGCTCCGGATTCGGCGACTCACTCAAACTCTGCCCCAGACTTGGGCTAAGTGCTTTATGCCCCTCAGCTCATTCATCCTCAACCACCCTACAAGACAGACACTTAGTATCATCCCCATTTCACAGATGGGGAAATTGAGGCATAGAGAGGGGAAGGGATCTCACCCACAAATAAATGATGAGACAAAAACGCAGTTAGCTCTTCACCACACTCACTAATAGAGGCACACGGGGATGGACCCAAAACATTCAGAAAATTAATATTCTTGGGAAGGTTGTAGACCAGGGCTTGGCATTTTTTTTTTCCTATAAGAGCCAGGTAGTCCTTGTAGGAAAAAAAAAAAAAAAAAAGGTAAAATATTTCACTTTGTGGGTCATGTGGTCTGTTTTGAAACTTCTCAGCTCTGGTGTTATAGCCCCAGAGCAGCCATAAACATGTAAAATAAATGGGCATGGCTATGTTCCAATAAAGTTTTATTGACAGTGGCAGGAAGCTAGACGGATACAGCCTGGGGGCTGTAGTGGACCTTCCCTTTGGCCCCGCTTCTTCTTCAAGTAACAAGGTTCTCACACTACTTATATCGTCTTGGCAATTGCGGGGGGGAGGGGTCGACAGAAGGACTGATGTTTATTTGGCCCCTCTGTTGTGCCAGGCTCTGTGCTAAGGTTTTGGCCAGTTAGCATGTGGAATACAGAGAACACCCTCTTAGAAGGTGGTTGGCAACACCTGGTTTAATCACTTTTTAGTTCAATGGGGGTGAAGCTGAGGCTCAGAGATGCTAACTTCCCCGACACCCCGAGCGGTGGCGCTGGGATTTAACCCTCTTCAAGCCTTCACCTCCCCTCGGGAACCAGAGCTGTTCAGAAAAGCTTGCGCCACACTCAGAAGGCGGGAGGCAGAGTAATGGCAGCCTTGGACTTCATCCTTTCCTCCGTGGATATTTGAGAGTCAGCCGTAGCTACCGAAGGGAACCCATCAGCTCCTCCAAGTCACCAGGACGGCCAAGGGTCACCACGTCCCACTCCCCAAACCACCAGCCACCACCATCAGCCTCAGCCATGTCTTTGAACTTGATCCAAGGGTGTCCCCCCCACTTCTAACAGCCCCAGCAACGAGTGACTCAACCGGCAACCAATCACACGTGAGCTAATGAGCTCCAAGACCCAATGGGAGCAGAGTCCCCAGTTCTACCAGCCGCGTTTCTCTCTACCAATAGGATGCAATCCTGCCTCTCATGCAATGGTCACTCCTGGGGAAAGGCAAGAGATGGAGTACAGGATGGAATCCAGGAAGGACTCCTGGTTCTAGAACAAAGCCCAAACCCCACTCAGCCTCCCATAGGAAACGGTACAAAGCTTCCACCCACGCGCCATCTGAAAATGCCCGACTTTAAGGACCCAAACAGCCATGATGTGGGCGGAGGGCCAGAGTCATAAGCTCTGGGGGGTGGGGGTGGGGTGCTGTCGGGCCAGGAGTGCATCTCTACGGCAACATCTGCTTGTTTCTGGCGGCTGGGAGCAGGGAAACCCTTTCTCTGTATCTGCCCGCTGGGGCACCCAGGCCTGTAGCTTGAAGATAAACCCCGGGCACAGGATCCCAGAGTCCGGACCCGCCAGGGTGGAAGGGGCATCCCCGCGTCCCAGTTTAACCCTCTCTCTCTCAAGGGGCCCCGGAGCCCACGGCTTCCCAGGGACCAGTCTGGCGAGACCACCTACCTGGGGAGACAGGCCGTTGCTGACGGGGTTCATGTGGTTGGAGGACGCCGCCGGGTTCATGAAGCTGTCTGAGTAGCTGGAGAAGCTGTGGCGGGCTCCGTAGGCAGAGCCGGTGTCAGCGGCCGCAGCGGCGGCGGCCAGCCCCCCCTGGTGCATGGTGGACGGCGGGAGGGGCTGGGGCCGGTGTACGGTGCTGCCTCCATCTGTGGGGAGACCCAGGACAGGGCCTGAGCAAGCGGCCCCCGCCCAGATGGTGGGCATCCCAGGGCAGGGAAGGGATCGTCTGCGTGGAAGGCAAAGCCAGGAGCCTCTTCTCCTCGCCTCCCTCAGGTGGGCGGAGGGGACCTCCTCTCGCGACTCGGGATGGGACAAGCCGGCTTCTGGACAGGGCACCGGGGACTAGCCAAGCCTCCACGGACAGCTAACCAACGTTCCAGATAACCTCAAGGCAAGTGCACCAGCCACGTGGCTCAGTGTTTGGCACACAGTAGGTGCTCGATAAATGTCTTCTGGACTGAAAGTCAGACCTTGCTGGGGACTCTCTTAATCTACCCCAACCTGTCCCGATAGCATTTCGTGGGCACCCACCGCTTGCCAGGGGCTTTTGCAAATACTGTCTAAGGGTATGAAGCAAGAATAGGAGTCCCATTTTCCAGGTGAGGAAACCGAGGCTCGGAGGGGTCGGGGCACAGTGCACAGTGACAAAGGCCAGTGGGGGGTGGGGCCAGGGTCCGAGCTGCCATTTCTCTTCCTTGCTGCTGGGGCTGCCATGGGGCTCTCTCGGGGCCCCTCCGCGCAGCCTTCCGGACGGTGAGACAATCAGCATTGATTTTTTATCAGGAATTACAGGGAAGGGAAGAAAAGAATCAGAAGGAGGACCTCCTGCCTGTGTCCTCGCCTCCAGAACTCCAGCCTGCCAGCCCTGTGACAGGCAGCCCCAGGGGCTTTCAAGAGTCAGAGGTCAGGCAGTGGGGTTCCCAATGTGCACGGGGGGGGGGGGGGGGGGGGAGGAAGAGAGAGAAGGGGAAGACAGAATGGAGGGAAGGGTGCAGGGGTGGATGGTAGCCTTGTCCGTCTCTCCTGCATTTTAATAAGACTACAGGAGACCGTGTACTTTACAGCGTGGAGAGCTCTTGTCTAAACGTGTACAGGGAGGCCACCTTGTTAACCTTCACCTGGACGCTGTGTGGCCTGCTGGCAGAACCAAGCAGTTCAAAGGCGGGACCTCGTTTGTCTCGTGTTAATAGTCTGTCTGCGAGCAAACAGACAGATGGTCATTTAAAAAATCGCCCTTGGGGCGCCTGCGTGGCTCAGTCGGTTAAGTGTCCGACTTCGGCTCAGGTCATGATCTCACGGTTTGTGAGTTCAAGCCCCGCGTCGGGCTCTGTGCTGACTGCCAGCTCAGAGCCCGGAGCCTGTTTCAGATTCTGTGTTTCCCTCTCTCTCCGCCCCTCCCCCGCCTGTGCTTGTTCTCAAAAACCAATAAACATTAAGTAAATACACAGCCCTTCTGACTCCTTCTAAGGTAAGGAAGGGCAGGAGGGGGGCGGGGCCGGGAGGAGCTGGCGCACTCACCCTGGGAGATGGCGGTGGTGGGGTAGGTGGAGTCCGGCAGCTGGTAAGGGGGCAGCGCGGGCATGCCGGTGGGCGGGAAGCCCCCTGGCAGAAGATGGTTGAACGCTGCCAGCTGGTTGGCTCCTGCCTGCTTCCGCCAACGGGCACGGCGATTGCTGAACCAGACCTGGGGGGTGGAGAACAGAGAGAGGAGGTCCCTCGGCCTGGCTCTGGGCGGGGGAGCTGAGACTCGGCTACAGCTGATCCCTGAGCCGTCACCCCGCATCTAGCCCACATCCTCCTCCGTGGGAGGAGACCCCCCCCTTCCTGCAGCTTGGGACCGAGTGCGGCGCACTTCCACGGGTGTGAGCCGTGGTATCCTCACCACCGCCCCGTGAAGGGATCTATATTGTTATCCCCATTTTACAGATGAGCAAACTGAGATGCACAGCCAGGTCTGGGTGACTCTCAGAGCAATGTTCTTTTACCGCAGCTGGTCAGTGGGCAACCATTCTTGTTCTCGCCCCCACCTCCTCCAGGAAGCCCCCCACGAGGAAGCCACACGTCTGCAAGCTGCTTGAACGAGACCCATCTGCAGATGTGAGAGCTCGTTCTCTGTCCGGGGCCGGAGGCCCACTTTGCTTACCCAGCATGGGTCCCCGTGACCCAGGAAAGCCCACCTCACAAGGACATAGGGGTTTATTAAGCATCCGTGGAGAAATAACCTAACGCCTCGGAGTCTCCGTCCGCTCCAAGCCCGATGCTGGCGCTTCACGCATGCCTGTACGTAAGCCCACGAGACGTGTCCTCCTAGTCCCGCTTCACAGAAGGGGAAACTGAGGCTCGCAGAGATCAAATAACTTGCCCGAGGCCATCCAGCTAGCTGTGGCGAATCTGAGGTTCAAACTTAAATCAGTGTGACTTTCTAGAACTCACTTGTCTGGATTTTGCAACGGAGTTCTGGTCTGGAAAAGGAGGAGAGTGAATGTGGGAAACAGGGCTGCTTCGGAGGGGCTCTTTTCCGCATCTGGGCTTTGCATATGCTGTTCCCTCTAACCCAGACACCCTTCCCGCAGCCAGCGCCTCGATCTGTTGCCTCCTCCTCTCGGATTCCCTAATCACTGCATCTAAGGCAAGTTCAGGCAGGTCCTGCCTCCTTTCCGGAAGCCTCCAGCTTCCTTGTCAGTTTCCGCATACATGGCGATCATTCTGGGTATTTGGGTCTCGGCCATGTTTCTTTGTCTCCTCGGCAGGCCCAAGGCCCCAAGGGCTGATGCCATGCATTCCTTGCTCACTGCTTATAGCTCCCTGGGTGCTCACGGAAGACTTGCTGAATGAATGAATGGATGAACGAATGAACAAGGGAACGCAGAGATGGCACTGGTATGTCTTTGCCAAGGCCAGTGCCTCAAAGCTCAAATCGGAGCCTCTCCTAGGGGGGTGAAGACCCCGACCTCCCCCGGCATGGGATCACTTAAGACCCTCCCCCAACCTGTCGACCGTCAGCTGATTGGAGGGGTGATGAGGTGCCCCTGGTGTCTTTCTTCTTCCAGATCCTTCTGGAGGAGAGAAGTTATGTTCAGCTTTCCCAGCTGGACGAAGAGAGCAGCCGGCTCTGAGTCATTTAGGAAGCAGTCAGGTCAGAGTGACAACTGGCTCTGGGATGAAATTGAGGTCCCGGCTTCTCCCCACTTCCCCAGGGCACGGAGGGCTTCCCCAGGGGCGTCCTGACCGAGGGGCTTCTAAACCGGCGGGGAATGGGCAGCATCTCCTCGCTCCCTGCTTCTGGGAGAGGGTGTGGGGCACGTTTTCGTTTCCATTCAATGTTTCCTCCTTCCGCAAGGGAGGGACATCCCAGATGGCAGTGACACAGACATGAAGTCACCCTAAGCCAGTCCACTTCTCCGTCAGGCCTTCTGGGCGTGCGGAAGACAAGGTCCAGGCTTGGTGCTAATGTGTCCTCAGTGCCTTGCTAACATCTGCACTAAGCTTCCTTCCAAACACACAGAGGAGAGCTTCTACGGCTTGATGTTTTCCAGCAGGTTCCTCATCAGTGTTGTTTAGTCTTCCCTGGAGTGCGTTTCCAGCCGCCTGCCTTATGTGACAGTGACAGACACGTTTATTTTAAAATATATTCATTTGGGGGCGCTTGGGTGGCTCAGTCGATTAAGCAACGGACTTTGGCTCAGGTCATGATCTCATGGTTCATGAGTTCGAGCCCCGTGTCGGGCTCTGTGCTGACAGCTCAGAGCTTCGAACTTGCTTCAGATTCTGTGTCCCTCTCTGTCCCTCCTCCACTCGCGCTCTCTCCCTCCCTCAAAAATAACTAATCATTTAAAAAATAAAATAAAATTACTGATTTTATTTTAAAAGCAAGTAGCAATGTGGATAATACACATATGTGGCAAAAACCTTAAAGTTGGTCGGAGAATGACTTCGGCGTGGGACACGCCGCTCCCATTTGGGACGCCGCAGCCACCTGTGGTCATCCTTTCCTCAGATAAAGAATACTAAAGAGGGGCGCCTGGGCGGCTCAGTCGGTTAAGCATCCGACATCAGCTCAGGTCACGATCTTGCAGTCTGTGGTTTTGAGCCCCACGTCAGGCTCTGTGCTGACAGCTGGGAGACAGGAGCCTGGAGCCTGCTTCAGATTCTGCATCTCCCTCTCTCTCTGCCCTCCCCCCACTCGTGCTCTCTCTCTCTCTAAAATAATGAATAAACATTAAAAAGATTTAAAAAAAAAAGAATACTAAAGGAAGTTGGAAAAGTTCTTCTCCTTCCATCCTTCCCCGTCCTTTCCATCTCTTTCCCTCCTTCCTTCCTTCCCTCCTTCTCATTGCGAACCTTTACTGTGCTCTGTGCCAAGCGAGATGCGAAGGACAGAGATGGACGGGATGGTCCTGGGCCTCCAGCTGCCCTCTGCCCAGGCACACAGCACACAAGGCAGAGAACCACCGCTTCCCAGCGCAGTGAGCTCAGGGAACATACAGGTCTATGAGGAGGTCCAAAGAGGGGCTTCCGACTTCACCTCTCAGAATCTAGGAGGACTTCCTGGAGGAGACGACATGCTCTATGCTCTCAATTGTCTCACCTCTTCTTCCTTTACTGTCCTGGTTTCCCCCAGGGATGTCTCCATCCCCAGCAGGTACCTCCCTCCTCACAAAGCATCATGGGATAGCTGGAGCTTGACCCCTTGGGCTTGAATCCTGCCTCTAACTCCTAGCTAAGATGGACAAATTCCGTTACCCCTCTGTGCCCTTGTTTCCTTGTGCCTAATAAAGGCACCCCCCCTATGGTTTCTGGACCTCGAAATGAATTAACACAGGCCAACTGCTTTGAACAACACCTACAACTATCATTCTGCTGGTGACTGATGGCTGAGCTGAAGGAGCTCTCAGCCAGCACCCAGTGAAAGCTGCCCGTTCACGGAGGGGGCATGGAGGCTCCAGGAGGGAGGGGGTTAAGCCCCGCCACCCCTCACCCCCGCACCGGAGTCCCTGATCAGGGCTGAGTTCTTTGAAAGCAGACGTTGAGTTTTATTATTCACTTTTGGTCGTTCCCACAACACCCAGCACTGGAAGCACCGTGTCCCAGGCAGCAGCTGGTTACGGGGCTGAATACTCCATCCGGGCCTTCTCTCAACGGAGCGCGGGAGAAAAGAACATGGGAGGCAGACTTGGGTTCAAGCCCCAGCACTGCCGCTGATTAACTGTGTCCTTAGGAAATTTCTTCCCTCGGCAAAAGCTAGGGTTTCTCAGCCGGAAATGGAGACACGGATCATACCTGCCGCCTGAGATCCAGGGGACGGTGACCACGGTAACGAACGCTAACCGTGCCCGGCGCCTGCGAAGCACGCAGTAAATGTTACCCACTGTTAGGGAAACATCCAGTCCAAGCTGTTACTTCGCGGTGGGTCCCTCTAGGGCTTCGAGAATGGGATTCCGTGCAGGGTGGCTTCTGTGTCCGGGGGAGGTACACAGGCTCAGAGCCCTTGGCACTTGGGACGCAGTGGATCGGGTCATCTCCGAGGAAGATGCGTACAAGGTTGGGGTTGGCTCCTCGCTATTTAGAAGTGCAGGTTTCCTCCAGAGAAAGGTACTGGTCCCCAGGCATGTGTCCTCCTTCCTGATACCCCCTCTCCTCCCCTTCCTGGTGGCTTTCTGCCAACTGAGACACGGGGTCTCCTCCAGGCACCAGGGAGGCCAGGTAACACCCTGTAGGGTTCAAAAGCAGGGCTGGAGCAGAGCCAGAGGGAGGCAACACATCTGAGTCACCAGAACGCCGCTGGACATGTTTACCTGTCTCCTTGTTCATTCAAGTATCAGCTCCGTGACAGCAGAGATTACCGTCTGCTGACTCCCCGGGGCCCACAGTGGCGTCCGGCACACAGTAGGTGCTCAATAAATGAGTGTGCCAGCTGAATGAACTGGGAGTTTCCAGGGTGGCCAGATCAGAAAGAACGGATGGAGTTTTAGTAAGAATGTATTTACTTCTGGTGCTTCTGTGTGCCAGGTACTTCCTAACTTGGAGTGCGTGGTTTGTTTTTTTAACAGGTAAGTATTTAATCCTCAGAACAAGGTAGACTGTTCCTGTCACCTCCACTTGGCAGGTAAGGAAACTGAGGCTGCAGGTGTAAGTGATGGAGCTGGAATTCCCACCTCGGCATCTGGCCCTGAGCCCACTCGGAACCACTCCACCATCTCCCCGGGCCACTGAGATGAGAGGTGTCAGGACTGTGAAATCCCAGAATCACAGACTCTTCGAAGCGGAGACCCGAGACCTCAAATCCAGGAGTCTGAGCAGCACTCAGGAGGCTTTGAGGTCTCCACCCTACCGTCCACAGCAGGAACCCTAGCAGAAACTAGGGTTTCTGACTGATGGCGCACGGTACTTTGGCTTACACACTGCCAGCGATGGGGATCTCATCACCTAACAAGGCAGCTCTGATTGTCAATAAGTAAGGATCCTAGGGGCACCTGGGTGGCTCAGTCAGTTAAGCATCCAACTTCAGCTGAGGTCATGGTTTGTGAGTTCAAGCTCTATGTCTGGCTCTATGCTGACAGTTCAGAGCCTGGGGCCTGTTTTGGATTCTGTGTCTCCCTCTCTCTGCCCCTCCTCTGTTTGCGCTCTCTCTCTCGCTCTCTCAAAAATTAATAAAACATCAAAAGAAATTTTAAAATATAAGTAAGGATCAATTTACTTCCATTCCTTTATTTATAGATGGGACATGAAGTCTCAGGAAAGGAAACAGATCTACTGACGGTGATACAGAGATCAAGGGAAACTCAGGCCTGCGGTTCCCAGTCCCTGTAGACCTTTATAGGGAACTTGGGACTGTCCCCTATTGACCCTGGTCCACCCCCCACCCCCGGGGGGGGCCTCTTTGAGCAGCCCTGTCCTCCAAATCTCTTCTCCAGGCCACACATTCTATCGTTCCGGTCTTGACATTTTTAGTCAGCCTTTGGACATTTTTTTAAAACCCAGCATATATCGATCCTTCCTCTGCCGGGATCGCGCGAAGTTCTCAGGCTAAGGCTGGGGAGACTCACTGCCCTGGGGGAGCCCACGGTATGTTACGGGAGTCAGCACGCACAGGAGGTCCGCCCTGACCCCCTCACTGTGGGTTTGCCGAGGCTCTGGCTGCTCCCCCTTGTTCCCAGCCCTCCCACCCCTTGGACCTTGAGTGACACCTGTTTCTAGGTCCCCTGGGCCAATAAAAGCACTGCCCTGACAGCCAGGAAATTTTACAAGGAGCGGTCAGGCTTCAAGGTGGTGGGAAGCGGCCGTGGCTGCCAGACGTGGGAATGAGAAAGCCCCCAGGAATGTGCCCAGAAGAACAGCTGCAGGGGACGATCAGAGGGGGGAGGAGGGGGCCCCAGAGCCCAGGGCAGGCTCAGATATCACCCTGGAGAGGAGGGGAGAGAATGAGATGAGCTGGCTGCCGCCGCCTGCTCCCTTCCCCTTGGGGTCTCCCTCAAAGGCAGCCAAAGACCCCCCATTCCAGCCATGGGGGTGGGGAGGGCCGAGGGAGGTGCATGGGTTTTCGGGAGCATGTAAGTGCCAGTTTCTTCTAGCTCTTTCCCTGTTGCTTTCAAGTCCCAGGCCCTGAGGCAGCTTCCACCTTCCCCACGGAAAGAACTTGGGCGTTGGTATCTGCCAGGCCCGCGTTCTGGCCCAGCTCAGCCCCAGCCAAGCTCTGTCGCTTCTCTGAGCCTGTTTCTCTTGCACCTGTGGCCTGCCTGGAGGTGGCCTGCGTAACAATGTGGCCTGACGTTCCGTCCGGTCATGTGTGAGAAGGCTGGAGCCAGGTGGGCGCCTAGCAAAGGCTGGTTCCCGGCTGGCCGTGCCCAGCGTGCGGTTTGGGGCGGCCCCTCCCGCAGACGCGCCTGCCCCACTGTCCGGTTTCTGGAGAAGACAGGCCGGGGATGGACTCCGGAGCGGGTCGTCACAACCCTCTCTCGCTTCCTCCCCCACCCGGGGAGAGGAGGCCATTCCCTCCCGCTGCTGGCCAGGTGCAGGGGAAGGCAGGCCAAGGCCACGCGGGCTCTGTCCCTTCTCCACCCTCCCTTCCCCCAGCCCTGCTGATGAGGAACCGCACACGGGAGGGCGCGGATGGAGGCATCCGAGGTCTGCCCGTCCTTCCCCTGATGGTACTAATTCACCAGGAACAAGCCTGCCCGGTGTGCTCACATGCTTCCTGTGATGGGAGACTCATTACCTGTCTTAGGAAGCCTGGCCTTTCAGAAAGTTTCCTCCTAATCACTTCCTCCCCTCATCGGAGGTCTGGAGGCTTTTATGCTCCCTGAGCCCTCTCCTCTGGCTCGTCCCTGAAGGGAGGAGTGCCTTCCGGCAGGGCCTCACTGCAGCTCCTGGCCTCCCGGGACTGCCCGCCGCTTGCTCAGATACTCAGCCAACCCTTGCTGCCCACTTTGCACCAAGTGCCAGCGGCATTACTTGTCCACAGGGTCCCCGGACCACCCGCTGCAGAACCCCGCGGGGGGCCCCCGACATCCTGGGGCCCCGGCCTCCTCCGCCTTCTCCATTCCCGTCCCTTCGATATGCCCGTGGTGCAAACGCCCGCGCCGCCGGCCTCACCTGGACACGCGCCTCGGTGAGCTTGGTCCTCTGCGCCAGCTCCTCGCGGGTGTAGATGTCCGGGTAGTGGGTCCTCTCAAACGCCTTCTCCAGCTCCTCCAGCTGCTCAGCCGTGAAGGTGGTCCGACTCCGGCGCTGCTTGCGCTTCAGAGGGAGGTCAGGCTCCGACTCCACGTCCGAGCCTTCATCCAGCCGGTTCCCTACAGGCAGGCGAGAGGGAAGGAGGGGGTGAGGGCCCAGTGAGATGCAGAAGAGCTTTGTTTCCACCGTTGGACCCACTGCTGCGCTGACGCTCAGACCCCTCCTGCGCACAAGGAGAAGGATGTTCCCCACAGCACCGTTCATCACAGTGAAGGGTGGGAAGCAACCTCCACAACCCAACCCGAGGGGATTGGTTAAATACTTTACGGTACGACTAATTTTTTAAAAATGTTTAAATGTTTTTATTTATTATTGAGAGACAGAGAGAGAGACAGAGAATGAGCAGGGGAGGGTCAGAGAGAGAAAGAGACACAGAATCTGAAGGAGGCTCCAGGCTCCCATCTGTCAGCACAGAGCCCGACGCGGGGCTCGAACTCACAAACCGCGAGATCAAGATCTGAGCCCCCAAGCCGGAGGCTTAAGGGACTGAGCCACCCAGGTGCCCTGGCACAACTAATTTTTTTAATCCCCTATAGATGGATATTTAAGTTAGTTCCACTGACATGGAAGGATGTCTATGACCTAAGGCGCAAGGTAGTTTCATGATGAAATATCTTTGCTGAAATTCCTAGAACGATTTTCTCCAAAATGGGAGATATTCGGCTGTGCGTTACCTATATCTCCATACACCTAACTTTAAGGGAAAGGCGAGGTATAAACCAGCGTGCAAAGATCGAGCCCGCTTTCGGGAAAAGCGCACACGACACATTCTGGAACACTATACTCAAAAGATGAACAAATGTTAACCTTCAGAGTTCACAGAGCTTTTGTTTCTTCCTTTATTCTTGTTAATAGTTAGTATTTTTAAAAAAATGATGATAATTTAAACAGCAATGCTATTACATTCGAGGAACATATTGCAAAAACTAAGGAGAAAGGCCAAAAGCAAGGGAAGGAGGGAGACAGAGGGCAAATGCATGTGCTTAGGGCTGGCAGTCAAGAAGCTTAGATTCCTTACTTGTCTCTGCCCCTAAATACCCAGAACCGTGACCCTCAGAAGGCTACCTTCCCTCCTTGGGTCTCAGTTTCCTCATTTATTTAAAAAGGTTTTTTTTTAGCGTTTATTTTTTGAGAGAGAGAAAGAGAGGCAAACAAGCAGCGGAGGGGCAGAGGGAGAGAGACAGACAGAATCTGAAGCAGGCTCCAGGCTCTGAGCTGTCAGCACANGTAAAAAGGTTTTTTTTTTAGCGTTTGTTTTTTGAGAGAGAGAAAGAGAGGCAAACAAGCAGGGGAGGGGCAGAGGGAGAGAGACAGACAGAATCTGAAGCAGGCTCCAGGCTCTGAGCTGTCAGCACAGAGCCCGATGTGGGGCTCGAACCCACGAACCGTGAGATCATGACCCGAGCTGAAGTCGGACACCCAACAGACCAAGCCACCCAGGCGCCCTGCGTTTCCCCACTTATAACATGAAGCGTTTGGACTATGTGACTGCTACCCACAGGCCCTTCCTGGGTTGTTTCAGGATCTCCGAGTAACGTTCCGGGCTGGAAGAGGAGACCTTACCTGATGACCTTGGTTGTGGCCACGGCCCCTACCTGATAGTCCCCACTAACTTCCACCCTGGAGCCAGGCGATGGATAAAAGCCTTTGCTTCCTATGCAGAGAGAGCCCAGGAGGCTGGAGCCAGCTTACTTCTCATCCCTGGATGGGGCTATCAGGCCAGCAATCTGCCTATCCCAGGTCCAGGCTAGAGAGGCAGCAGGAAGGGCTTGATCAAGCTCCTTGGCCTCGGAGCTGAAGACACGCTGGGGACGGAACTGGCTTCCCGACTCCCTCAGTCCTGTGCTTCTTACCCGTCTCGGTCCAGCAGAGGGAATGCTAGCAAGGAGTGGCCTGGCCAGGGCTCTGGAGCTGCTCCGGCTGCGGCCCCCGGGGGACTCTGGGGAGCATGAAGGAGAAGAGGAGGCCAAGGAAGGGAGCAGGAAAGAGGAAAGAGGCCGCCAGAGCTGACCTCCCACCCACTCCTGCTCTCTCTCTCTTGCCTCTTTTGCCTTCAGTGCTCCCTCCCCCGCCCCTCGCATCCCACCTTCGGAATTGCCGGAAGCCCTTAGCATGTCGTCATCCACTTGGTCACCTCACCAGTCACTGGAGCGACGACAGTAAAGCACCTGCGAGGTGCTGCCCCCAGGCTGGGGTCACTGTGCTCACAGCACTCCATCTGAATCAAGCAGGAAGGGCCTCAGAGATCATGTGAGCACGCTACAGACGGGAGAAACTGAGTCACCGAGAGCAACGTGACCCGCCCAGAGTCCCTCAGGAAGTGTGCACACCTGCACCCCTGCGCTTGCTCAACTGCTTTAAATGTCTGCTATCCAAACAGGTGTAGGCCTCGCCCACAAGGGGCAGCCTCCTCCTTCCCCCAAACACCCGACGCGGCCGCTTAGACGTGAGGTGAGGCATTCCCGGCCGAGGGAAGAGCAGGTGCGAACCCTGGGGTGGCGAAGTGCGTGGCGGGCAGTGCTGCCCTGGGGCTCCGTCCACAGCTGGGACATCACCCAGTGTTGAGCAACGCCCCCGTCGCAGGTCCCCTCCCTCCATCCAGCTATCCCGGCCGTCGGGCAGTCCTGCTTATTATTGGTCACTGCCAGGCTGCCTCTGCTGGTGACGCCGCATCGCAAGGGGACCAGTGCCCACCTCATCCCTAAAAGCAGACACCTGGGGTCAGATCTAACCCGCTCCTCTCTCCCTTCCCGGTTGCCGAGCCTCCCATCCCTGAGAAGAGGTGGCACAGCGGGCATGTAGGGGCACCCTCCCCAGCACACCTAGGGCTCAGAGCCAAATACACCCAGTCCCAGGGATTCAGCCCTGAGATGCACCGCATAACCCAGAGGGGATAGGGAGGCGGTCACGTGGGCAGAGGGGACGTGGAGCACGTTCATTAAACACAGGCTGGATCTGGGGTGGCCGGCAGCAGCCCGTCCTCTGCCGCACACGGCGGTGAGATGGAAAGATCCCGGGGGGTGGGACAGAGCTGGTACAGGTGTGGGGACAGCCCCAGGACGGGGAGCTATGGCGAGGGCCCTTGTCTCCGGGCTCCTGGCTTCTGCTCAGGGATGTGGGGAGTCCAACACCGAGCAAGGAAGAAACGGCCCCACCTCCCAATCTTACGGGGGGGAAACAGCCTGTGTCTTAGGAAGCGCCCAGTCTGATGGAGGAGGTATCGTCCCTATTCGGGGAGTTTCCCAGTCTGCTGGAGGAAACTGCTTCCATAGGAACTGGGGCCAGGACAGGCACAGGACACGACAGCGAGTGGACTCGAAAGAGCGTCCGAGCGCCCTGAGAACAGAATGAATGAGGGACAGGAAGGGTGACAGGAGCCACATGGTTTGTCAAAGCTTAAAAGCGGGCAGGACTGGGGCACCTGGGTGGCTCAGTCGGTTAAGCGTCCGACTTCGGCTCAGGTCATGATCTCAAGGTTCGTGGGTTCGAGCCCCATGTTGGGCCCTGTGCTGACAGCTCAGAGCCTGGAGCCTGTTTCGGATTCTGGGTCTCCTTCTCTCTCTGACCCTCCTCTGTTCACGCTGTCTCTCTCTCTCAGAAATAAATAAAACATTAAAAAAAAAAAAAGCGGCCAGGACTGAGGTCTGCGCAGGGCTGACAGAGTCCAGCCCAGGCGAGGCTGATGGGTGTGGGCAGAAAATCACCGGGGAGCATCTTTTACAGCTTCTTTCTCAGCCTCCGCCTCTCCCTCCAAGCCTGGCGGCTCCCACCGCGGCTGACTCCGGAAGCCTCAGCCATGCCACTGTCAGTCCCGCCCACGTGCCGAGACCCACCCCATGACTCCAGGAGGCTCCCTGGCCAGCTCTTGGCACCCTTAAACGACCAAGCCGGGCTATCTCACAACTCTACGCCTTTGACATTGACGGTGAGCTTCCTCTACTTGGGATGCCCCCCCCTCCAGTGGGCTCACCCTGCTCATCCGGCACAACTCAGTTTGTGGGTGGCCTCCCCCAGCTCCCTGAACGTGTCCATGCCCATCTCCACGCCCATTCTCGGGCTCTCGAGGCTCATCAGGGGCACCAAACCTGCCTGCTTATGGGTCTCTCGGTCCGACTGGACTGGGGGGATCCCTGAACGGAGCAGAGATTATGTCTGGGACACCGTAGGTGCTCAATAAAGGAGTCTTCGATGAACAGGGCTGGGCAGTACAAGTACAAAGTTCCTTCCGCACTCCGACACACGGCAGTAGTCGCCACCCTACGCGTGTGCACCGCACCCTACAGTTTACAAGCTCTGTCAGTCCCACTACAGACTCTCCCGGTAGCCATGGAGGGCCAAGCAGGCCGCATCAGCCCCATTTTACAGATGTTCAGTGAAGTCCTAGAGCAGCAAGGCTGGGAAGAAACCCCAGGACTCAGGACTCAAAGCCCAGCGAGTCAGCTTTGCTGCAGAGAACTCTCAGGTGATGGAGACTTACATTTCTGAGCGCAAAAAGCCAACGTGGCTTGCCCCCAAACACCCCCTGCCCTCTCTCCTGCTAGAGGAAAAGACGCGAGATGAGATGGTCACGACTCCTGGACCCACCGACTTTCTCAGAAGGCAAGAGGGGGCTAACCATCTGCGGGTCCCTGTCCCCCTAGATTCGAGGAAGCCGGCAGTGGCCTTGAGGTCTGGGGTCCTTCTCTCCACTCCCTCCAAGCCCTCTCCCCGGACCCAGAGACACCTTCCCACCCCTGCTCCTTCGCTCCCCCTCCCTGTTGCCTCCAAACCCAGCCTTTATTACAGTTTAACATAGGCCCGACTCGAGCCGCGGCAGAGAAACGAATCACATAATAGTTGATATGCGTTTTAATCAAGTAATTCGGGCAGAGCCGAGAGCCGGCGAGTGTGGGCCCGGCGTCCCTGAATACCAAACAGGCCTGGGCGCAGGCCTCGGAAAATGGAAAAGTCATTTACAGCTCAGCTGGGGGCCCGCCGAGCCGGGGCCATGGTGGGAGCCCTCCCGGCCGCTCCGCAGAACTGCTCAGCTGTAACCCGCACACGGCGCGGGGCGGGAGGCTGGGGACGTCTGCGGGGGGCTGGCGGCACACAAGGGCTGGGCGACCCCGACGGGCGGAGGGGCAGGGCTCGGACCCCATGTGACAGCTCCCTGGAATGGAGCCCCTCCTGTCCGCCATGCGTGCCCAGACCTCCCTCAGGTGCCCGTCCAGCACTGCTGCCCAGGAGTCCAGATCGAAGGCCTGGCGCTCCTCCCTCACACCCTCTTCCTCTCTCTGCACACCTCCCATGCGACCGGCCAGCACCAGGGACAGGGGGACTGCGGGCTCCGAACCAGCCCGCCCTGCCCCTGTCTGCCCTCTTCCTCTCTCCCTGGACTCCAGCAACCATCTCTGCTCCAGCAACCACAGGTCTTTGCACAGGCTGTGCCCTCGGCCTGGAGCGCCCTCCCCACCCCTGGCCCTGCGGTTTGCAGGTGTCCAGGCCAAAGGAGAGCAGGATATTTAAGAGGCCAAGCTCCTGATGCAGTGTGTCTGATGCTACGGATTCCGCACACATAAAACACAGGTGATGCTAGAGATGCCCCGCCCCTTCCTCACTCTGTACTTTTCTACGGCACACATCACAACTGGATAGGCCAACGTGTCTATTTCACTGCCCCGCCCCCCCGCCCGCCACTGTCCTGNCACCTTCTTTGTTCACTGATAATCCCCCGGTGCTTGGCACAAACTGGATGCCCAAATATTTGTGGAATGGATGAATGGATGAATGGATGAATGAATGAACGAATGAATGAATGAACGAGCACACCAAGGCTCAGTGTCAGGGACAAGAGCAGTCAGTCAATGCGAGCTTCCGTGGCTCCTTTCTCATCAGCCTGGAAAGCCTTCCAAGTTCACGCTCGGCCATCTGGCTCTGAGGCAGTCACCTCTGTGCTCTCATCGCTGGGGCTGGGCAAAACCGTCCACGCTTCAGTCCTGCTTTCTGGGAGGCCTCCTGGAGGGTGGTTGGGAGGCACTGGAGAGGTGGGGGAGGGGTTCTGACTCCACACCCTACGCTATTTCTCCCCAACTGTCCCCAACTGCGTCCAGAGGCCCAACTTCACTCTCCCAACTCTCACTGTATTCACAACCTAAACCTGACAAAGCTTTCCTTTCTCCAGGGAGTCCCTATCCACCCGTCAGCCCCACCCCCACCGTCAGGCTGCCTTTCTTTAACTTGAAATTGTAGGTTTATAATTTGCATTACAAACTGTGGGGCCCCTGCGGGGTGTTCTCTGATCATGGCTTCTCTGTTCTCAGGCACTAGAGGGCACTCTATAAATTCCTGCCAGGAAGGGGCGTATCAAGGAAGAAGGAAGTAGTACTATTTGAAATGGTACTGTGTAGTTTTGCTGCCAGAATTCAGAGCCCCATTTTCTCATGATGCAACCGTAGCTCTTTCTGCACAGAACTGTGAACCAAGTACAAGTCATGTGTGGGAGAGAAGAGATGGTTTGTAGATGGCTGCAACTATCTGGGTGCACAGTTCAAAACTAAGGTGTCCCTGCCAAGGCAAGAGATTGAAACTAAAGATGTCACAAGGGTGCTTGCAACTCAGTCTCTTTAACCTGTTGGCATCATATGCAGCCATTGTGGAGTTCTGGAAGGGGACAGCAGCTGTGGAGGAGGGGAGGGGACAAGGCAGGACATTTTAAGACACTTAGGAAGGTCTCAGCTCACCATCCCTTTAGCACTCTTCCTGGGACTTGAAGACAATCTTGAAAATACCCACAGTTTTCTTCTACCTCTTTATGGGGTTATTTCTGTTGTTTACTCATCAGCCTTGTGAAAGGCCAGGAAGAGCAAGACTGGGTGCTGAGCAGACAACAGAACTCACTAGGTCAGCACCTTAAAGAAAGCCTACCAATGGGGTCATCTTTTTTTTTTTTTATGTTTATTCATTTTTGTGTGAGAGAGAGACAGAGCACAAGCAGGGGAGGGGCAGGGAGAGAGGGAGACACAGAATCTGAAGCCGGCTCCAGCCCGACGCAGGGCTCGAACTCATAAACTGTGAGATCATGACCTGAGCCAGAGTCGGACACTTAACCGACTGAGCCACCCGGGCGCCCCAACTAGGTACCATCTCACAAAGTGTGGTCCAGGCAGCCACAGGCAGACACTGGCAGGCGGCGGGGAAAGAAGCTGTGGGGTCGGATGGACCTGAGCTTGCATTCGGGATCTGCCTCCAACAAGCTACAGATGCTGGGCGCGTTGCTGAACATCTGAGCCTCACCCTCTTCGTTGCTAAAATGTGACAGTGCGGGGATTCAGGGGCACCCGGCTGAGAGCTGTGCCTCCAGGCCCTGTCCCTCCTCTCATTCGGAGAGCCTGGCATGGCGGTGGGGGTGGGGCTGGCCCTCCAGACTCACGCCCTGACCTGCTGTGTGACCCTGAGCAGGTCACATGCCCCAGTCCCCCCAGAATCTCCATTTCCCCATCCAGCTCTGGGAGTAAGAACTCCGTGCGCCTGCGCTCCTCAGGCTGCTGGCGTGGCTGCCCACGTGGGGGCCTCAAAACACCACGTGGTGCCTTTGACCCAGTGATCATGGCCTGCCCCGCACACTAACTCAGGAAGGTCACCCCCCACCCCGGGCCACAGTTTCCTCACCTGTAAAACAAGGAAAGTAACAACAGAGGCGTCGTGCACGAAGGTTATGTAAATTACCCCAAGACAGGGGTTTATAACAGTGCAAGGTATACAGTAAGCGCTCAAAGCACAGGAGCTATTATTGTCATTATTATTACAGCTGTTACTCCGGGTGTCTGCCTACAACAAGAACTTCCTCTACCTCTGTACCCTCCAGGGACAAGCACGTTTGCCTGGCACAAAACAGGAAGGCAAGGAGGGAATGCATGTATGAATGAATGAATGATTGAATGAATGAATGACTGCATAAACGGCGGCCCCTTTGTCATCCCTTCCTTGTTCTCCCACGGTGAACGCTCTTCACAAACCCCAACACACCCACGGACCGCCCGTACCCCCTTTCCCCAGCGGAGGCCGTCCCAGATGCAGATGGTGCCCGCGAGGGAGAGGGTGCAGGGGGCTCAGATATAGGGCTGGCAGGCGTCAAGGGCCCGTGGAGGCGACGGGCCCTCAGGAAGCTGGGGAGGCCCGGCTCGAGGCCTCAAGGTCAGTGAAGGGGAAAGAGCAGCTGGGGCGGCGGCCAGGAAAAGGCAGGCAGGCCACCCGTCGGCGTCCCACAAAGAAAGCCGCTGTGAAAGGGCCATATGCCTGAGAAGTCAAGCCTGCCCGACCAGCCTTCTCTCCCCGCCACCCCCCGCCCCTCCTCACTGCTGGCACTCTGGGAGGCAGAGAGGGGCTGCGGGCAGTTGCAAAGTCATCAAAGGAGGCAGAGATGGGAAATGGCTCAGGACCCCCAGCCCCTGGCCCCCTTCATCCATCGAGCTCCCCCCACCTCCGCCGCCTCCAGACTCAGCCGTGAGGATGGGCTTCAACCTGGGGCTCGCTGGACCCTGAAGACAGGGCTCTGTGGTCACACAAAGTCTCCTGCGGCAGGACTGGGTGTGAAGGATGCAGGAGAATTAACCTCCAAGTGGCTGCTGTGTCTGGGGCACCCTGTGTGCCTCTACCGCAGTGAATCAGAGCATCAGAGCGAGGGATGGGATCAGCCCCGGTTCACAGGTGAGCGAAATGAGGCTTCAAGGGGTAAACAGCTCCCTGGCAGTGACAGTTAAACCCAGGCCGCTGGCCCCTGAGGCCCGCCGGAGCCTGGCATCCGAGGTCCCTGCACTGACCCAGGCACGCCTTGCCCTGTGGGCACCTTCCAGACCCTCGTACCTCGCTGCAGCCGGGGAAGATGCTACTTCCTAGTCCCCCCCCATCCCGCGAAGCCGCACCTGAAGCAGGTGCGCTAGGTGGCTAGACCGTGAAGCCCTCCATGACCGCCACCCCCAGCCCGCACTCCCTGAACCCCTGTGGTGTCTGCCGCCCACGCCACCCTCCTGGCACTCGGGCATCGACCCCTGCTAGAGACCAACCATTAACTTTTAATGCATGCGTTCTGCTTACCAAACACACCTTATCGAAGGGCTTGTAAGAGGTTTATCCGCCTTGAGTGTGACAGCGGGTTTGTGATGCCCCATCAAACCAAGGGCATCCTCGGAAAGACCATGCTTTCACTGGAAGGCTAGGAGTATCTCAAGGCTGGAAACTCGATTTCTCTGTTATAACTGGGTGATACCCTGCCCTGAGTAACAGCTCTGTGGCTCCTATCATTCTAGAATGTTCTTTTTAAGTTTACTTATTTATTGGGGGGGGGGCAGAGAGAGAGGGAGAGAGAGAATCCCAAGTGGATAGCACAGACCCTGATGTGGGGCTCAATCCCATAAACCTGGGAGATCATGACCTGAGCCAAAATCAAGAGTCAGATGCTTAACCGACTGAGCCACCCAGTCTCCCCATCATTCTAGAATGTTCTTTTTTAATTTCTAAAATGTTCTTAATGACAGTCTTTGGGAGGAACTGCAGCCATCGGTTTAACAAAGGAAACATGCGCCTTCTCATCCCAGACACAATCGGGAGATGGGACTCAAACTTCCCCAGAGTCAGGGACTCTCTCTTAGGAATCTGTGCTGAGTCATTTCTGTCCATCCAACTCCTGACTATTCCTACTTCCTTTTTTCTTTAAACAGGCCTCCCAGAAACTTCTAAAACCCAATGTTCGGTTGCACATCAAGGAGCACGGAGGAGCAGGGGCTCAACAGGTATTTATTAATCATCTACTGGGTGCTCCGCAGACCCACACTGATAATAAAAGCTACAGCAATGAATGTTCACCATGGAAACTGGCAGACATCTCAGAAGCCTGCTTTTAGAGAGAGAACCACTCTCCTAAAGGTGGGCAGTGATGTAGGCTGAGCCTAGAGCACAAATACGAAGGAAGAGTGGGGTCACTGGAAACGCAAGCCAGGACTCCTGGGTCACCGGGTCAGGTCGCTTTAATAGAAACCAGCCTCACTCCTTAGAAAGGAAAAGCTTTATCTGGGAAGCCCACCCAATAGAATGGACTTCCCCTTCATAGACCAACAGGAAAGCCATCGATCTGAGTTACTTCTCCACCCACCACTACCTCCAGGAATTCCAGGTTCAAGTGCAAATATTCACGCACAAGTGCCCTCCACCCTGGCTACAGGCACCCAGTGCCCAGGCCAGAGCCATCACCTTGCCCAGAGGCAGCTCCCCAGGGAGGCTGTGGGCTGGCTGGAGAGGCTCCGGGCTCCAGATGGGAGCCCTGAAGCTTGTTCCTGGCTTTGCCTCCAACTTGCTGTGTGACCTCTGGCAAGTCTAAACCCCTCTCTGAGCACCATTTCCCCTATCCCTAAAAACCAGAGGTCGCCCTGGATCTTTAAGAACAACCTTGAGAAGGGGGCCTGGGGTCTCTCTGATTTTTTCACTACTTCATCCTCGGAGAGCTTAAGACAGTTGCTGGCACACAGTAGGGCTTTCAATAAGTGCCTCTCGCTGGATAAATAATGATCAAATCAAGGGGGTAGGGGCGAGGCCCAGACGGGACTGGGATTCTAAGTTAGGTACAGTGTGGGCTACAGGACACCTTTGTGGGGACAGGGAAGGACATTTCATGACCCTCCTATTCTGCTTCTCAGTAGTCCCCAGGCCCTTCTTCTCTTAGGGGAAGGGAGTAGGGAAGGTTTATCCTTCCTCTCCCCGCCCTCCCCTCCCCTCCCCAGGCCAGTCCTGGGCCCCTTGCGTCGCAGGCTGGGCTGGTCGCAGGCAGCCCGAGGCCTTTCACTGGGCTGGCCCTCCCCGCCCTCTCTCCCCAGCAACCGCACCATCATGCCCCCAGCAGTCTGCGGCAGCCTGGCCTCTCCAGCTGGCCTGGCTGGGCTGTTCCCAGGCAAAGCAGGTCCACAGTGGAAGGTGGTGGAAAAATGTGGACAAATTTCTGATTTGCAACACTCTGGGAAAGAGTTTATTGCCATTGTTTGAGGACGAATGTATAAATAAAGCAAGGCGAAGATTGCAGGGGGAGGCTGATGAAAGGCAGAAAACGAGAAATTTTATGGCCATAAGGAGCGTACTCTAATGGTGATTTCTGAGGCACTGGACCATGGTAGTTACTTAGCCAAATGATCGCTGTGAAGCTGGGCAAGGCAGCTTATTTCTTAATTACTGTTATGTGGTATGTCAGGCAGATGCCCCAACCCTGGAAAACTTGGTCCTATAGTTGGACACTGGCCCGGAGTCAGGTCTCGGTGCTGGCGTGATGGCGGGGTGATGGGAGGCACCCACCGAGAGCAGGCACCCCCTCCCACCCCCTACCCCGGGGCCTACTTCCCTCTCTCCCTGTCCAGGCTCCCGCCTCCAGATGTTAATCCGTCCACTTCACACATAGGTGTTGGGCACGTGCGGGGTCTGAGCCAGCCGCGGCTGATAATGACCCAGAATCTGGCTTCAAGAGACATTTGCGGAAGAGCAGCCAGGGTCTCAATGGGGACCCCTCGCTGTGAGCCTCTGTGCAGGATAACTCAGGACGGGACAGAGGGGGAAGGAGGCGGGTCGGGGGCTCAGAAGAGGGCTGGTGTGGGGAGGAGGTGGCTGTGACATGTCCAGGCTAGACTTGGGCCAGGTCCACGTGGCCTTGGTCTCTTCACCTGTAAACAAAGGGGCGGAACCACATCATCGCCTTTTCGGGTCATGAGTTTGCCGAGGCTCATTTCTCAAAGGTGACCAGCACTTGCCCTAAGTTGCTATTGGTTCATTGCTGTCAAGTAACGCAGAGGAGCAAGGGGTTGCAGTTCACCCAGGGCGTCCTGCGTGCCTGAGCTCGCTGTGCATTATGCCCATTCGTGGAACCCTCTTGGCTGTCTCAGGGGCCAGTGCTCCTTGGTTAAACACTCAGGAAGGGGCGGAGACTTTCTCAGATGCTAAGCGGTAAAGCCTCCATTCCACCCCGGTGGGTCCCCAAAAGTCACCAAATACATCTTCAAGGAAATCAAGCTGCCTCCCTCCCTCAGCATCTTCTAAAGCAGCCATTCTCAAGCTCGGGGCATCGGAACCCCCTGGGGGGCTTGCTGGAACGCAGATTCTGACTCGGTAGATGGAGCCAGGAAGGTGCCTTTCCACCGAGCTTCCCATGGCGCTGATGCTGCTGTGGGGGCCGTGTTGGAGAACCACCGTTCTACAGAAATTCAGAGAAAAACAGCAAAACAGCAAACCAACAAAGCCCCCGCTGCTCTGTGGAAAGGGAGAACCATGCGACTTCTTACCTGTGATCGGAATGTAAACAGAGACACCGAAAGTGACTGCCCAACTCTCACTCAGTCCCCTGCGGCGCCCAAACCCCTATGTTCTTCACACGTGGCGTCGGGGGGCGGGGGGGTGTGGAGGCGAAGACGCTCAGCCCAAGATGAGCCCGGCCCAAGGGCAGGCTTGGCAGGTGAAATTTCTTCTCCCTGCTCCCCGCCCCCCGCCCCTTGCCACGGCGTCTGGGTTATGAGATTGTTGACAGACCACGGCCCGGGATGCCTGTCCCACCGCAGCTCAGCCTCTGGACCCAGCTCTTCCCACCCCTTCTCTTCACCCTGGCTCCACACTTAGGTCCTCTCTCCCTTCCCTCGCTGCGAGAACCAACCAGATTCCGTCACTTGTATTAACGACACAGTATCAGAAGACCGAGCTTTACGAGGCTGGCGTCATCAGGGCCGCACCTGACCCTGCTTCCTCCGTCACCCACCTTCCAGCCTTCTGGTTTGAATGGTCTGGTGGGGCAATATTTCTGCTCCAGAAGAATGATAGTTTTGTTTTTTTTAATCTTTTGGGTTCATTGCTTTATTCCCAGTGCCCGGGAGAGGGCTTGGCCCACGGGAAGAGCTCAATGTGTGTTTGTCGAATGAATGAATAAATGAATGAATGAATGAATGAATGAGAGGGGGAATGAATGAACAGCCTCTTCCTCCATGCCCGGATCCGTGCAGTAACTTGCAACATTCCCACCGACGCCCGTGACAGTGTGCTCTTCAAGCTACCGTGAGTACCGGTGAGTGTGTTAGGATCACCTGTACAGCCGTCTCGTTGGAGATGCATTTATGCAACGCCGGAACCCCGGCCCGACGCTAACGGCGCCAGCTGCATGGTTCCGAGAGGCCTGAAGGACGGATGCCCCGAGTCCCCCTTCTCCAGATGTTTGGTCCACTCAGAGGTGGCCCAGATGCAAACGTGGTGTCTTAAAGGAGCCTGCAAAGTAGCCCACTGCGNGTCAGACAGCTTTGGAAGTACGCTGCTTGGTGGGAGCCGGTTTTTAAGGGAGTTAAAATCCAATTTGATCCCGCTGCTGACGCCTTTTCTAGTTTGCTGTGTTTTTGATAAAACGAAATTTTTTTTGATCAATAAAAATAAAATCTGTTACTCGCACCCTGGGGCAATTATTGCTTCGGGCCCAGTTTGCTGAATCTCGATAGAATGAATAATGTTGTTTTTTTTCCCCCCAAAACGGAGCCGGCCATAGGTTAGTTTCTTTGAACTAGCAGGGAGGGGGCGGGATCTGCGAACGCTCTGGTTCTCAGGAGGCCAAAAGGGGTGAGGGATGGGGCTCCCCAGCTCCGAAGACTAAGAGGTCCAACCCCACAGAGATAAAACAGGGCTGACGGGCGTGCGTGACGCTCTCGCCCATGCCCGGCATCCACAGGCGGCATCACCCCACAGCGCTCAGCCCTGGCGGGCGCTGGTGCTCCCACACCGAGGACTCAGAGAAGGGCAATGATTTGCCCAAGGTCACCCGGCTGTATGTAGCCTCAGCGAGACTGGAACTCAGGTCCATCGGGAGCCTGAAGCCACGTGCAGACCCCCTGCGTTTCGTGTCTCTGACTTTCATCTCTGTGAGTGAGGGCAGTGAGGAGGGCTTGGGGACAGGACAACATCCCCACTCCAGGGCCTCTTTCCTGCCTTCCCTGCGTCCTTCCCTCCTCGCCAACCACCATCCAGAACTGCCTCCAAATAGCCCTGATCGGGGCAGCTGAAGGGCCAGCACCCCCTGGCCCGGGGCTGCATGGGGTAGGAGAGGGGATGCAGCATTTGAGATATAGATGCGGTATCAAGGGAGGGTACTGGGTCCTATGCTTTGGGGAACACATGTGGAAGGACACACACGTACAGGGTCCTGTTGTGTACACGCACGCGTGTGCACGTGCTCATGATTCCGGGCACTTTTGTCTCCTGTTATAGATTTCTGAGCTACAGCAACAACAAAATAAGATCTTTCATTAAAAGGATCTTATGTTTCCTGGGGCGCCTGAGTGGCTTAGTCGGTTAAGTGTCCGACTTTCGCTTAGGTCATGATCTCGAGGTTCGTGGGTTCGAGCCCCGCGTCGGGCTCTGTGCTGACTGCCAGCTCAGAGCCTGGAGCCTGTTTCAGTCTGTGACTCCCTCTCTCTCTGACCCTCCCCTGCTCACGCTGTCTCTCTCTCTCTCTCCTAGAAATAAACAAGACATTAAAAAAAAAAAGGATCTTATGTTTCCTGCAAGAGGTTGAGTGGGACCGGGGTGGGGGGGGGCGGCTTCCTGGGCTCACAGGCTGCAACCGCGCCTGTGACCCCAGGCCAGGGGACCCGGTGACTAGATTCAGAGGGTCAGTGCTGAAAGGAGGGAGATTCTGGGCCAGGGGAATTCTCAAGGGAGCCTGGGGAGGGGGACGGGGTTCGGTTTGGACGCGTGGAGGCTGGTAACCGGGGCGGCTGCCACAGGACGGAAATAAGCAAACGCTGAGCGCCCAGTGGGTGTCGAGCCTTATTTCCACACCCCTTCATTCCATCCTAACAACGGCACCAATAAGGAGTCACACCCTTCCCGTTCGAAACGAAGAAACAGAGGCTCACGTGAAGCCATCAACTCAAAGGCGGAAAGCAGAGGGAGACGCAGGATTCGAATCCAAGCCAGCGGAACCCCCCGCGATGCAGGGAGGGGCAACGCCTCCCCAAAGCCCAGTGTTTACCCTCCCAGTTCCCCCCCGCCCCACCCCCACGGGGGCCCCCAGCCCAACCTCCAGCTTCGAGCGCTCTCAGGCTCAGCTGCCTGCCCGCTAATTAGATTCCCCTGGAAATAAGAGTGCATTGTACGGTTCCGCTAAAGGCAAACTGATTTCACAATTTCTTTTCTTTCCTTCTCTTAATAACTCACAATGTCTCAAGGAGGTTTTACTTACAGCCTGCACACTGGAAAATTATTCTGTCTCTTATGCACTCATTTTTCTCTTAAGGAAAATTGAAAACTGGATTTCTGCCGCAGCACCGCCCCCCACCCCACGCCTGTCTTGGGCCCAGACTATTCTAGCCCTTGGTCCCTCTCTACCTCGAAAGCAAGGCCCCTGCCTTCCTGCCCCACAGCCTGGAAAGGCTGGCAGTGCCAACCGCTCTTGGGGACAGTGAGGACTCTTTCAAAAGTTTACAGAGGGGCCGAAGGGAGGGAGGCAGGGAAGGAGGCCTGCAGTGGGGGGCAAGGCGGCCCACTCGCTGCGGGATGTATTTGCCTCCAGGGAACTGGACCAGCTCCAGCACTTTTGAGGTAGAAGCTGGGTGATGAGGGGCCTCTACTGGTCCCATCGGGTTCCCGTTAAGTGTCAGGGAGTAAATTATAAACAAATGGGTCCTATTTCCATTTCTGAAGGCATCTCCCGCCCCGCCTCTGCCCTCCACGTTCAAGGCTACATCCCCTTAAGTGGTGCCTGATGGGGCGAGGAGCCAGGTGGATGGTGGCACGCAGGCGTGGCTGGTCCGCATCCCCGCAGCCCCTGCCGGCTGCCTGGCACCCACTCGCTGGGCCCCAGCGAGTGACGTGTGACAGGCAGATGGATGGACGGAGAGACGGACCGTGAGTCCACGGATCTGGGCTGTAAGCCAGCAGGGTTCACGAACTGGGGGGGTTGAGAGCCCCCAGAGGGTGAAGAGGATGCTCGCTGGAGCAGAGCGGCCACGGCCACAGGCTGGAGCCTGGGAGGGACTCACCAGGTCCAAGTGAAAGCCACCCCCTCCTCCCCCACCCCGCCCACTTCCCAGCTTCTGGGGCCTCTGCCCCCAGGATGACAGCTGGAAGGAGGAGCAAGACCCAGCCACACCCATGCAAACAGCAGATTTTACGGGAACTGGGATCCTTGGCCAGGCACCAAGGCCCGGGCACTCAGGGGCTCACTGAGTCCTGGCAATAACGCCACCGCTTCGTGGACAGGGCTCCGGAGTGCAGAGAGGCCCCACCAGCGCTCGTTCCAGCTGACAGCAGGCGCGGCCTATGTGCCAGGCACCGTGAGCGGCTCCTGGCGGATTAGCGGACCGAATGAACTGTTGCGACAACGTTCACACTATGGTTCCGTTTACAGATCAGGAATCCAAGGCTCAGAGAGGGGGGATGGGGGGTGGATCTGAGGTCGGGTGCAGAGGCACCTGCCTTCTCCAGAGGGACTCGGTCTCTAGGGCTCAAGACCGCATTTCTATGTCAGGAGAGTCCAGAGCTTCAAGCTAGAAGCAGCCTGAAAGATAACTCAGTCCCAATTTGTTGTCCTGTGGATGAGAACACTGAGCCCAGAGAGGGCATGTGACTTGCCAGAGGTCACACAGCAGGTCAGTGGAAGAATTCCTACCGCCATCAGGTGTCAGGCCCCGCTCTGGGCCCAGAGACTGGCAGATGCTCCCAGGGTATGTCAGCAAAGGGGGGGGGCTGACAGCCGTCTCCCCCGTCCAGGGGTGCGCTGGGATGAGCTCCCAATAACTCTGTTTTAGCAAAGTCCTGGGGCCACTGACTCAGGACAGGCTCTGGAGCTCTAAATAGGTTCTGGATTCCCCCTGGCNGTCTGGGGTGGCTCCAGACCTGGGAAGAGGGCCAAGGAGAGGGCAGAGTGAGGCCAAGCGCTAGGAACTGAGTCAGGTCCGGCCAGGCTGGGGATCCAGAAACATCACTCTTCACTCCCGAAGGGGAGCTCTAGGCGGCCGGCAGCACAGTGGGGCTTTGGAGACCAAGCACTGGGCGCGGGGGCTGGGGGTGGTTCTGAATCCTGGGTGACCTCCGGCTGGTCACTTAGCCTCTCTGAGCCCTAAGCACAGAGGAGNAGGGGAGGCAAAAGAGAGACCCCTGTTCTTTGGCCCCTGACCCCTCCCAAGGGCCCCCGAGAAAAGCGGCCCAATGGTGTGTGTGGGCCCCAACATGCCGCAGGAAGAAACTGGAAGGCGGGCCCGGCTGGGGAAGGGACTTGGCTAAGGCTGAGTCACTGTTTGCTGAAGGTTACCTGAGATGCGTACAGACAAGAACCAGCCAGGGTCCTCCTCCAGGGCCTCCAGACATGCCAGCCTGCCCCAAACCAGGACAGTGGCCACCCTCCTTCTGGGGAAAGACTTGCCAGTCCAGGAATCAACCAGGTCCGGAGAAAAGCGTATGTAAATGAATGCAAAGTACCTGGCTTGGAGCAGGTGCTTCCTGAATGGAAACCATTATTACTTTAACAAGCATTGAACGAGCACCTACTAGGTACCAGGTGCTTTCTCTCGCACAGTCACCCTTCTATCCGCCTCACTGCTCTGTGAGAAGGTTCCGTGGTTCTTGGTGTTTGTGGGTGAGGACACTGAAGCCGGGAGGGTGTGGCTCAGGCAGCCACGTGGCTGGAACACCCACAGCTCTGACTCGGACCAGGGATTCTCAGCCTGGGCTGTTCACCGGAATCACAAATAATGATCTGCGGTGCAGCCTGGGTACTGGAATTTTTAAAAAAAATTTTTTTAACATTTATTCATGTTTGAGAACGTGAGCGGGGGAGGGGCAAAGAGAGAGGGAGACACAGAATCCGAAGCAGGCTCCAGGCTCCGAGCTGTCAGCACAGAGCCCGATGCAGGGCTTGAACCCACGAACCGTGAGATCATGACCTGAAGTCAGACACTTAACCGACTGAGACACCCAGGAGCCCCAGCACTGGGATTTTTTAAATCTCCTGCGTGTGAGTCTCATGTGCAGCTGAGGCTGAGGCCACTGCTCTGGGCCCCTGGGTCTCGCTCTGGGTTTCCCATCTCCTGTTTAGCTCCCAAGGCAGCTCGGCTCTGAAAGGGTGTGGGAAGAGGGGTCATGGAGATTCCAGAGGGAAGAGAGAACTAAGACCTGTAGAGGGACATGTGACCCATTGGCCTTGGCTGGGGGAAGAGAAAAGACTGGACCCTCCCCAAGCCCCGGGGCTTCTTGGGCAGGGTAGGGGCTTTAGACAAAGCGGACAGATGCATAGGGACCGGCAGCGGGGGAGGGGGAGGGGAGTCATTTACACCATCCCTCAGTCTCTACCACTCTTCTATTTTTTTTAAGTTTTTAAATTTATTTTGAGACAGTGTCAGAGAGAGGGAGAAAGGATACCAAGCAGGCTCCTCACTGTCAGCGTGGAGCCCGACGCGGGGCTCGATCCCACAAACCAAGAGATCACCACCTGAGCCGAAATCAAGAGGCAGATGCTCAACAGACTGAGTCCCCTAGGCGCCCTGGCTTCTACCACATTCTTAGAGCAAATTCCACCCCTGCCCGCCTCTGCCAATCTCTCTCCTCCCTCCCATGGACCTCATGACTGCACTATAGGCGCGTATTTCCTTAAATCGAACTTCAGACCCCCGCCCCCTGACTACACCCTCCAGAGTATGTCTGCTGGGGTTTGTCTGTCTGGTGCTCCGTCCTCATGGGAGGATGTGGCTTCCTGGAAAAAGGTCTCCCTTTACGGGGTGTTGCAAAGCCAGGGCCATGTGCAGACTGAAGGACCCTTCCTCCCCCCAGGCTCTCTGAAGGATACAGGTGAAGCCCAGCCACCAACAAACTCCTCGCCACGCTTCCCCTCTCAGATTTCACACTTGACCAAGAACCTCAGAATAGTAGCATTCTCCCCATTTTACAGATGGGGAACAGGCACCTGGCAGTAAAGCAGCTCGCCCAACAGCACACACATCTGGCTCTGGTGGAGACAGGCCTTGAACCTGGGTCCTCCACTCAGCCACTGAGCCAGGATCCCACCATCTTGTAATCTGCCGCAGGAGGGCACGAAGTCAGATTGAAGGAAGGACTACTGCCCTAGTCTAAGCCCTGGAGCCGGCTGCTTTGGGGAAGCTACAGAAGGTCTCAGCGGCCTTTTCTGAGGACCCCAGAGGACCCCTGTCCCCCAAGCTTACCAACAGAGTCAAACTCCCAGATGCCGCCCCCGCCCTGCATCAAGCAGTCTGAATATCTCCCCAGGTGAGTCCGAGGGGAAATTCAATCCTGTTTCCTTTTCTCCAAACGTGCCAAAAGCTTGTTTGCTCTGAGAGGCCCTTGAGGCCTTGGCTTCCCTCGTTTCAAATAATTGACTTTCAAAGCCTGTCTTCAGGTGGAACGCAGCCATGTAGCACCTGGGTGAAGGGCTGAACCCCGAGGACTTTGCCAGGGAGTGAACGGGGAGGTGTCTGGGCTCCAGGATCGGCCAGATGCCTTCCGCAGTCACCTCTGCTCCCACCGGCCCCTTCCCCCACCCCAAAGCCTGTCCCAGGGTCACCTGCGGGCACTGG
>NW_027532008.1:9558108-9562966 GCF_008692635.1 Crocuta crocuta
GGCAGCTATTAGAGAGAATGTGGTAGGTGCAGGTGTGCTCACCTGGGCCACTAGCTCCCCCAACAGCTTCTTCTCTGGAGAGCCATGAGGCCCCCACCGGCTGGAGCACTCAGGGTCCCCCCTAGATCACAACTGGGCCACTGTGCATACAGGGGGTGGAGAGAGGCCTGAGGTTTGGGGTGAAGACCTAGCTGTTTCCTCCCCCTCCCCCCACAAACTATTTTGAAATAGGATAAGTTGACTGTGTTGGCCAGAGACAAAGAAGGACGCGGGCTACAGGGTGTCGTCAAGGCCACCGGGGTGGAGAGCCAGGTCAACCTCAACCCCTCCCAGTCTGGCCCCCCCACATTTATTGAGCACTTACGGTAACCAGGCTGTCATTCTATCATCTGTAGGGGGTCCCAGGAGGAAGGGGGGGCAGAGAGAGGATGCCGTTGTCCCAAGGCCACACAGCAGAGCCAGGATGGGTGTGTCTGGGTCTAGCTGCCTGGACCTGGGAGCTCAGCTACCTTCCCGCACTGTGTAGACGCTGGAACCAGAGGGCGGTGTCTCCGGCCTGGCCTCACCGCTGCTCCCTGGGAAAGGGATTGCTTTACCCTGCTTCCCTGCAGCAACTGGGGTTCACCGGACATGTATCTATGGGGACAGCGTGTGTCAGGGGAACAGAGCCCTGGGCTCCCCCCTCCTCTGGGCCTCACCTTCCTCATCTTGACAATGGGGGCATCGAACGAGCTAGTCCAAAGCCATCCCTCCTCCAGGCTTGACACCGTACCGCTTACGTGTGACTCTGAGCTACCGGTGTCACCCCTGGGGCCTCAGTTTCCCCAAGACTAAAATGCGGGTGACGAGGCTACCTCGCAGAGGCACTGTGAGGATCGCAGTCTTGGGGGACAGCTTTGTAAACTGTAGAGCGCTGGCCAAGCGGGAAGGCAGTGCTACGGTGGTAAACAGACTTCTAGTGTGGCTGCCTCCCTGGGAGCAGCGCCCCGCCCCCCCTCCCATCCCAGGCTTTGTCTTCCTTTTACCAGGTCACCAGCTCCCCATTTGTTATGCCTCCTGGCCTCCTCTGGGTTCAGAAGATTCTCAACAGTTGGGAAGGAAAAACCCAGATGTGGCTCCAGGCAGCAGCGTGGGGGCCAGAGGAGAGGTCAGCACTGCCCAGGGGAATAAGATCATCTTTCCAGCAAAAGATGCAATCTGTCTAGGCCCTGCCACTAATTAGCTGTGTGACCTTGGGCAAGTCACTTAACCTTTCTGGGGCCTCTGCCCCTCCATCTGTGAAAGTGAGAGGGTCAGACGAGAGGCTTCCAGAGCTGACATCCGAGGAGGCTGTGCTATAGGAGCAGCTTTCTCTCTGCCGCAAATGCCCATCTTCGTACCGCGATCTGGGGGAGCTGGGAGTTTCAAGATCCCAGATCAGGAGAGAGAATTGCACCCCGTGTTCTGGCTGCCAGTGGGGGAGGTGCAGGCTTTCCAAGTCTCCCTGTGTCTCTGTTCTCTCTCCGGGGGAAAAAGGGACCCGTCCTGGATGGGCTGGTGACCGCTGGCCTTCACTTCAAGTTCACGTGAAAGCCACCTAAGGGCTCCTGGCCTGTTGGGAGAAGGTCAGTGCTGCTAACGTCTCACGTCAGGGCCAGGCTGCTGTTCTCACCTGGAGTCTGTCCTCTGGGGTTCAATCTTGGGACGGAGCCAACACCTCCATGCACCCCAGAATATTCCAGAGTGAGAATCTGCAAACTCAGACCCAACTTCCAGCTCAGCCATTTCCTGGCAGGAGGGCCTGGGGTGATCATTCAACCCCCCTGAGCCTCGGTCTCATTCTCTATAAAACAGGGACCACGGGGCGCCTGGGTGACTCATCGGTTAGGCAGCCGCCTCTTGATCTGGGCTCGGGTCATGATGTCACGGTTTGTGAAATCAAGCCCCACGTCGGGCTCTGTGCGCCGCACAGCTCAGAGCCCGCTTGGGACTCTCTCTCTTGCTCCCTGTCTCTCTGCCCCTCCCCTGCTCGCGCTGCCTCTATCTGTCACAAAATAAATAAATGAATAAGCAGTTTTTAAAAAGTAGCGTTTAAGAAAACCAAACGGGGGCGCCTGGGTGGCTTAGTCGGTTAAGCGTCCGACTTCCGCTTAGGTCATGATCTCGCGCTTCGTGGGTATGAGCCCCGCATCGGGCTCTGTGCTGACTGCCAGCTCAGAGCCTGGAGCCTGTTTCAGAGTCTGTGACTCCCTCTCTCTCTGACCCTCCCCTGCTCACGCTGTCTCTCTCTCTCCTAGAAATAAATAAAAATATTAAAAAAAAAAAAAACAGGGCCAGCAATGGCTCCCTGAGTTAACAGGTGAACGTGACAGGCACGGGTCAGGCGCACCTGTCCTCACCTTGACAGGTGAGTCAGATTGACGGCGACTGAAACAATTGATAAAACTCACTGCCAGTGAGGCACCAGGAAGGGGCCGCCTCTTGCACCAGCCTCCAGAAAGCAACATCCCTGACGCGCGGTTAACTACGTCTGTCCAGAACCGTGTGTGCCGTGAAGCCCGTTTTGCCAGAATAAACATGGGTGCGCGCATGCGCACACTTCCCTGCGGAGAAAGAGCTAGACGATCAGGTTCCCAAATGAGTCACGAGATTTAACACTGGGCGCAGGGTGGGGGGTGGGGGAGTGACAAACTTTTGCTCTCTCTACCCTTCCAGCATTTGACTTTTTCCCCCCACGATAAGCATGTCCTTCTTGTATAGTAAAGAACGAATGTTAGAAATCAGCTTTCTCTTTCGAATGGCAGCCTGACCTGAAGCTGCGGCCTCTCTCACAGGGCAAGAGCCTAAGTTTAACCTACTGAGCCACCCAGGCGCCCCCAACAAGAGCCGAAGTGACTGCGTGAATGAATGAATGAACATGAATGAATGAATGAACGAACGAACAAAGTAAAGAAGGAACGAGGAGCAAACGCCACGGCCTCGCGGAGGTTATCCAGTGTTATCACGCCACTGGACATCGGTCAGCACATCCTGCGAGGTGGTGGGGCCGAGGTCATCGCCCTCAGGCCCCTCTGGAAGACAAGATGGCAGAACTCANTCAGAGCCCTCCCAGTCTACCGGAAGCCCACGGAAGAGAGGCTGCCCCCCGGGCCCTGAAAGCCCGCCCCATCCTTGGCAAAGCGCCAACCCCTCTTGTCCAGCCCCGGAGTCGACCTGTGAGGACCAGGCTGTGCTCAACCAGGGACCAAAAAATAAATAACGCCGCTGCTCTCTGGGCTCCGGGAGGCTGGCTTCCACCCCCTCCTTGGAAACCTTCTTTGATTTCAAAACAGGCTGGAGTGTAAAACCAGTAAAGCTTCCTGGGCCCATAAACAAACAGGCAGCCGCTGAACCCCCTCCTCCCGGGGCCCTCCGCCCACCCCGGCCCACCCCCTGCCACTCGAAGGCACGGACAGAGGGCCGGGTTGAGAGCCATTGTCCCCGGGTAATTAATTGCAGTAATAAGGAGCCGCACTAAGCTTCAAAGGCCCGGCCCGGCCACAGGAGCAGCAGCCAGAAGCCAGCCCGGGCTCCAGGCCCCCCTCTGGCACCTGCACCCCTGCTCTGAGTACCTACTATGTGCGGACTCAGCCTCAGGTGCTTGGCTTTTCCCAGCACTGAGTTAAGTGTCATTTGCCCTGTTTTCCAGACCAAAAGAGTGAGGCTCAGAGAGGTTGTCTCTTGCCTGAGGTTACAGAGCGAGGGCAGGAGCTAGGCTGACGCAGAACCCAGGCCCATGTGGGCTTCCAGAAGATCTAGGAGACTTGGGGACAGACTGTGACCCGTCCTCAGCCCCAGCTTGCCCACCAGGGAGACTGGGGGAGAGAGACAGGCTAACGCAGGAGATGCGCACACGCCATGGCAAGTTTGGGGTGAGCAAGGGTGGCAGGTGGGAGCAGAGATCAGGAAGTTTCCGGAAAGATGAAATGTGAGTTTGAAGAAATAAAGATAGATGCGTTTCCATCTCCTGAACCCCAAAGCCTGAGTCTCCCACGGCCCCTGGGCTCCACCCCAAGCACCCCTCACCCTGAATAGGGGGGCTACATGTTTTCCTATCTGCCTCTCCCACCAAATGGGGGGCCCCGCGGGGAAGGACGTTCCCAGGCCGCTGTCCACCTTGGCCCAGCTCCTGGAATGTAGTTAGTGTCCCAAAAAGATGGACTCATCCTCCAACGAACATGTCAACCTACCGAAATCCCCAAGCGGCCCCCCTAGCGTGGGCACCCCGCTGATCACATTTTTCCTGTCCCCTTTCCCCTCTGGCACTGCTGAGCCCTAGGACGTTCCGGGCATTACTGAGTGGCTGCCACCCACAGCAATTCCCCAAATCCTTGCAAAAACCCTGCGGGGACAGTCTCTCTGGCTCCATCTCACAGGTAAGAAAACAGGGTCAAAGAGAGGAAATCCATTCTTATCTGGGAGGGGGGGGAGGCTGCCCCTTCTCCCCCCACCCCTTCTGCCTCCTGATCACCCTCCTGCCGCGCCCAGCCCCTCCTCGGCCATGTGCTCAGAGCCCGGCCAGGCCCCATCTCTGGCTCCCTTCTGGTTTTTCGCTCAGGATTCCTGAGCCCAAGGAGCCCCACTTGTTTATAGCCCTGCCTGCCTGGGTGCCTCGGTCCCAGCTCAGGTCAGCTCTCCGGGGCTAGAAGGGGCTTTTGAACGTGCTAAATACAGGTTACAGGGGTCAGGGGTCATGGCCCTTCCTTGGGGGAAGTTCGACTTGAATCATCCATGAAACAGCAATTCTTACGAGGGGGGGGAGGGAGGAGAAGCAGATTTCTTAAATTATGGTGATTCTTAAGTAGCCTCCCCGCCCCCCCCATACCTCTCTCCTCCCCCC
>NW_027532008.1:9563117-9565917 GCF_008692635.1 Crocuta crocuta
CATCTGGATTTCCCGTTTCCTTCCCTCTAATTCTGTCCGCAAGCCAGAAAAAAGTAAGGGGTCTGGGGGATGAGCAGAGAAGGAGCGAAGGGAGGAATCCCTATCTGCTGGACACCCGCTCTGTCCTGAGCACAGCCAGACCCGGACGGCACCGCTTCCGTGGCCCCTGCCGGAACCGCCGGGCCGCCAAGCAGCGGGTGCAAGCCTGGAGCTCGGTTAGCCAGGCTCCCTCCGCCCCTCCCCTGCCCAGGCTCCCCTGGGCTCCAGCCCAAGCTCCACGTCCAGCCACGGAGGACGCCCCACCCCCAGCCCAGCACGAGGTGCGGCGCCCACAAGCCTTCCCTCCCCGAGAGAACGCCCCCAAGCATCGGGGAGCCCCTCTCTCCTGCCCACCCCGCCATTTAACAAAGCTGGGGCGAGGCTGGGACTGGGATGCCCCCAGCTCAGCGGTGACAGACCTGAGCCTCACAGGTCCAAGGGGCTGTCCTTGCGCACCAGAGAACAGAACGACCGACCACCTAGTTTGCCCAGGACTGAGGGTGTCCCGGGACACGGCACTCGCAGCGCTAAAACCAGGACAGTCCCAGGCGGGCGGGGACAGTGGGCCACTCCACTGGAGAGGCCAAGGCCAGGCTCCCGCCTCTGGGGCAGCAGCGATCTTCCTTCTACCTGCCACTTGCCTGAGCCCCCTCCCCTCCTCGCCACCTCTTTCCTCAGGGGGAAGCCGCGGGGAGGAGGGCTGCAAACACCCCTGGCTTGGCCCTGGGGCGACCTGTTCGTTCAGAAGGTGAAGGTAAATGAAGGCAAATGGCACCTCCAGTCCTCCGACCGAGATCATTAGGGAGATGCCCTTTTTGGGCCTCCTTGGAACCCAAATGAAGACAGGTGTGGGGTCGGAGGGAGAGGGAGGAGAAGGGGAAGGGGAGGCGAGAGAGGGGCTAGGCCTCACCCCTCACAGAGGCCTGGTTATCCCTCTCCCCTCCACCGCTCATGTGTCTCAGGAAAGTTCTAGACACGGAGCACTCATTGAGCACCTCCTCTGCTCACAGCTTGTACCAGGTGTAATGCCTTCAAAGGACATTTGAATCTGCCCATCAGAGACAGACAAACGGAGCTCACCTCACTGGGAAAGTGACTGTGCAGTGCACACACGTGCACACGCATGCACACTTACACTGCACACCTACTCTACACACACATTCAGATGTGCACCCACTCACGTGCATGCAGATGTTAACTATGCACTTACTTTACACACATTCACACAGGCACGCACACGTGCACACACATTCACGTGCACACTATGAACATGCACACACACATACACTGTGTACTTACTCTACACATTCACACATGCATGCACGCACACACGTGCACACACACATATACCTATGCACCTACTCTGCACACATTCACACAGGCATGCACACAGGTGCACACACGTGCACATATATGCACACGCGCACACACATACACTGTGTACCTACTCTACACATTCACACATGCACACACACAAGTGCACAACGCGTGCACACATATGTACATGCACACACACGCATACACTAATGTACTCCACACACATTCAGATGTGCTCACAAACACGTGCACACACATACCTATGCACCTACTCTACACACACTCACACATGCACGTGCACACATATTCACATGCACACATCTACACGCACACACACCTTGCGCACCTACTCTACACATACATTCTGACGTGCTTGCCCACACGTGCACACACACACATACCTATGCACCTACTCTACACACATTCACACATGCACGCACACAGGTGCACATACATATACCTATGCACTTACTTTACACGCATTCACACATGCACACACACAGGTGCACACACATGTACATGCACACACACTACACACCTATTCTACACACACATTCACACGTGCTTACAAACATGTGCACACACTCATGGGCATGTGCACCGACTAGACACCTATACACGCACTCACACGTGCTTGCACATAAGCGCACACACTCATGTGCAGCACACACTACACACCTAGTCTATGCACGCATGCACAAATGCTTGCACACACTCACATGCACACATACAAGCACACACTGTGCACCCACTCCACACACATTTACACATGCTTGCACACGTGTGCACGCACACGGGCACGTGCACTCTCCATCCCAGTTAGAGGGCAGGCACGGGGGCTTATCAGAGCCGCAGCACCCGCCTTCTCCTTCGGCCTCCGTCGACAAGAAAGGACTGTCCCGGGGGCACTTCAGATCTCTCTCGAGCTCCGTGCCCGGCGCGCCCTGCACCAGGCCCCTCCCATATGACTGCCCTATCGGAACGCGTGGGTCCCCCCACCCCCACCCCACAAAGCTCCAGCCAGTGGGTCCAGAAGCCCCCATACAACCAGGGCTAAGATGCATGTCTGGCCTCAACCTGTGCTGAACGCAGCCACTGACATGAGGGCCCCATCGGCACCCCCAACCCAGGCACGGCCGCCCCACCTCGCTGTCCTGTCATAACTTGCGGGGAAATAACACCCACGTTGCTGAAAAAGCCCACACGGGCGATGACACACACACAGTCCTCCTCCAGCCCCGGGACACAGAGAGTGTTCAGTGAGCGTGCCTCTTACTGAGAGGCCAGACGGGACCGGCCGGAGGCTCGAGACCCCCATTCTCTGCCCTTCTCCAGAAACACCCACCCCGGGGTCCCTCAAAGACACAGCAGGCTGGCGCTCACAACATATGGCTTCAGGGCTGCTGGGCGTGGGGGGCGGGGCGGGAAGGCGGGGGAGGAGGGG
>NW_027532008.1:9565999-9567632 GCF_008692635.1 Crocuta crocuta
AGGAGAAGGAAGGGTGTATTTAGGAAAAAAGAAAAACCCACACAAAACCGACAGAATTCCAGCCGATTATTCCTCCTGCTGCTGCAGATGCACATTAATGCAGGAGGAGTGGGGGACAGCGCTCCGGGCTGGGGAAAGAGAAACAGCTCGAAGTTCCTTTTAACAAGCCCTTGTCTGGCTTGATCTTGTCACTCTAAAGAGGGCCATTGAGAGGTATTCATGCGTCGGCCCTGGGGGGACAAAAGGGCCCAGTATATATACTGACTGTTCAGTTACCGCCAGGCCTTGGGCCTTTTGTCTAACCTTCCCTTAATAAACTTTTGGGAAGAGTTCATCAATCCACTTCAATAGCTGATGTTCTCATTTTCAGAGAGAGAAGAAAAATAGCAGAAGGCCGGCGTGGGTTTTTTTTTTTTCTTTTTTCTTTTTCTTTTTTTTTTTTTTTTAAGGAGGCATTCTCAATAAGAAGGTGAATGGGAGAGAGAAAGGGAGAAAGCCTGTAGACACCCCACTTTAAAGGCAAAAAGAACACATCACAACTACAGCCACAAATCCTAAATGGGGGCCGAGACAAAACCGCTATTCATCGGGGCCCTGGAGCGGGCCGAGCAAGGGTCTCTGGGCCGGTCCCCTCGGCAGAGGTGGGGAAGGCTCAATTCCCAGCTGTAGGGAGCCGGAGAGAGAAGGAATGCCCTAGAAGGAAAGTGTGTATTAGAGCCAGCGACAGGCAGAAGTCTGCCCTCCAGCTTCTGTTTTTGATCTGGGGTCACCTGGGTGCCTGCCCATCAGGCGTTTTTTTTTTTCCCCCTTTTTTTAACCAGTTGTGTTTTTCTTTATTGAGGGCAAGGTGGGTGCGGTATTTGCTTCTGCTTCTAAAGCCACAGGGACCCCCATCCTCAGGTGGGGTGGGCCTGCATCCCGGGTCTCTCTTGGAAGCCCTTATCTCTCACCCCCTACCCCCCACCCCCCCAGCTTTGCTTTGGGTTGTAGGAAAGTGCTCCTATGGGCCTCATCAAAGGAGCGAGCTCTGGACATGGCCCCCACATTCTGCGCTGCACGGTGGGGGGCGGGGATGTGGGGTGGACGCGGGAGGGAGTCCCTACCCCAGGGAAGGAAGGGCCTGCCCCACATCCCTGCAATGTCAGACACCGCACTAGTGCAGACTCTGGATGTGCTAAGTCACTTCTCTCCAAGTGCGTGTCTGACACACCTGCTCCTCGGCAACCCCTTACATTTGAAGGTGCTTTTAATAACAGTAGCTAAAATGACTACTTCTACTACAACCAGTAAAAATAGCCACCGGTGGGAGTGCTCTTAGCAGGTGCCCGGCATTGCTACAATCGATCTACACACATTATTTTCCCCAATAGCCCCGTGAGGTGGGGCCTAATTAAACTGCCCATTTGCCAGACAGGGGAGACTGAGGCACAGAGGAAAAGGGGCTGGCCCACGTCAGACAGGCAGGAGGGGCCGAGGCAGATCCCAACTGGAGTCTGACTCTGGAAGGGTGCCTCGACCCCCACACCGTTCCGCCTCGGATGAAAGGCACCCGCGGGAGGAAGGAAGCAGATGAACAAATGGCTCTGACTTCTGCCCCTGCCAAGCCTCAGAGGCGGGGCTCCCGGGGCCCGGG
>NW_027532008.1:9567732-9578946 GCF_008692635.1 Crocuta crocuta
CGGGTCTCGCGGGACCGGTTCGGCTTTGCAGTGCGGGCTCCCAGACACGCGCGCGCATGCACACGCACGCGCGCGCGCGCACACACACACCCCCTCTCCGAGTCTCCCCAGTGGCTCTAGTTCAATGTTTTACAGGCTTAATGAGTGTTGACAAGTTTAATGAGTTTGTTTTAAAGAGGGGAGGGGGAACTTGGTCAATTTGAGATTTCCGAGTCAAATGAATTAGTGGAGACCGCCAGACTTCGGCTGACAGGTCTGGAAACCCTCCCGCGTTGGGCCACGGACCCTGGCTCCCTTCACTGGGAGCGGGCCCCATGCCAGACACTGGGGGCTCCGGGGGCCTCCGGATGGCCCTCGGGTGCCCGGGTCCCAGCCGAAGCCCATCTCTGCATCCCGCGGCCCCCTCCCTGCCAGCCCACCCCTGATGCGCACCCCCTCCTGCTGGACTCTCTCCCACACTGGGTCCCCAATGAGAAATTTGATTCAAACCCAGTTTGGCACTTGTTTGCATATTGATTGCGTGGTAATTAAGTGGCTTCATCTGCGGAGGGGACGCGCCACCTGCATTTCTAAGCTTCCCAGTCTTGGGCTGGGACTGGCCGCAGCCCCTGCTTCTAACCGTGGAAACCGGAATCCAGGGAGACCGGCTTCTGGCCGCAGGAAGGGAGTACGTCGTCTTTGTTTAACGTAGTATTTGTTTTTGGCAGAGAAATGGGCTGCGGGCGAGCTCACACACACCTGACCCGCTCCCACCGACGAAATCGCAGAGTGAAAATTAAATCATAAAAATGATGCCCAAACTAAAGGGATGCCTGTGCGCTTCTGGCCTAGGAGCTGATGTCACCGTGACATGGTTTCCCCTTGCGGGGCCCCTCCTGACTCACCCCGGGGCTGACGTGAGTCCTGGACCCAAAGCAGGAGGGGCCCGGTTCAAACTCCTTCTGCCTCTGTCTCCAGTCCTAACTTTGGGAACCCTGAGCCTCAGTTCCCTCATCTGTAAAATGGGATTAACAAGACCCGTGACCATGAGGGCTAACGGGGGAGGTGGCCCTCGCGCGACAAGTCCATCACAGTCCCGAGGTGGCTTTCCTGAGCTGCCTCCCAGCTGAAAGTGGGCCCCATCTCTTCAGCTCTAATCACAGCCTTGCGAGTTAGCTCACCCAGTACTGTCTGGGGTTTCTCCCCTCCGCTAGACGGGGTAGCCCTTGAAATTCTCGGGCGCCTTGCCGCGCACCAGGAGGAAGTGGGTGAGTGGAGACTCAGGAAGGAGAAAGGTATTGCATCCCTGGGTGTCGGTTTTCTTTATTTTGTCGTGTTCTGTCATCCGTTCAGGAGAACAGGGTGAGAGGCAATGCATCTCGGGCTGGGTCCCAGCGTCCGAGTGGGATTCCAGCGCCCCCCCCCGCCAACCGCCATCCAGCTCTCTCTCTCTCACATGTGATTGTTTATCGGCTTTTTCCCCCTGGGAGCCGGTGCCCCTCTCCTTCTTTAAGTTTCCCCTAACCTCTGGTCCAAGGCAGTGGACTTGTAAGAAGTGATCTTTCCAGGAAGAATTTCTTTACAGACCCTGTTTTCCCTTTCCAGCTGGGCGCACGGAGCTGGGGTGGGGCGAGGGGTCACTCCGAGTCAAGTGGGCAGAGCCGGCGAACCGCCCCTCTGGACAGGGCTGCCGTGCCTCTCCGGCCACCTCTTCGCTTCCTAGCTCTCGCCATTGTTCAGGGCTGCCGCCAGCTGCCGTGTTCATCTTGGACGTGTTTGCAATCCCCGGAAAGAAAGGCCCGCGTGCAACAGGGCTGGGCTGGGGGCCCGGGGAACAGGCAGAGACCGAGAGCCACCAGAACGGGGAGGGGGACGTGCATGTGACTACCCATGCGTCGGCCAGGCTCACCCTGGCATTTAAACCTTTTGTTGCCAATTAAACCTTTCCTGGGGGGAGCAGCGGGAAAGGCTGGACTGGAAAGGCAGTCCTAGTTTCCCTTCCTGGCTCAGCCATTTCTGGCAGACGACTTGGCTTCCCTAAGCCTCAGTTTCCCATCTGCAAAATGGGGGCAGATGCATTGAAAACACAGGCGAACACACTGACCCGCACCTGTGCTTGGTGGGACCGACCTAGCCCCGTGAGAACACCTATTCGTCATTCTCCAAGGACAGCCCTGGGAGGGGGGGGTGGGCGGCATCCACCGCCCAACACTGACAGAGGCACACCCACGTCTCCGTGATTGCACACAACTGAACGGGGTCACCCCCAGCTGTCACACTTCATATCACAAGGACATACCCACAGGTGCAGCATCCGAAAAGGACAAAGCCACCTCCCCCATCTCACCAACACCCACTCTCTTCCTCCCCGACTCCTAAAATAGGGCCCATTACCGCCACGCGTACACAGCACAGTTAACAACAGAGTACACAAGCAGGGGCACTCCCTCAAGTGGATCCCAGCGTTTACCTTCCAACACACTCACTGCCAAGGCCAACTGGGATTTCTCCGTTCAGAATCCCAAACACAAGTCATGCATGTGGGCGGGGCTCTCGTGAGCAAAAACCCGCGGGGACGCCCTCCAGCCGGGTCTTCAGTTAACAAGCCCTCTGCTCCAGAGATAGGGAAGCCACTTCCCGGGGACACAGGACACTGTGAATTCGTGGAGGGCATCCCAAGGTCAGATGCCTGCCAAGAAGCAGGGGTGCGATGGCAGGAAGCGTTTGTGGCACCGGGATTCAGTGCCTGGTTCGGCAACTTGCTGACTGGGTGACCCTGGGGAACTGGGCAAATGTCTCTGAATTGCACTTTCATCTGCATCTGGATGCTAGATCGCTGTGGGGCAGGGGTGGGGCGAGGCGGGTACCTGGCCGGACCTGGTGTAGCAGGAGGTGAGCAGATCAAGAGCACAGGTGTCCAATGAGATGTCCCTGCCCGTCTGTACTCACAGGGCCTAGGCCCCTGCTTGTCTCTACAAATGGGCATCTCAATAAATAGGCCCTTCCTTAAGGTGCCCTTGGGAGCATATCATGGATGCACAAAAGTGCTTAACCCAGTGCGGGGCACACAGTCAGCTGTCAACGGGCTAGTCTCCTAAGTCGTAGGTGATTAATAAATGGTTGCTGCTTGTCTCGGATCGACTATCACCTCCCTGGGGTGGGCCTCCGTGATCACCCCTCACTTCCCCAGGCAGCCCCTCTCTATTACTCTGCTTTATGTTCTCCAAATCCTGGTCCACCTTCAGAGTCTTCCCTGCTTCATGGACCTGCTCGCTGCCTCCCTGTGCCCCGGGCGTGAGCTCCCGCAGAGCCAGGGCCTCGTGCATCCCGAGGCGGTACCTCCAGCCCCTAGAACGGGTGCTGGCACGTAGTAGGTGCTCAGCACGTTGCTGCTGTGGGAATGAGATGGGAGTTGTAGCTCCACCTTCCCCGGGCACGAGGGGCGGGGGAGGGGAAGAAAGATGGTGGAGGTCGCAGGTGGAGGGGCCTCCCTTCTCCTCCCACACCCTGCCCCCCCTGCACATGCATGTGCACACGTACACACGCGCACACGCGCAAGCACACACACATACACACTGTCGCCCCCCCTCGGGAATGTGATTCCCAGCTGCTGGCCCAGCCTTTCCACCGCGGGTCTGGGATTCTCTTGTGGCTTCCTGCCAAGAGGCCGGTGAGCCCTGATGAGTTTACCTGGGTGCTAATCCCCCCAACAATCCCCCCTGGCCTGACCAGCCAGCCAGCCTCTATTCTTGTCCTGGGTCTAATTAAGTGCCTGAAATGCCACTTCCCCTTTCAGAGATGAGGCAGGTAAAGCCTAGCCTGCCTCGAGCTCGCTTTGAAGCAAAGGAGGCCGGAAGCCAGGGCAGGTGCATGAGAGAAAGGGGGAGGCAGAGGCACTGAGGGGGCAAAGGGGAGGCGCGGGGGCGGACCTCTGCTGCCCCTCCTTAAAGAGCACAGACACCTGCAAATCTCCTACCTCGAGACGCTTAACCTTTTGGGGACCCTGAGCCCTGGAGACCCAGGAAATCGAAAGATCCCTCACCAGGGAGGGAAATGCACACGAACATACACATCCCCAACTGGGATTCAATTCTAGGGTCTCACGCTCACCCCCGAAGCCTCTACAGCCCCCGGCTTCAGTTGCCGTGATGCCATTTTATTTTAACTCTATAGCTCTAGATGGACGGACAGACGGACGCATACATACAGATACAGATGTAGAGACATACATGCCGACAGCTACACCCCCAAACTTAACAAGATCACCTTGGGGGAAGGAGAAGGATTCTCCATTTTTTAAAAAATATTTTTATTTATTTCTAGGAGAGAGAGAGAGAGAGACAGCGTGAGCAGAGGAGGGTCAGAGAGAGAGGGAGTCACAGACTCTGAAACAGGCTCCAGGCTCTGAGCTGGCAGTCAGCACAGAGCCCGACACGGGGCTCGAACCCACGAACCGCGAGATCATGACCTAAATGAAAGTCGGATGCTTAACCGACTAAGCCACCCAGGCGCCCCAAGGATTCTCCATTTTAATTTTGTCTGCTTTTTTATCACTTGAAACTGGGCAAGTACATATTACTTTCATAACAAATCTTTAGGAAAAAATATGCATACGTGTTTTAGAGCACTTCCCCCTCTGCCCCCCATAAAACAATCTGCATTTGACTTGGGAAATTCTTATCTGAGAAATCTCCACGGGTCATTTGTCCTGCACGAATTGCTTTCAGGCTTTTCCACCTCATTTTGAACACACGTTCCTTATGTGCCAGCCACCTTTTCTGTTTCAACCTGTGCTCCTGTTGTGGATTTTATCCCCATTGGACGGGTGAGAAGATCAAGGCTCAGAGACGGGAGCAGCTCGCCCAGGGGACTGGCAGTGGAGGTGGGGGGCGGGGGGAGGCCCAGAGCTGAGATGAAAGGGAGGGTCTGGGAGGCCATGTTCATGCTCATGGTGTGGGCAGGAGTGGCACCGCAAGACAGGCAGGGGGCTTGCCTCGACAGCCCCCTTGTGCCCCCAGCCTGATGCCCTTGCTGACCAGGACCCTTAGCAGGGGCAGGTGACAGCAATAAAACGTGAAGGACCCAGTGACTTTAGAAGTATGTTCCATCCACGGTTTAAAAGTCTGGAGACTGGGGTCTCTGTTCTGACACTGTTCCTGATTTGCTGTGCAACAAGGAACATGTTTCTTCCCCTCTCTGGGCCTCAGTTTCTCCATCTATACAACACCGTGCTGCAGTAGACCAGTGACTCTCAGCCTGGATGGCCATCAGAAGGACCCCAAGTAGCTCACGCAAACAGCCCCGCCTCTTGGATGTCCCAAGTCAAGAAGGGGCTCCTGTGTGCACACTTTGCAAAAGCACCCGGGTGACTCCACGACACGGCCTTCTGTCTTCCTGCCTCATTGGATCCTTCCATGTCCCACCCTCGGCCCTGAATCCTCCTTCCAGGACCAAGCCAGGAAGGCACTGCAGCCCAGCCACACCACCAGCACCCCTCCCCCACCCCCCTCCAGTGAAGCACAGAGAGGGTAACTGTCCCCCCTGGTCACAGAGCAAGCTGGGCAAGANCCCTGTTCTCTCAAAGAGACCTCCCAGCCAGGAGAGAAAGTTCCCTAATCAAGGGAATAGAAGAGGAGTGGAATCATTTGTCACCAGATAAGCAATATCAGCTTATCTCTGAAGACCAATAACCACAGCCCGGGGCCCTGATTCTGGCTGTAAACACAGCTACTCCCCCCCCCTCCCCCTACTCCAGAGTAGCCTCACTGGAGGTACTCCAGGCCCCGGGACACAGCCCTGCCTCATCCGAATTCCCTCCTTCAATGGGGAACACACGGGTTTCTGACTTCCTCCCCTCCGGTGCGTATGCGCCCAGGGTATCAGTCACCTTGAAGCTCCTGCTCAGAACCCCAAGGCTCCACAGAACTCACTTTGAAAACCACTAGGCTGATTATGCCATTGTTCAGACAAAGGGGGAAGGACTAGAGAAGCTGAGTGGCTTGTTCAGGGTCACGCAGCAGTTGGTGCCGAAGCCTGTCCCTGGGGGCCGTTCACCAGGGATCTGAGTTCCAAGCCCAGATGCCATACTGCAGCTACTTTCTCTCTGTCTTTCTCCAAGTCATTCCTTTTTCCTCGCTACTAACAGGACTCTTCCCAAGGAAGATGGCCGAGTCTGGGACCTCTGTCAAGTCGCAGATCCCAGAAGGTGCTCATGGGTGCTGGGAGTGTAGGTGGTAGTGGGGGGTATTGGCTGGAGCCACAGTCTCCCCTGGGCCTCGATCTAGGGTTTTTGAAGAATGGGAGCAAGGGGCTGGAGGCTTGCAAGGATCCCGATGGGACCAGAAGAGCCAGACTTGTGCCCTTCAGGCCTCTGGGGGCGAAGGCCTCAAGGTCCTGTAGACCCTATAGGAGAAAACCTTCTCTCTACTTCCTTGAGCTAATCTCTCTGAGCCTCAGTGTCCCCCTCTGTGAAATGGAGCTTAAAAAAAAAAAAAGCACATATTGCACATCAAACCTTTGGTGACGGACTCCTTTGGCCTCAACTCCTGCCACACTCTCTGAACCTCAGCTTTTCCATCTGTAAAATGACCAGATGAGCTCGAAGGCCTGTTCAACTCCGACTCACCCTTTGGGATCTCAGCCTGGTCCCTGTCATTGTCCTTGGAGCAGGTCACAGGCTCATTACTCCCTGATGAAGTCCCTTCCTTGGCTCCCCGCTGCCTTTGGACCAAGTCCCAACTCCTTAGCTCAGCCTGGAGAAGCCCCACCACCTGGGCTCTGGGGGTATGAACACCCCCCCCAGCCCAGCCCACAGGAAGTAAGACTTAACAGGCAGTTGTTGATGAATGGAAGAGCCAAGATGCCTTCAGGGCCCTTCCAAGCCATTCCAGTCAGTGTACAGACCTCCCCTATTTCAACGGATTGGGGGACAGCTATTCTTGGGGAGAAGATGTGATTGGGGGACTGTGTCACAGACCCTCACGTGCTTCCTCCACACCCGGAGGCTGTTTCTACCATCTCCTTCCATCACCAAATAGGGCCTCACCCTGACTCTCCCAACGTGCCCACCAAGGCCGGGGGGGGGGGGGGGGGGNCACCTTCTGTTGAATTGTGGCCCACTTATTTCTTTTAGGTCAGGAAGGATGCCATTCATTCACACAGGCTCAGCACTTGCCCCGACCCCACCCCAGTCAAATGTGGCGATGGCTTCTGGATTTACTGTCCCTGTTCTTTCTCAAGCCATAGGGGAGCGGCCTTGGAGGACAAGAGGTGGAAGGGACTGGAGAGTTCTGTTTATCTGGTCTCCTAATTTGTCCTGCAGTGTCTGTAATTGTATCTCTGACTCTTCCCAAGGCACGGTTTTGCAGATGGGGACCCCCGCGGCTCTAAGGACACCTCACTCAGTTACCCAGATCTTTCAGTCTGGGGAGAGGGCTTTTCTTTCTCCTTCATGCCCCTCCTTCCTGAGGCCCCAACCTTTTCTAGAGCATCTTAGGAGTGGCCTCTGCCCACCAGATGTCCCTGATCACAGGCCGGCAGGTGGCCACAGCAGGGGACGACTTTGGAGACCTGGTTCGTGGAGGAAGGAAGCGCTGAGAGCCAGAGCCTCAAGTCCAAGCCACCGCAACACTTAGCGACAGAGAGACCAGCCTCGCAGGGGTAACTTTCTCCTCTCCCCCTCCCAAGAAAGCCAGAGACTCCCTGGCAGGCGGGCCTAACTCCTTCGCACCACACCCTGCTCGGCGGCTCGCCCGCCCCAGGCAGCTGACCCAGCACAAGCCCAAGGACCAAGCCCTCCACCGCCAGCTTCCCTCTTGCCTCGCCCGGAGCCGGAGCCGGTGTNTATAATGGGGGCTCTTTGTGGCCTAATCAGCCTCCTGAGGGGCCGGGAGGCCGGGAGCGCTTCCCCCGCGGCCGTCGGTGAAAATGAAAGCGGGATTAGGCCGGGCCTCGGCCCACACCATAGTAAAGCGCCACCAGGCATTCGCCCCTTCAAAGCCCCTTTCGGGGGTTTGGTTACTTTATTTCTAAAGTTGTTTGTATTTCTAAAGTGGCCATTGAGGCGCGAGCGAGGACTGCGCCTCCCCGAGGGGGGGAGGGGTCAGCCAGGGGAGGAGAAACCCCTGGAGCCTCCGTGTCCCCCTCCTCGGACCTGCTGACCAGTTTCCGAGGAGCATTCTGGCCCTATTTCCTCCTGTCCCGGGAGGTGGAGACGGGCTGACCTCCCCACTAATCAGATGGGGAAACTGAGGCTGGGCTCTGCAGCAAATGATGAGCTCCCAACATTCAGACCTGCCACAAGCCAGGAGGGAAGATGGTGTGTGTGTGTTTGTGTTCAGCAGGGAGACGCAAAGGCGCAATTGGGGAGGGGGGCATCGCCCCTGGTGCTCAGCCCTGAGGGCACCGGCTGCACTTTGTGGTGTCCACTGCACAAGCTATTGAAGGGAAATCCGGACACAATTCAGCCCTCAAGGGAGGAAAGGAAGTTGCAGAGCCTCTTAGGGTTCACTCCCAGCACCTCCAGTAAGTCCTTAAAATGCCAGCACAGTTAATTCACAATCTTCCCCCATCACCGAAGATGGGAGGGGCGGCATTTGCAGGCAGCTGGAGGGACCGAAACAGAAGAAGAGAATGGAGGGGGCAAAAAAAACAGTAGAAGAAAGCAGAGGGGCATCTCCTAGCTTTTTCCCTCCGGGGCGTGCACGTGTGTGTACACACACACACACACACACACACAGACTGTAATTTCTTTTTTTCCATTGGGCTGCTGATTCTCCCAAGAGTGAATCTAAGTTCCAGAAGACCAGGTGAGGCGGACAACTTGCAAAGATGAGGTGCACAGGGTGGGGTGGGGGGCAAGGGGGTATACAGGGCGGGGAGGGGTTAGTGCAAAATCAGGCTGGAAAGTTCCAGGTTCCTCCTTCTGCCGCTGGACCAGCAGCTGGAGTTGGTTCTGTGGTTACAATAGAGTGCAGGAGACAGAAGCTCTTCCGCAGGCTTCCACTGGGAATGACAGAGTTCCAGAAGCTTCCTTAGAACTCCCCCTGGCCCCTGCCAACCCCAAAGTTGTTGCTCTGGAGAGGAACTCTGAACCTGATTTTTGTGCAGCCCCGATAAATCTGACGCAGACTGTGGGACAAGCTTCCGGAGGACTGGAGCGCTTGATCCCAGACACACAATCTCGGCGCGACCGAGACACAGGACATCCCGCAAAGCTTCCCCAAAGGCTGTCTGCTCTCCACATTCCCTGTCACCTACAGACCCACAACTGTCATTTGAGCCCGCGTCCAGGAGTGGACCCTCTCCACCTGTTACCCCACAGAGGCTGGGGACTGTGGGAGGCTCCTGCAGAAAGACGGCCACTGCTGGGGCTGGATCCCACGAAAAGACCCCAGAAAAGTTCAGGGTGGAGTTTTCCAAGCTACTTCTCCTTTTCTGTCCCATCCGAGGGGCTGTTTGATCTTTTCTCAGACAAAGAGCACAGTGAAGGCGAGAGGCTCGGGAGCCCTGTCTTCCAGGCCTACGACTCCCCAAGTCAGGTTGGGGGCTGCCTGCCGAATCCAGCCCAGCCCCCAAACACATCATGTTGAGGCGTGCAGGCATGTGTGCATGCACACACACACACACAAACACACACACAGGCAGCCTGGCAAGGGGGCCGAGGTGCACACAGAGATCCAGGTAATCACAGGCACGCGCACATGCAATGGGGCACGTCTATGCGTGGTAGGCTTGTTTATTTTCTGTCTGGCTCAAAACTCTCTGAAGGCAGAGACCTTCTTGGTGTCTCAGATGCTCCTGGGCACTTATCACAATGCCTGGCACACAGTAGGTGCTCAATAAAATTTTACAGATTGAAGAAATTCCCCTTCTGAAACAAATTTTCTTTCTTTCTTTCTTTCTCTTCCTTCCTCTCTCTTCCTTTCTTCCTTTTTCTTTCTTCCTTCCTTTTTCTCTTTCTTTTTCTTCCTTTCTTCGCTTCCTTTCCCTTCTTCTCCTTTCCTTTCCTCCCTTCCTCCCTCCCTTCCTCTCTCTTTCTAAGACAGAAAAGGGGAACGCAGCATTTGCGCTTATTTCAACCTCAGAAAGGACCCTTCCAACAACCGAGTGGGGGTAGTGGGTGGGCCCCGCTGCCTGTTTTGGAAAATGGGCAGAAGCGGCAAGGGCCAGACAGAGGGCAGGCTCTGGCCTTAACATCCCTCCTCCAATTCCATCTCCTCACCCCGGGCTCGGGGGCTCCTGTCCCTGGAATGAGAGGCTCCCTGCAGAATACTGAAGTCACCAGGAAACTCCCGCGTGTGAAGTTCCTAATGGGGCGTGGCCTCCAGGGGCCCAGAGACCCCTTTATACTGGCCCCCTGAAGCTCTGTTTGAACTTGTGTGGTTGGCCAGTTTCTTGGGTTTTATCTAACTCTTAAGGGGGTTCTAGGTCCCCCCCCAAAGGGGCAAGAATCTGACTTGGGTCTAGTTCTCTGGCTTTCATGGGAGCTGACTGAGACCCAGAGAGACTGAGCAAGTTGTCCAAGGTTACACTCTGGTGAGTTGGGGACAGGATGGACACTCTAGCACCCTTCCTTCCCAGGGCCCACCACTTCGCACTCTGCCCCTCCTGATGCCTCCTGCCTGGCGCAGCTGGGGCCATTTGGAGACAGGACAAGCCACAGGAGGAGGGACTCTGGCCCTCAGCCGCTGGGAACCTGTGGGTGTGAATGGGCCCAGAGCAGCAGGAAGCCTTCAGCTCTGCAGCCTCCTAACGCCACCTCTACTCACCCTCTCACCCTCCAGTCTGCAGCGTGGGAAGGCAGGCAGCGCGGATGCTGCCTGCGCCGTCCCCTCCCCAAAGCTGAGAACTTAGAAGGGGCGGCTGCTGAAATCCGGAAGGCAGCGGGCCTCACTCTGCAGGCAGTGAACCCCCCGACAGGCCTGTTTATGTAGCAGCGCTCGGAATAAGGGCTCTTCCCGCCCCCCCCCCCCATGTCCTCCTTCCTGTCCCCACTGGGCCAGGCTCTCCGGTCGGCCCCTTCTCAGCGCCCCGAGTCGGAGCGCCGAGCCCAGGCCCCCGCCTCGGGGTCGGTCTCCCGCCCGCTCCGCCGGCCCGACTCGCTCGCCTCTAATTAAGCGGCGGGATCTCAGTGAGCCGCCGGGCCGCTCTGTAATATGATGAACTGCCTTTGTGCCAGTGTCACCGAAAGCGCTCCTGATAAGGGGAAGCCGCCGAGGATCAAAAGGACGACAG
>NW_027532008.1:9578993-9585114 GCF_008692635.1 Crocuta crocuta
CGCTCTGCCCGGCGGCCTCCTGCCCTGCGGTTCCCCCCGACCCGCCCGTCCCGGGCCAGCCTTCCAGGGGCTCTGCGTCCCTTTGTCTTTCTTCCTGCCGCTCTGCGCCTCCTCCAGTCCCTCTGCATTTCTCAGCGTCCTCAGACACTCCGGGCAGGTTCTCTTCTCCCGCTCCGTCTTTCTCACTCTTAATTTTCTAGCGCGCAGCGCTCGCTCGCTCTCCCTTCCCCCCGCCTCCCGTTGCTGTTCTCCTCCACTCTGACACTCACTCGTTCCCCCTCTGTGCCTCTGTGTCTCCCCGGTCTCTGCTCACCCCTCCCTTGGTATCGACCTGGGCGCAGGCCCAGCGCACAGCCAGGGCCCGGGCGAACAAATCTGGGCCCATTGGGTGACCCGCAGTCTCGGAGAAATGGTGCCGATCCTTCTGCAGCAAGCTGGCGGGGCTCTGCGGCTCCTGGAGACCCTCCCTCATTCAGGTGCCCAACCGAGGGTCGGGCTGGAGCATCCGAGGCACCTCGGAACGCCCTGGGGGCCTCATGGATGCACGACTGGGGGAGCACGCAACTCGCCCTCNTTCGCAGGCTCCTGGTCCCCCCTGAGCTTTCTGCGGACCCCTTCCCCAGCCTGGCCTCTGCCTACCCAGCTTCACGGCTCCCCCCCCCCCACCCCCACCCCACTTTGTTTGAAGTTTTGGAGAGATCTATCTACTAATGGCGAAGTTTCCCCCTTAGGTCACCGTTCTGCCTTGATTCGATTTGGGAAGGCAAGTTCCCTCCCTCCCCCTGCCCGACCCCAGCCGGGGCCAATCGCTCCCGAGCAGGTCAGAGAGCGCTGACCCTATTTCCACCTTTTCCTCTTTCAGCCAGAGTTGGGGGGAGAAGGGGGGGAGGGAGGGCCTAAGACAGTAAAAACTGAGGGGGGTATCCCCACCTTCCAATCTCCTCTTATCCCCATCCCCAACTGGGTTTCCTAATTACCTCATTAGTCTGGGATGCGAGTAGGAGACAAGCTATTTTTCCTGGAATTCCTGGAATGTGCCCCCCCCATCTTAGTCATGGCCTTCAAGGCCCCAAAGCCCCTGCAGACTCTCCCCTTTGGGGTTTCTCTTCTGTGCTCCTAACAGTAGGAAGGCTTCTCCTCGCCGGGCACTTCTGTGTCCCTTCTGTGGTGTGGGTTCTGTCTGGCTTTAGGTGATTGTACATTTCATGTTTCCAACGGGGCCCACTGGGAACGAGGCCTCATCAGCTTGCCTGATAATGGCAAACAGAAATTCGAAAGAGCCAACCTGGAAGGAAATCTCCTCTGCTCAGCCCTCTCTCCCCGTATAAAAATATATATGTTTTTAGATCATATTATTTATATGAAAAGTAATGTGTNGACCAGGGTTAGCCTGATTGCGTTATCTCTGCCCAACATTTGAGACGCCCACATTTCACCCAGCCAAATAGCTCCAAGAGCCGCGCAGATGGCGGTCCTGGTCGCGCCTCAGGAAAATGTGTTATTAATATCTAAATAACTTCCCAATACTGTCTGGTAAATCTCCCCTCCACCATTCCAAATGATGAATTCGTTTGAAGTCTTCCCCCAGCATCATCTTTTCAGTGTCTCTCTCTCTTCTTCTTCTTCTTCTTCTTAGCCAGGCTTATTTCAAACTGGTAAATATCTAATTCCCTTCACGGCTGCGCGGCGCACGCGAGTCTTTTAGGTGCAAACGTCTCGGAACAGCCGGTGTGTGGCGGTGCGTGCCCGGAGGTGAGCGTAAAACCCGCGCGCCTCGGCCGCGGGGGACCCCACCCTGTTTAGAAGCGCGTCCTGGGGACTCCGGGGCGGCGCGCGGGACCCTCACTCGGGGAGCCGAGCCCTTCCCCTGCGAGCCCCGGGGACCCTGTCCTGGGCTCCCCGCGGACCCCCAAAGGCCTCCCCCCTCCGCGCGGCTCTTCCGCGGATCCGGGCGGGGGGCTCTCCACCGCACCCCCAGCCCTCCGAAGGCTCCCCTCGCTCTCTGGGGCGGATAATCGCCCTCCGCTCGCCTGTCCTTGTTTCAAGTTTGTTTGCTAAATGTCTTCTATTAGATTATGCTCGTGCGTTCCCCCTCCAACCTTATCTCCTTCTGTCTCGACTCTCCCTGCCCGTCACACTCGATTTAGGCACGAGTTTATCTGGCAAACAGTTTGCCGACTTTGTTTATTTACCGCGGGTTCCGGGGCTGCGAGCGCGCGCGCGAGCGCCAGTGTTTGCCTTTGTAATAGTTATCTCATTGTTGTTCTGGGCTCTCTCCGCTCCCTCCTTCCCCTCTCGATGGAGGGAAGAAAGGGGGAGTCTTGTCAGCCCAGTGCGGGCTCGCCCCCTCGCCGGGAGCCCCCTCCTCCTGGTTCTTCCCCCGCCCCATCCCCCCACCACCCGGGCGCGCGGAGGCCTCGCCCCCTCCCTCTCTCCCTCTGGTCTCACTGAATATCCACCACTGAGCTCAGCCTAAAGCCGGGGAATTGCCTGACACCCTCCCATCTTCCTCCGAGCCCCCATTATGCGAAGCTGATCCCACTCTGAACAGCCTCAAATCCCGCCTGGGCTGTTTGATTAGATTGCCAACCCGGGGTAATCCTCTGATTTGGTGGAGTGTCAATTGCCTTTCTCTAAACACACATTTACAGAGGAGGGGACTTGTTGGTTTAAATCAATGCAGATTGTTTCTTGATAAATGGACTATCTTCGTCCCCTCCCCGGCTCCCTCTTCCAAGGCCCCTCTCCCTCTGCGCCTCCTCCCCTTCCCTCCGCCAGCTCTCGCCTCTCCGGTAAACAATGCCCATTCCAGGTGTGAAGCCAGGGGAAGAGGAAAAAAAAAAAAAAAAAACGGGGTGGGGAGAGGGGAGCCGGGCCCCCCCTTCCCCTATTCATGCGCTCCCCCGGAGCCTAATTAAATTTGGCAGGTCCTTGTACACACAATCAAAACAGCTTCCTTCACTGTAGCGAACGACCGAAAACCGCATTAGCTGCTATCCGCGCTGCCAAATTAAATTGTTTCCCACCTCCTTTTACAAGTGTCTAAAACCGACACTTCGGGCTCTCCTCTCCTCTCCGATCCTTCTCCGTCATTTCCCACTCCACACCTGTGCGTTTGCGGCTTTAACAATAAATTAAGGAAATGTGGAAAGAAACACAGATCTGCCTCACTCGCACCCCGGGCGGCCCCCACCTCGGATGATCTTTCAAATCCGGGGCGAAGTCAGCAAATTCTCTGACGGACCTTGACAATGGCACTTTTCCCCACAGAGGAAAATGCACACTCTTCCTTTTAATCTTGTGACCCACCCCCCCCCCCCCTTTCCTTATTTCATATTAATTGTGACCTCTCTGGGCGCTGTACCCTAGAGGCCCGATGGAGCCCCGCGTCTGATCTGGTCAGTTTCAGCCTACATTCATGCATTGTCAGATGCATGAGGTTTTGGTGTGCTTTTTGCTTATTACTATCAATACTGCTTCCCCCTTCACCCCTGCTTATTTCTTTACACTGACTCCGTTCGCTCCCACAGAGAAATGGTTTGACTTTTTTTTTTTTTTTGCAAACCCCTATCAAATTTCCCACAACAGTCTCCCTGGGCTCAAGCTAGGAAAATCTTTTCTTTTCCGTCCCTCCTCAATTCCTTTCCGGGTCGGGTCTCTGGGCCTGTCTCTCCCCGGATCCCCGGAGAAGGGCTGAGGAGAAGAGGGTCCAAGTGGATGAGGGCAAGGAGCCGTCGGTTTCCCTCTCCAGGTGAGCAGAGCATGGCCGGAGCCCCTCTACGCAGCGGTCTGAAATTCTCACAACCAACAATCCTAATAACTCAGTCTTAACAAGGATAAGAGCAAAAAAAAAAAAAAATATATGAACAGCCTCATGAATATCAGCCCAAGGGGAGCAGGAGTGAGCTGTTCAGAGATGAAAGTGCACAGAAATAAAAGCTCAATTTAATCTGCTTTAAAACCCTTCAACTTAACGTTTGTGCTTCAAACTCTGAGAGTGAGGACTGATTGCGGATAAATAGTTTCTTACCATGCCTGGAAGCTATTACACCCCTCTCCAACACAGTTTCCTATTCAGGAGTCCCAGTTTTCATTACCAGCTCTAATAAGTCTTAACATTATTAAATGCCAAGCGGACGATAGGGAAAAACGGACTCAGGGAGGAATCTGTCTTTAGTGCTTAAAGAGGAGAGCTCTTAAACCCCTTCTTCCAAGGCTCCCCGCCACGAGAGGGGCAACCCCCGGAGAAAGCATTTGTCAAGAGCGAGAAACCCAAACAAAGTTTGTGGGTGTGCACCTCTCGCCTTGATCTGCTCTTTGAGGCGTCTCTGCCTCTCTCCACCTGGCCAACTTGGGTAGAGATTAGGAGGTCTTTTCACCTTTAACTTGACCATGAAACTGATGGCTGGGGCCTGGGGGAGAGAGCAGAGGCTCCCACGGTGGGGGGTGGGGGGTTCACTGAGTACCTACTGGCTCAGGTACTCAGGGAGCTGATATGACTTGTCCCCAGAGGGACAGGCAGCCCTCTCTCATCCCCACTGCCGCTCGGCCCATTCATACCCACGTACAATCACCTCACACATCCACACGGAATCGCAGTTGCACAGAGCACGACCCAGGGCACAATGATCCAGAGGTCCATGGGACCGTGCGGAGAGTCACATGCGCTGACACAGCCACCCAGCCCACAGTCCCGGCGCCCGACATACCCGCTGTCCCTCAAAAACTGCCGGGCTTTCTTGACACCAGACCTACGGGTTCCATTTCAGTTCTGCGACCCCCCTCCCGACTCAGCGCCTGTGCTTTCTGCCTCCTCCTCATACACCCTTCGAGATATGGAGCTTCCTGGTGGTGCCGCAGGGAAATCCTCTCTCGGGCGAAGTTGTCCCTTAGCTGGTTTTGTAAGCCCTGCCCAGCTCCTGAAACACCCGGTCTCCCTGGAGTCAGGGGGCTCCCCCAAAGCATACACTTCCTGTCCTCTCCCTTTCCTTCTTTCTCAGAACAGACCTCTCTATTTTGTGTCTGCATAGACTGAACTGGACAAACCCCGGCCGCACACACGCGCCCCTCAAGCCTCTCCCGGGTACTTCTCAGAAACGGTAGGTATCTGCCTTGCGGTACAGCACCGGAAGAGATCACTTCAAGTTCAATGTGCCCCCCCCCAAAAAAAAAGAAGTCCAGCTAAAGCCCTTTCTGCTACAAAGTGAAGTAAGGAGTGGGTCCCCCCACAGGGCATCCCAGGGCTCTGGGCTGGGCGCTCCTTAGCAGCACAGAGTCGCTTCTCGCTGCAGACCAGAGGTTCCGCGACCTGCTGGCACAGCGGGGTGCCAGGCCCGGCTCGCTCCCTTTCTTCCCTCGCCCTTTTGTCCCCTGTGGGACCGGGCTCCACTAGGGGCCCTGAATGTCAATAGCCCGCCCCTTCCCCAGCTCTAGGCTGCTCTCAAAGGGGCTGCCCTGGCCCCTCCTCCCCCCTCCCCCCTCCACCAGGCCAGTGGGGGCTGGGCCTCCCTGGGTGTTGTCTTTGGATGCGGGCTTTGTCTGTGAAGTTCATCTTCAAGGTTGGGAGGGCCCTACTGGAAACCGGGGAGAGACCTGGGCTGGGAGATCGCAGGACGCAAGGAGGGAGATGCCTCGAGAAACCTCTGCAAAGAAATCGGAGCTAACTGTGCTCTTTTCTGAGTTTCCAGGTTTGGGGCGCTTCCCCACTTTTCACAAAGCTGCTGATCTTACTGGAGTGCGGGACCGCTGTCTTTCCCATCTGCCTGCCTGTTGCCTCCCCCCATGCCTGTTTGGGGGCAGCTCCTTCTCCCCAGCCAGTCTTCCTGGCTCTTGACTCTTCTATTCCTGTCTCTCCTCCAAGCCCCCCCCCCAACCCCGACCCCCGCACAGAAGACACAGTCTCCAAGAGAACTCCAAGGGGGGGCGGAGTGAGGAAGACTCCCTCTTCTCCCGACCCCCCTCTTCTCCCGAAACTTGCCCGGTCCATGAACAAAAGCACGTCCCCCTTGCCCTGGGCTTGCAGGGGAAATGCCTTCCCTAGTAGATCAGGAGAAAAAAGCCAGCGCCAGGCTCAGACTCCAGGCAGCGGGGAGAGTGCGAGGAAGAGTCCGAATCTTTCTCC
>NW_027532008.1:9585196-9586776 GCF_008692635.1 Crocuta crocuta
CCACGGACCACTGGCCCCGCCAGGGCAAGCCCCTGACTCGTGCGCCCATCTGCACCCACTCGGCACTGTCTGTCTCGGTTCCGGGCCCTGACAATGCGACGCTGAGGGTTAGGCGGCGGCCCACGCGGCCCTCGCTAATTTTTATTGATTGCGGCGGTCAGTCAACTGTCAGGCGGGGTTTCAAGGGACCGTTTAGAGAGCGTGTTTGGGTCTGGTTAACAAATTCATTTAGGGAGCCGCGGGCCGGCTCCTCCTTCCTCGTCCCCCCCCATTCGCCCCCGTGCCCAAGTTTCCCATAAATAATAGATCCACACCGGGACCAGCCGCTAAAACGCCAGCCCCCGGAGGCCAGGCGCGCCGCAGTGCTCGGCCAGGCCCTGCGCGCGGGCCTTGCGCACTCGGCTGCGCACAGTGCACCAGCCTGCGGCCGCTCCCAGGGGAGGCGGAGTCCGTCTGTGCCCTGGCCCGGCCCGGGGTGCGCAGAGGGGGTGCTCGCCTGCAAACCTTCGAGGGGCTCCCGGCTGCGCCGCAGGCTGCGAGACCTCGCGCTAGAGTTCTGCCGCCAGCCGTGCGCGGTGGAAGCCAAGTGACGGCCGGCTGGCACACTAGCGCGCGGGGAGCTTCCCTACCTTTGTCGCCCAGGATGCCGTCGATGCTGTGCTTGGCTTTCTTCTCGCCGTCCTCCTCCTTCTTGTCGGCTTCATCCTCTTCCTCTTTCTTCCCGAACTTGATTCTGAGCACGCGGCTAATCGAACTCACTAAACCTCAGAAATTGAAAGGCAAAAGAGCAAGTATAAGTTGTTGGGGCAGCGGAGCCGGTGCGACCTGGGGCCCTGGGAGAAAGCCACGCAGGTCCTCCCCGCCCCCAACACACTGCAACTGGGATGCACACCCTCTGTCCCCTCCCCATTTAAGCTCTCCCCCTAAGGACAGCCACTCACTAGGGAAGCTGACTCACCTGGGGCACTCTCACCCTGGCGTTCCTATACCCATCCTCGCACACACTTGTGCCTTGCACCGCACGTCCCTAGATGCACTCATGCCCACACCCACTTTCCCGGGACCTTCCCAGAGGCCGTCCAGCCCCTGGGGGTGGCTCTCCACACTCCCAGCCCTGTGTGCCTGGCTACCCCCCCCCCACGTGCACACGCACACCCCAGCCCGCTTTCTGTCTCACAGGCAGTATGATGGAGGGCCCCCCCATTTGGGACGCATTGCTGGCTGGTGGCATGAACAAAACAGAAATAGTGACTTGGAGCAAGGGGTCCAGGGAGATGCACCCTCTAGGATGGACCCATCTCTCTAAGCCACCTGCCCAGAAAGCTCCGTTATCACCCAGCTTTCTGGGGCAACTTTTTGCCCTTTCCGTCCCTCCTTCCGTCCCTCCATCCCTCCTGCTCTCCCTCCTCCTCTTCTCTCTGAACTTTCTCTCTTTTCCTTCCTCCTTCCCTCGCTCCATCTTCCTTTCGGTTTTGAGCCCCTCCTTGGGCCCCAACTCTCTTCGCATTCCTGCTCCAACTTTCCTTCCAGCTCCCCTTCATCCGTCACCTCCAGCTCTCTTCCATCTCCAGAACCCCCCC
>NW_027532008.1:9586813-9596840 GCF_008692635.1 Crocuta crocuta
CCTTCTGAGATTGGCTTTATCCCTTCGCAAAACCGGAGTCTCATTCCCAGGAAGGCAAGCTGACTGAGGGCCTAGGAAAGTGACAGGTAATAAAAGAGACACCTCATTAGGACTCTAAGGATCTCCCCTTCCTGATTTCAGGCAAGATAGACGGGAGGTTTTCCCTGGTCTGGGGTGATGACAGGGGATCGGGGCAGATGCAGGGACAGCCCAGGGATGACTCATCGCGGCCTTCAAGTCTTGGGCAACCTGGGGCTTCAGTTATCCCAAGCCACTAGAAATTCAAATACTGAGGGGGGACTTCTGGGGGGGCGAGGACACTCTCCTCCTGTACTTGCCAGAGGAAGCACCTAGAGCCCCCAGTGATGCTGGATGGGGCAGGGCATTGAGAGGGGCTGCAGCCAGGATTCCCCAACTGTGGGAAGGCCAACTGTCAGCTCTGCAGCAAAGACACTCACTCTGGGCTTGCTGCCCCCGATGGCCCCAGGCCGGATGGACCCGGTCTCCTGATAGCGGCAGAGAATCTTGGAGACACAGCCGTGGGACACACGAAGCTGGCGGGAGATGACACAGGGCCGGATGCCATGGTGGGCCATCTCCACTATCTTGTGGCGGATGTGGTTGGGCAGGGGTCGTCCGTTGATGAAGACCCCACCAAGCTGGTTGACGCGGCCTTGGCCAAGTGGTGTAGACACTGGAGAAGGGAGGGCAGAGGAGAAAGGAGAGAGGCACAGGGTGAAGATGGGGAAGAGACACTGAACACACCCCCTGGCTCATTTTATTTGAGCCCCAAGACCCCTGACAGAGGTTCTCAGAGTTTCCCCCCCCCCAATTTGGAGCAGGTCAGGCAAAAACCATCATTAAGCTGAGAGAGGGTCTTGCAAAGATGGAGAGAGGAGTCATGGCTGGCTGCTACAGTTCCCCCCCATACCGATGCCGTGTGCCCCCCACCCCACCCCGTTCCCGTCACACTCTGGGAAACAAGGACACACCAGAGATGGATCTGATGCCTCTGAGGACAGGAGGGAGAGGGCAGAGCCAAGAGACTGATGGAGTCTTGGAGTCTCTGTGACCAGTGTCCCCCAGGATGCAGTTTGGGCCATGGGTCTGCCTGCCACTGGCGGGTGAGACGTGGCCCCTCTGGTCAGTTCCATGCCCTAGGTGGTCCAGACTGATCCATTCTGGAGGGAGCCAGAAGGGGCTGCCTAATTGCCAGTATTTACTGCTCTGGCCCGGGCGGGCAGAGCCGTCCAACTTCTAACTGAACAGCGGAGGGACTGGTGACTAGACGCTTGGTCCCTACCCCTGGGGTCACCTGGCTGTGCCCTGAGGGACTCTCCTTGTTTCCAACCCCCCTCAAAGTTCCAATTTCGTTTTGGGGGAGATTTGGGCAGAGGCTCCAAGCTTCCAAATCAAATACCTATCTTCAGAAATCCATGAACTGTGTCCCCGCGGGGGACTCTGAGAGGTTGGGGCAAGGCACCCCCCGCTGCGGGGAGGGGAGCGCTCCTCAAAAGCCTTAACGGCAAAGTCTACACAATTTCCTCACAGACGGTTGGGGGACACCCGGTGCACTAATCCGGCCTCGATCCCCCCAATTTGGGAATTCGGTGGCTGCGGAGATCTGGCAGATTAGACCGATTTCACAGACGCCGGAGCGGAGGGAGCTGCCGGGGAATAATTGGAAGGGAGGAGGCGAGAAGAGGCTCGGCTGTTCCCACCGCCTCCTCCCTCGAGCTCCCGGTCCCCCCACGTCTCTTTGTAAAAGTAGGTGTCTGAAGCCACCCCCAGATTTAATCAGAAATCGTGCGTCGCCAAGTCAGAGTCACTCGGTCTCCGTGGCGGGATATGCCATTAGCGCTGGAGAGCTCTCGAGCGCCCAACTTTATATTCAAGAGCCTCTTTAGCGACCGGCGCTCGGCTCTCCTCAGTATTCTCCGTCATGTTGGGCAAATATTGTCCTAATCCGCTGCGCGTCCTCGGCCGCCTGTTTTACTTGCATTCGCTCCAGGAGAGTGTTACGGCAAATCCCGGGGCTTGTGGGCTCTCCCGCCTGCGTGGCTGCTCGCGAGCACTTGATCACGGAGCCACTCTCTCCGCCTCGGTCTAATTCAGGGACCCGCGCCCGGCTGCTGCCGGAGGGACCCCTCCCTCCCCAGATCGCAGGCTGCCTGCCCGTCCACCCCCTCCCTGCCTCCTTCCCCCTTCCTCACGCACAAGGGGGTTCATACAATTACAAGAAGAGTAATTAAATAAATGAAAGCAGCACCTATCCCGGCACCATTTCCTGGATGACACCCTGGGCTACCTGTCCCCCCAACCCAGTGATCCCTCGGTCGACAGGTTGAAGGCCTTCCGTTCGTTTAAGGAGAAAACAAAACAAAACGAAAACGCAGGAAAAGGTCTTAGCAGCGCGCTGGCACCCTTTCCTCGAGCCGGGAACCCGTCCTCTCTGCTCACCCGGGTGCTGGAGACTTAGTTAGGGAAGACGCATCCCAGAATCAAACACTTTCCCCGGCTCTGGATGCCGCTGGGCCCTCTCACCGGCCTGAGGTTCTCTCCCAGGAGAGTTCCAGAGTTCCGAAGCCCGAGTGAAAAGTTTTGGGGGTGGGGGCGGGTGAAATCGTTGCCATCTACTATTTCAGATTAGTTTGTTTCCAGACCAAAGACCGGAGTTTCTGACGGGTGCTCGGGAAGACGCGGAGGGCCTTCCGAGTTCAGACTGACGCACTACCACACGCTGTGGGTATTTCGAAATAAAAGGGGTTGGAAGACCATCCCGGGCGTGGGGAAGAAACAGACAAACAAAAAAGAACAATTCAAAACCAAGAGTAGGCAGCGTTGCAGGGGCGAACGCCCGAGAGCTGAGAAAGTATCGGGGACTGGGGGGGGGGAAGTATCTGAAAACAGGGGACCGAGCTGAAATTCACGAAGACTTGGCATTTCCCAGGGGCCGCAGCGTGCCCGGGGTTCCGCCCCGCGGAGGGAGGCCAGGGCCCGCGCGACCTGGGAAGCCGGGGCCGCCGGTCCCCGAAAGCCACGCAGAAACGGACAAGTGTCGGCCCCGGAAACTTCCGGGGTCCAGCGCCCGGGCTCTGCCCCGGGTGAGAAGGGGACCCCCCCTCCTCCCGCGCTGCCGCCGCCACCCCTGGGGATCGCCGCCGCTGCGAGGACCCCGGGTCCCCGGCGCAGGGGAGCAGGCGCCGCGAGCCCGGGCGCCCTTACCTTCCAGAGGAAAGCCGGTGCGGGGGTAGTTCTGCCCGGGCGCCGGGCGCATCATCCTGGGTACGGTGCCGGGAAGGGCCGCCATTCTTGCGCACGCCGGCGACGAATCCAGAGTCGGCAAAAATCGCTTCCCGTCCGCTCCCTGTACCCCCGCTGCGCTCTCTTTCTTTTCCTCTTCTGCCACTTCGCTTTTTTTAACCTCTTCCCCCTCCTCCCCTCTCCGCACACCCTCCCTCCCCCCACCCCCCACCCCCNGATCTGATAGGTTCGGACTTTTCTTTTATTCATGAGGAGGAAAGGGGGCCAGGGCGGAAGGGAGGCGAGGACCAGTAACGAAAAGAAATCGCCAACGAATATTTTTCCCCCTCTTTTCTAATCCCCTGCTCGACCTCGTTTTTTGGGGGGAGAATTTGAACCGCGCGCACACACAGAGAGAGCGAGGCCCCGGGGCTGGGGGAGGGGGCAGAAGGAGAGGGAGCCAACTTTGTGCAAGTGTCTTCTTTTGACGAATGGGCCGGGGCGGCCGAGTGCCCAGCCCCCTGGTCGCCCACGGCCCCTCTCGGCGTCCCGGCTGCTTGGGAATGTCTGTCTCGGGGTCAGCGGCTCCTCCGGATTCTCGCCTTTCCTCCGGCCTCCCAGGGTCCGAGCGGGCCGCCCGCGCATCTCCCCCATCTCTCTCCCACGCTCTGGAATCTCCGCCAGGGGGTCCCCGGGCGAGCGGCCTGGGGTGACTTCAGGGAAGGGCTTATGACTCTCCCTGTGAGAGCCTGTCCGGGCCCCAGGGCGGGTGCCTGCCCGGCCTCCCGCACCCCCAGCGGCTCTGGAACGCGCGGGACGTGCCACATAGTAGGGGCTGTCTCTTCTCCCCCCGACTCCCCCTTCCCTTCGCCCATCTGCAGCCGGGTTGTAACTTGCCTCCTCTTCTGACACCCCGGCCACAACCCGGAACCCCTTTTCCGCAGCCAGTTCCGTGCCCGGAGGCTGACAGCAAGCGTGGTGCCCAGGATCTGGGGGGGTGGGGGAGCGTGTTGGGGTCACCTCGAGCCCATCCATTCTGAGCCCCCCCCGAATTTAGAGGGGGAGGTGCCCCAATTAAAGGGTCAGCAGTGGGGGGTGGTGATCCCCCCCATCCCCGGCCAGAGTGGCCAGACGCCCCTGCCCCGGGACGCGCGTCCTGGGGGCGAACCGCCCTCCCAGCGGGGCAGGACGCCAAGACAGCGGGTCCTTTGTCTCCCTCGGGAAAGAGTGTCTCCGGCCCAGCGCTGGAGGCGGAATACAATAAAATAAACCCCGCCCTCNCCCGCCCCCTGCCCGCCCTCTCCCGGTCCCGGGGTCAGCCTCGTCTTGGCCTGGGGGGCTCTGTTCGGGCTGGCCCTAATGTGCCCGCTTCCCCCCCCTTTTCCTCACCTGTGACCTTTACCCTCTCAGCGTGTGACAGACCCCTCCTCCCCTCTCTCCCAGCAGAGGGGGGGGGCTCATCGGGCTCTTGGGGGGGACCTGTTAAACCCACACCCTCCAGCCGCTCCAGAATGGAGGAAGGGGAGGCCAAGTGGCTTTAGAAAGGGGGACGCTAGGTTGCCCTTCCCTGGCCAGGGTACCACGCTGCCTGGGTTATAGGGGCCCGACTAGGTTTTCTGAGCTCCTTTCTTCATTAGAGGTGCTACCCAACTGTTTCCACTGCCCCTGAGGAGAGGGACTGAGAGATGGAGTTTGAAGCCACAGTGTATGCATCTGGGGAAAATGAGTCAGACTTGGGGCCCCTTTACATCGTGTCTTGCTGGAGGGTCTGGCCCGCCTCGACCTGAAGAAGTGGCTATATATTTTATATCTACATGTATGTATGTATGTATGTATGTATGTACAGATATCCACATACAGATACGCACACTATATACACTCATTCACATATACACACATATATATAATACTATATTGTGCATTCATTCATTCTTTCATCCGTAGTTTCTGTCCTGGAGAGGAAGGATTTAAGGTACTGATTCTGTGTACCTGTGGGTGGACCGAGGGGTGTGTTTGTGTGTGAATTTAAGCCCCTGCGTGTGTCTAGGTGGAGGTCGGTTTGTGTGTGAGGCTCCTGGAGGCTTGCGGGCAGCCTGAGTATGTGTCTGTTTCTAAGTGAAGATCTGTGTCTGTGTTTGTGTTTTAGAGTCGCTTCCACACTGCCTCTGCTGCCTCTGAGCGCCTTCCGGAAGGTGTGAATGTGTGTTTTGGTCAGTTCCCTGGGTGAGGAAAGACCTCTGGGACACGCTGCGGTGGGGGCTGGAAGACGCAGTCCCCCCTCGCTGACCTTACCGCGTGTGCATCCGCTCAGATCAGGGCCCACCCGCGGCAGCTGGGGACATTGAACTCCGGGTGTCCCATTCGGGGGCCACCTAACCTTTGGCACTGTCCCCACTGTGCCACGCAGAGGACTGAGCTGTGAGCCCAGGCGCAAGGGAGGCCCCGAGCAGGCTCCCCCAAACCCCCACGCTGGTGGCCCCAACTCTGGGTTTTCGCAGCTTGGGGATGGGCTCCCGCGGGGCAGGCGGCGGGGGAGGAAGGGGGGTGTCTGTCGGAATGAGCGTGGCCATTCTCGCTTGTTGGAGACCAATTTCACAAATGATTTTTGCAACAATTAAGAAGTGTGGCGGGGTGAAATGGCAATTTCACATCCAGCGGGGGGAAAGGGGGGTTCACCTGGGAACTGGGGCCGGCGGCTGCAGCTGGAGGTGGGGGGAAAAATCTCTTTCCCTCTCCTCTCAGTTCCTCTGGCTGACCCCCTTGCCCAAATTCACTCCCTGTGCAGACATTAATCACCTCCTAAGACTTCCAACTGCTCGCAGCTTCAAGCGCTGAGGGGCTCCCGTCTGCTTTGTGTGGGTCAGGCTGGACTTGGCCTGGAAAGTTCCCATTCAACCCCTCACCCTGATCTCTGTCTCTCTCCCTGCTTCTTTTTCCCTCCTTGGTCTTGGTCTGCCTGCCTCTCTCTGTGTCTCTTACACACACACACACACACACACACACACACACACACACACACTTTGCTATCTCATGGGTTCCTCCTTCTCTTTTTTGTCACCACCCCTTTCCCCCCTTGCCTTTCTGACTTCTCCCCAGCGGGTTTCCTCTCTCAGCCTGTTCATTCTGTCCCTGCCTCCGGCATCTCCATGGTGTCCTCAAGTATGTAGGGGCCTCCATTGTCCACCAGGCTATCACTCAGACCTGAATCCCTGGGAGAGCCCTTTGGTCCAGGTGGGGTTGGGCAAAGACCTTCCAGAAGGGTCTCTCCTCTGCCTTGCATCTACCTTGGGCTCTGGAAGGGGGCATCTCCAGGCTCAGCCCAGCCTGATTCCAGCACCCTCTCCTTCTAGAAATTCCTTGTGTCTTGGTGCTGTGTGGCTTGGGTAACGTCCCCTAACTCCACCTTCTCCCCTCAGGTCGGAGTCCCTTATCTGCCCCCGCCCCCACCCCCAGCGCCTCCTTTTTAAGGGCAACAACAATGCGAATAGGAATTCCTCCTCCCAAGTTCCCGAACGAACTCCCCAAATGGGAAAGAGGCCTGAGGACTTGGAACAAGACCTCAGAGCGACATCAGCTGGGGGAAGCTGGCTTTTCTCTGGCCGATTCCACACCAGACTGTGAATGGATGGGTCAGATGCAGGAGAGATTTAGGGCCACAACTGAGGCTTCCTTCCCCCCACCCTACAGTGGCCAATGATCCCTTCCCCCCCAGCCCAAGGGAGAGGACACTCTTTTTATTTCAGATCCCTGTGTGATGAGCACTTTCTGAAAGCGATTACCCAATGAATCTTCCTTTAAAGGGTGATAAATCCACCTTGAAAACCAGGGGTTTTGATTTCAGTGGGGCCTTTTGCATTTTCAGAAGCTCTGGCCAAAGACGTCAACAAATGGAATTATTCAGTCTTCAAATGTTTGATAATGAGAGAGGACGGGGGTGGGCGTGGGGGTGGGGAGAGAAATAGAATATCCATGAACAAAGGACCTTCTGGAGGCTCACTCCGGTTCCGGATGCCGGAATTCCTCAGTGCAGCTTGTGAAGGGGCACCCTTGAAAAAGAACACCTTTCCCCCCACTCCCCCAATCTTCTGCTATTATTTTTCTCGTAAGAAGTAGCACTCTTAGAAGAGCGACCTTGAAATAGCTGCTCAAACCCAAATAGGAAGGAGAGGGAAAGCAGGAAATTTTCTTGCTTGACATTTTCCTTTTTCCCAGAAAAATAAAATAATACAATTGGATTCCAGTTCGCAAGGTAAATAACACCAATAATAGTAACAGTCAGACTTCTCACAGGCAGATGGCTGCATAGGATCTCCGTGAGCCCCTTCCTGCCCTTTTTCCTCTCCTTCCTCCACCCTCCTCCCCTCCCCTCTCCACCTCCTCTCTTTGCCTCGCCTTCCACTTCCTTCTCTTGCTCCTCTGGGCCTCTGCCTCTGGCTAACTGCTTTCCACTGGTTTTCAGAAAGGAACCAAGGCCATCTTTATGGCGTGGTCCCCCGGAATCTCTAGAAGCCTTCCCTCGGCCTAGCAACCCCTGTGTCCTTTTCACCCCTGGGTGGAGGAAAGGGGCTTTCGTGGGAAGGAGAGAAGATTTCTTTTTGGGGGTGGCCTACGGGGGATGGCGTGAGACGGAGGTAACCCTGCGCATGAGTGTGCGCGCAGCAGGATGGGAGTCTGAGAGCCTGCGTGTAAGAGCGGAGGAGGGCAGGTGAGTGTGCCTGTCCGCAGGTGTGCACAGGGGAGTGGGCCGCGTCCCTGCACACAGGCCTAGCTGGAGGCGTGTCAGCAGCCAGGATTTGTGTTTTCTGGGACCACGGGATGGAAGTCTCCTCCCAAGCCCCCAGCTGTCTGAACAAAAGACCAAGTGTGGGACGGCGCTGGGCTGCCTTCTCTGGCCCCTTTCGATCACTACTCCAAGTTCAATTTGCACCGAGTCCAGCGTCAATGGGTTGTGGACCGCGCCCTTGCGCAGTTACCTTATCACGACTGAGCATCTATGGAAGCCACAAAACGTTTTCATTGAACAAATCAAAGGAGGGGGACTGGCGCCCCACCCCGGCTGGCCTGGATCTCCCGGCTGGGCAGGAGTTCCAGGGAAGCCCAAGGACCCAGGCTGACTTTCCCTCCAGGCCCCCAGGCTTCTGGGGGTGGGGTGGGAGGAGAGTGGGGAGGGAAAGAGCAAACGCTGCCTGCCCCGTCCCTTTGCTTAGCAGCGGCTGTGGGACTGGGTTCCTCTGGTCCCCAGTGCTCCTCCTTCCTTGTGTCCTTGGGAAGCCCCCTCCTCTGTCGTGGTGCACTCAGGGGGGGGGAGGGGGGGTGGGGAAGTGTCTTCCTCTCCCGGGTGCAGGCTCCCTCGTTCTGTGTTTTCACTGTGGTAGCCTCCGTCCCTTAGGAGATGCTCAGTGAGTGTTCATTGAGCGAATGAATAATGAACAATTTGAGCCCAAGCAGGATGTGTGCCCTTGGGAAAAGGTGGGAAGACCTGGGCTTGAATCTGGCGGGGATGGCGATCCACAGTGGTATTGAACCTTTGGCGTGCCTTCTGCGTGCCGGGATTGCCTGGACCCCTCGGGGCATTGGGGGGGGGATGGGACTCAGACATGGTGGGTCTGTACCGTCTTAGGGAGCGGGGTGAGCCTCTCGGTCTGCAGCTGGCACCCAGTGCACTCCGGCTTCCTCTCTTCCTGCTTCTTCTGTAGTCGGCCGCTAGGGTCTTTTTGTATTCATCTCTGCAATTCTAGGACTGAGCTCAGTGTGGAGAAGAACACAGAGGGTGCTCGATAAAGAGCGAAGTTGAATGATCGTATTACTTTCTGCTCATGGGCACCAATATTAATAACCAGCGCTTTTGAATGCCTTCCCTGTGCTGGGTGTTGATTGAACAGCAAGCCTGTTTAATCTCAAGGCCCCTATATGTGGTGGATATCAGCATCTCTGTTTTACAGAGGGGGGAAACTGAGACTCGGGGATGACCAAGGTCAAACTAAGAGTGGTCCAAGGTCAAAGACTATCAGGTGGTAAGGAAGGGATCACTAACCCCGGCTTCCTTGACTCCAAAGTTGGGGCTCTCTCTTGCTTCCCTTAGTCGCTCCCTGCCTCAGTTTCCCTGTTTGCAAACCAGATAATCCCTAACACTGAGCACAGAGACTGGAATACGGCAGGTGCTCTGAGGCGCTATTGAATGAGCGAATGAAGCCGACACATTCTAATGACCGTAGGGCCATATGTCCTGTCCATGGAGGCGGGGATGGGAGACTGCAGGAGCAGAGAATTCTAGCTCGGTGAGGGAGCCTTTGAGATGACCTTGTCCAAGGACTTCTCTGCTTCAGGAGCCCACCTCCCTCCTGCACGCTCTGGGGAGGTCAGAGGGGTTTTTGCCTGGATGGAAAGTGCCTAGCTCTAGGGAGGAGGTTGCCGGTCTGGGGGTGCCCAGGAGCCCCTTGCGGGTGCTGGGTCTTCATTGAAATGTATAGGTAGAAAGGAAGGCACTGCACATTTGTCTAGGTGAATTAAAAGCACAATCCCCATTTCCCAGAGGGAGCGGTTGGTTCATATTTATACATTTAGTCTTACAGGTGTAAAATAGGTTTCCTTTATGCTTATATAATAATTTTTCATTTGAATTTCAAGGCTTTATTCCCTTCTTTGGATTCAAGTCTTCCACCTGAACCCGATTCTCTCCATAACCATTAATTCCTTCATCATAAAAATGAATTCCATCTAATTCTCTATAGTGGCAGTTAGAGCAGATCAAAAAGTGCCTTTGCAAAGGGGCTCCCCCCCCCCC
>NW_027532008.1:9596933-9629552 GCF_008692635.1 Crocuta crocuta
CTTCCGTGTATTCCCCACCCCCTACCAAAGCTGAGTCTCAGAAACCAGGGCTGGAAGCAGAAAAACTTATTTCTCTCGCTCAGGAGGGTGTGTGTGTGCGCGCGCGTGTGTGCGCGCGCATGGGTGTGCTGTCCTGGGTTTTAGGAAGGCGGTGACCCTCTCAATAGCAGTAATAATGGTGATTCGGTACTTAGGATGAGCCAGCCACTTGCTGGGCACTTTGCATACAGTAGATGATTGAATTCTCATGCACCTCCGTGAGGTAGATACCAGTAACTTCGTGATATAGATGAGGAGACAAAAATCCATAGACACGAAATAAATTGCCCAGGGGCACACTGCAAGGAGCTGTTGGCAGGGCTTAAATTAAAAAACACCTATTAAATATTTCATTATATTATATTATTATATTATATTATATTATATTATATTATATTATATTATATTATATTATATTATGTTGTATTCCAGACACAGCAGCCCCCCTCACGCACCCATCCCTGCATCATTTCCTTTCTTTTCATCTAAAAGAAACCACAATCATAAACTTGGCACATTTCATTTCTATACATGCTGTCGTAGGCTGAATAATGCTTCCCACAGATATTGGGTCCCAATTCCTGGAGCCTGTAGGCGTTACATCATGCCGTAAAAGGCTCTTTGCAAATGGGACCCCATTAAGGACTCTGAGATGGAGAGATTGTCTGGGATTACCTGGGTGGCCCGGAAGGCCATGACACACGCCGTTATAAGCGAGAAGGAAAGGAAGATTTGACACAGAGGAGGAAAAGGCGCCGTGGCCCAGGAGGCAGAGCTTGGAGGGATGCGGCCGGAAGCCACGGAATGCGGGCGTCCGCCGGAAGCTGAGAGAAGGAACGGACCGTCCAGAGAGCCTCCGGCAAGAGCACGCCCTGCGGCCCCGTGATTCCGGCCAAGCGTCAGAGTGATCTGGGGCTCCAGAACCGGGAGAGGTGGCGTTTCTGTCGTCGCGTGCCCAGTTGGAAGTCGTTTGTAACGGCAGCGCTAGGAAATCAATACACCTGCTTTTATGAGCTGATTCCAACTTTACATTAAAACCTGTAGTCTTTACAGTTCATCTGTTGGTACGCCGTGAGCACCATTCTGAAGCCTCGCATGTTTCTGAGATGTATCCGTGTCGATATCAGTAGTGCTGGTTTAAAGGCAAAAAAAAAAAAAAAGAAAAAAAAAAGAAATAGAATTAAGTTGCCGGGAAAATACAGTTGGATCTCCCTGGCCTCCTTTTGCCTCGCAGAACGTTCTGAGGCTGGGGTGCCTGTGGCTGCCTTGTCCGCAAAGGTCAGGGCCACTTGCCTTCCCTGCTTTCCCGGGTGGGCGGAGAGTCCCATGTGTCGGGGCTCATTGGAGCAGGGGGAACGGTGTGGGGCCCCGGTTTCAGGTGAACTCAGGATTCCGTGTTGCTGAACGAAAGGAAGAGTGTGGTGGAAGCCAGGGAAAGGGCTCGCGATCTCCTGCAAGTGTATCTGGCTTTGTAGGATGGATACAAGTCGATACGAGTTGACACAAAGGGTAAGCTTTGCTGAGCACTTTTACAGCTTACAAAGCCGTCCACGTTAGCACATTCCCTGTTGCCTGGCACAGGGGCAGGCTGCCACCACCTCCGGGGGAAGGAAAATGGAACCAAGATTTTCCTGGTGTCATAAAGCCAGCAGGGGGCACAGCTGGGGTTCGCACCCAGGTGGGTCCCGTGAGTGGGGCTCCGAGAGAGGGCACAACCTTTGAAACCTGATGAGATCCTTTTTCATCTTGGTTTCCATCCTCATGAGCTGGGTTTTCTGGAGCAAGTGACTTACCCTCTCTGAACTTCCATTCCTCACGTAGGACACGGGACAGTAACACCAGGCTGTGGAGGATTGCTGGGGAGATGGTGTGCACTCAGCAGGGCTCGGGAAGGGACCGATTTTATGGGTAATCCTCAGTTGAGTACTTTTCCTCTGGTAGTTCTGGGCTATAACTTACATTCTCCCAAATATTTTCAGGGAAATTTAGAGAAGCAAGCAGCCAAACCAGTTGGCTGGCATCAACTGTTATCACCAGGGGGCTTGATTTATCCCTTTTCGGGGGTCATTGGGGCGTGATGACCTGTGACCTGGGCTGCCAGCAGGGGTAGGAGCCCAGCAGATTTGGGGTCATCTGGGACTTCTGGAAAGACCTGATAGACCACTTTCCAATTGGGTTTTTCATTATGTAGGGGCAGTAAATCAAAGGGACTGCCCCAGGCCACAGACTTAAAAGGTCCCCAGGCTGATGGAACTGAGCAAGGAATACTGATGGGGGGGGGGGGGCAGGGGNAAGGAAAGAAACTCACCAAAAATAAAATCGAGATGTAAAGGACAAGCCAGAGAAAGTACTTTCACTGTCTCTGCTGCAAAGGGTAAATGTCTTTGCTATGTAAAGAGCTCTTGGAAGTCAATAAGCACGATGCGCCATCTTGAGGCAAAAAGATAGGGACAGGCACTTTATTAAAGACAATGTCTTTAGTACATGAGGACTGGACGCGTATGACAAATTGTCCATTTTACCAGATTCTCAAGCACAGCAAATTAAGATGAGATGCCACACTCCCTCATGAAAGTGGCAGTTGTAAGGGGAAAAGTGTAAGGGGAAAAGGGCAGTTGCTGAGGGCTCTGCTTTCTCATATACTGTTTGTGGTGGGGTAAATCGGTACCAGTTTTCTGAAAGGCAACTGGGAAAGTATGTTTTAAAATTTTTTTTAATGTTTATTTATTTTGAGACAGAGAGGGACAGAACTTGAGTGGGGGAGGGGCAGAGAGAGAGGGAGACCCCGGATCTGAAGCAGGCTCCTGGCTCTGAACTCTCAGCACAGAGCCCGACATGGGGCTCGAACTCCTGGACCGCGAGATCATGACCTGAGCTGAAGTCGAACGCTTAACTGACTGAGCCCCCCGGGCACCCCAGAAAGTATGTTTGAAAGGCTCTAGAAATGTTTAGAACTATTTTGGGGGTATCACTTGAGCCTTCTAAGAACCTGTCGTGCACATGTGCAAAGACATAAATTTGTTCATCCCAACATTTTTTTAATAATAGGGAATACAGGGGGCATCTCAAATACTATAATGCTGAGAAATATTTTATGAAGGATCCGTACAATGGAATACTCTGGAACTACCACAAGGACACATAGTGAGAGGTAACATTGGTGTAATGTTTCTTTTACGCCATGCTAGCAACCACGGTAAATGCTTAGCTCGTCTAATCCTTACAACAACTGTTTGAGGTCTGTACTAATATAATCTCCTCCATTGCACTGGCTGAGAGAGCGAGCCATCGAGAGGTCTAGTAGCAGGTCCCCGGTCCCCTACCTAGTAGGTGACATACAGTGTGAACTCAGGCAATCCAGCTGCCGGGTCTGCATCCTGAACTGGGCAGCTCAGTCATTTGAGCATCCGACTCTTGATTTCTGCTCAGGTTGTGATCCTAGGGTCGTGGGATCAGGTCCTGCACTGAGCATGGAGCCTACTTGGGATTCTCTCTCCCTCCCCCTCTCCCCCTCCCCTGCGTGCACATGAGCTCTTGCTCACTCTCTCTCAAAATAAATAGATAAGTAAATAAGTAAGTAAGCAAGTAAATAAATAAATAAATAAATAAATAAAAAGTGAATAGATGATTCTGGGTGGATGTAGTTGGATCTCGAAGGGCCCTGTGTCTGCCTCTCCAGAATGCTGTGCTGGGTAGAAATGGGGGTGAACTGTACTACCTCTCAGAATTTTTAATGACCTGACAGAGTGTTCATAAATGAATAAGCCACTTCCAAAACGGCATGATCCTACCTTAAGGGAAAAATGATACATAGGGGTAGAAAAATAACCCAGAAGAATGTACACCCAAAAGAGGAGAGCTACGGCAGGGTAGAATCACGGGCGATATTGATTTTCCTCCTTTTGTTTCCTGGCATTTTCTAAATTTTCCATAATGAGGATTATACCTTTAAAAAATGAAGGCATCCACATGGCAGTTATGAGGGTGGAGAGAAAGGGACTTGGGGCCCCGTTCATGCCTCAGCACCTACTTAGCTCCAACCCAATACCGAAGCAGAGAAATGTGACTAATGGGTCACTCTCTCCCTCTCTCTGTCTTGCTGTATTTATCTATTTAATTTTTTAATAAGCTTTTAAAAGATGTTTATTTTTGAGAGAGAAAGAGAGAGCAGGGGAGGGGCACCGAGAGAGGGAGACAGTTGATCAGAAGCAGGCTCTGAGCTGTCAGCACAGATCCCGATGCAGGACTTGAACCCACGAACCATGAGATCATGGCCTGAGCTGAAGGCAGACGCTTAACCGGCTGAGCCACCCAGACACCCTGCTATATTTTTTAGTGTTTATTTTTGAGAGAGAGAGAGAGAGAGAGAGCAGAAGCAGGGGAGGGGCAGAGAGAGAGGGGAACAGAGAATCCCAAGCAGGCTCCGTGCTGTCAGCAGTGAGCCCAATGCGGGGCTCAAACTTGAGAACCCCAAGATCATGACCTGAGTCGAAGTCGGACGCCTAACAGACTGAATTGCCTGGGTGCCGTTCAAATCCCTTCAATGGCCTTTGATTCTCAGTGTGGTCCCTGGACCAGCCGCCTGGATGTCACCGGGAAGCTGGCTACAAATGCGACTCCTCAGACCCCACATCAGACCTACCACATCTGAGTAGGTGCCACCTGTGCTTTCCCGAGGCTTCCAGAAGGTTCCAACCCATGCTAAAGTGTGAGCCACTAAATCAGACAGATCATCGTGTAGGTTTAGAGCATCTGAGTGTGTGAGAGCCGTTTCTCATTTTCTCAGATGCCCCCAAAGTGACTGGCTCTGCTAAACTCGTTTCTGAAATCCTAGAGACAGGCTCTGGAAAATGAGTTCGTCTTCTCCATCCCCCACTCCCCTCCCCTCCCTCCAAATGCTGCTGACAGCTGATTAATGGGGAATGACTCTCCAAAGGTTTCTTTACATATATTAGGTTAGGAAAGGCTTTGAAAACTTTTCGTGGCAATTGTGTCTGCAAAGACTCCCTCCGTTGGCTCTCCTCGGGGATGGAGAAGTGGCCTATTTGTCTCCTTTTAATTTAGACAATGACCTCTATTCTTGTACCCCTCTGGGCAGTGCTGGACCTGGAGCCCGGGGCCTGGGTACCCACGTGGGCTCCAGCACAGATTCACCGCATGACCTTGGGTGAGTCACTTCCCCTCTGGGTCTCCGTGTGCTCCTCTGTTTAATGATGGGGTCGGATGATCCCTACACTTGCATCCATGTTTTGAAGCCTGGATATTTTCCTCTCTCCTGAATTTCCAGAGCCGGGCATTATGGAGAAGATTCATGGAAGTATGTCTCACTCATTGATTAATTTTAGGGAAGAAACCCATGGAGTTGTGAAGAGTACATGTACATGTGTGCACGTGTGTGTGTGTGTGTGTGTCTGAGCCAGAAACACTGATGTGAGCTGAGGTCCGTAGGAGGGAAGATGCATATCGATGCAGATGAAAAGAGCAGATTTCACTTTTCTTCATTCCCTGAAACACAATGTTAACAGAAAAGCGTTGGCTGTTACTGGGTCGCCGTGAATCGTAAAATATGGGCCGTTCGAATGTGCCCGTTGTGAAGTCAAACACACCTTCAGGGACTCATGGATGCCGACGGTTTTGTATCAGAGCTGGGAATCTGCATTAAAGCCGGGCTTCCTTGGAATGAGATGGGCGTCCTTTCCAAACCCTTGAGAAGCAAATTCTTCACTTTTCCCTCGGGTGGAAAGTAAATCCTAGAGGGTGAGCAGCTGTGTGATATTGGCTGAGCCAGTTTACTTCTCAGTGCCTTTATCTCTTCATCTGTAAAATGGGCATATTAACATTGCCTGCCTCTCAGGCGCTGTTGAAAGAGTAAACGAGGTCGTGTATGAAAAGCACTGAGCGCAGCGGCTGACAGTTCGTAGTTGCACGATTAAACATCCTGATTCAGATTCTCCACAAATGGTAACAGAACCAGATGTGCCGTCCGTCCTCAAGCTGCTGTGTAGCCGGAGGGACAACATGGACACAAAACTGAGAAACACATTCCGAAGAGCTTGGAACCGGCGGCCAGGGGTCTGGGTTCGAATCCTGGCTCTCTGCTTTCCAGCTTTGTGACTTGGGGCAGCTGCTTCCACATCTGTAGAGGTGACATGGGTTTGTGGGGTTGTCCACATAGGCGAATAATCAGACCAGAGTGGCCCGAACACAAGGCTAAAATCGCAGGCAGGACAGAGCCCTGAGGACTTGCCCATTTGAACTTCATGGGAACAGTCATCTCCTTTTACTGGTGAGAGATTCCAGTGACTTATCCGAGGACACACAGCCAGTTAAGTGTCAGGAGCGAGAGTGGACAGGATCCAGGGGTCTAAGATCTAAGAGGATGCTCCCGACTTCTCTGAGAAAGACATCCATCACGGTGGAAACAGGGGATGGAGAAGAACATTCGGGAGAGGGGTTTGGAGGACACGGAGCCTCTCTGGGGCTGGGTTTCTCTATGGCTCTGTCCCGAGGCTGCATCTGTGGCCACGAGCAGCTTGCAGCCCAGAAGCTTCCTGGCTTGTGATCTGAATTTCCCTCACTGCGGCTCCAGTGACTTCCAGGGAGCAAAGACGAGCAGTTTTGCAAGCTGCAAGCCATTTCAAAGGGAACGCTGGTCCTTGATATTCCTTGCAAATATTTGCAAGCACAGAGCCCTCAGCACAGAGCCCGATGTGGGGCTTGAACCCACGAACCGTGAGATCATGACCTGAGCCGAAGTTGGATGCTCAACCGACTGAGCCACCCAGGGACCCAAAGAGCACAGTTTCTTTAAGACTCTCAGTTGAGACTTGGTGGCTTGCTGCCCCCTTCCCCAGACTGAATAATGCTGGCAGGAGCCCCGAAAGGTCCCCCTCTCTGCCGTGGGGGAGGTGGGTGATGAAGCCAAGCTGATCTCCTCCAGCCTTTTTCCCACAGCTCGGTGTGGGATCCAAACTCACTTGGGCTCTAAATGCCTGAGGCAGACCCTTCAAAGAAAGGACTTCCCCCCTTCTATCAATTGGGCAATTTGGAAATCCAGGCTTGGAGTAAAAATATTATTTTTCCCCAGTCATCTTCCAATTGCTTATTCGCCAGGTTACAGCAGCCAGTCAAACCGAGGGAAAAGAAAACAAACCCCCAAACTTCGAACCAGCTGTGCCGTGTTGTGTAGACAAAATAACCCTCTGACAGACCGATCGGGTCACCTTTTTGACCTGGTGATTCTCCGCAGCGTCCACGAGACTCAGCTGCTCTCGTGGTCAGGGCTTTGTTTGTTCTCTTCTTGCTTTGTTTTGGGTTTTGTTTTGTTTTGTTTTGGTTGGTTTGTTGTGCAAACAATATTCCAGTGTTAGAGATGAAATGAAAAGGGGGAAAAAGAGGCTCACACACTCCAGCCCGGAGGAGTCAGACTGAGGCTGCCCTTCTCCCTTCCCTCCCTCCCCCCTCCCTCCCCCTTCTCTTCCTCCCTTCCTTCTCTTCTTTCCTTCCTTCCTTCCCTCCCTCCCACCTCCTCACTCCTTCCTATCTTCCTTCCTTCCTTCTTTCCTCCCTCCTTTCCTTATTTTCTTTCATTTATCTTTATACATTTTTAAAAATTGTGGTAAAAGGCATATACACAAAATATACCACGTTCTCACCATCTTACACTGTACAACACAGTGACGTTTCATGGATTCACAATGTTGTGGGTCCATCACCACTGTCCACGCACATTCTTGCCCCCCCAAAAGCAGGGCAGCACCCACCAGCACCCACCCCCTACTCCCCTGCCCTTGACCCCCGCCCTAAGCACCCACTAATTTACTTTCTGTCTCTACAGATCTGCCTGTTCTGAGTATCTCCTGTAAGTGGTTAGGACCCTGCACTGGGTGTCCTTTGGTGTCTGGCTTCTTTCGCTCAGTATGTTTTCCTGGGGCATCCGTGCTGTAGTGGGACCCAGGACGTGGCTCCTTTTTACGGCTGAATAACATTCCATTCCATGGATGCACCTCTTTTGCTGTTTTGAGTTCGGTGTTCCATCAGGCAGGGGCGGCGGAGGGTGGCGGACACTGCGGGGGGGGTGAGGCTGTCTGACGACGAGCAGTCAGCACCACGCATGCCCACCATCTGGGTAACTTAACCTGTGTAGAGACCATAGAATTAACCAAATTGGCTTTTGGATGAGGATGCTCAGTGGGTCATCCACATTGGTTGGGAGTGCTAGGTTTCTCATCTTTAAAAAGGAAATGGTGTCATTTTTGAAAGTGTTGCCATGGGGATCAAGTGGTTAATGCACTGAGAGTTACGACCCTTCTCTGTGGAAGCGCATCGGCAGGATTCATTCGGTCTCTGACATTTCATTTAATTCACGTGTAAGTCCCCAGCTTCATTTACACACACAGCCACCTGGCCGAGCCCCTTTCCTCTCCCGCTTGCTCTCTGTGGCTGTTGAGCGGATGGTCTAACTCATAAGTGAAAAAGCAAGCCATAAAAATCTTTATAAAAATGACTTAAAAAGAAACCGACAGGGATTAGCTTTGGTTTGGTTTATACGTCCACTTCTCCCCAGAACAGTAAAATAGGATTAAAATGAGACAAAATTTGTATAGGCCTCTTTCAGGATGGGTGAAATACAGGGTAGGATGGGAGTAGGGGTAAGAGTTGAGTCAGAAACCTTGGCTGAGAGAAGCTGTGGCAGTTGAATATAAAATATTGCTCCGAGCTTCCTAGTGGCCAAGGCAAAAAGGGAAAGTGAGTGGGTTTGACCAATCTGATGCAGGGTCTCTGAATGTAGGTGCCATTGACATGTTGGGCTGGGTAATTCTCTCTGGTGAAGGTCTGTTCTGTGCCCGGGAGGGTGTTCAGCCTGGCCCGAGGCACCTGACCTCTGCCCAGCTGTGACGATCAAAGAGGTCTGCAGACATCACCAAATGTTCTCTGGGGTGAAAATTGTCCCATGATTGAGAAATGACGTGCTAATAAAAGGACACAAACATTTTTTTAATTTTTAAAAAATGTTTATTTATTTTTGAGAAAAAGAGAAACAGAGTGCGAGTTGGGGATGGGGGTGGGGGCAGAGAGAGAGGGAGACCCAGAATCTGAAGCAGACTCCAGGCTCTGAGCTGTCAGCACAGAGCCCGACGCGGGACTCAAACTCACAAACTCAGATGCCACCGAGTGAGCTACCCAGGTGCCCCCTTTCTTTTTTTTTTTAGTTTTTTTTTTTTTTTAAAGGACACAAACCTAGACCTGGGATCTCCAGATAAAGGGTACTGGACAATGTGACCACCAGGGCCTTCAGGATTAGATCTCAAAACCCAAAGATAAATTTCAACCTGGGACGGGCTCAGCTCATGAGGCCATCAGCCCCAGTCCCAGCCCCGGTGACTTCCATCGTTGGTGTTAATCTTCTCCGGGTGACACTGCCCGATCCCCCCCACTCGTGACCATCTCCTTTGGTCACGCACATTTGCCAGAGTTGGGCTAAGCCGCCCACATGCACCTCCGAGGCTTCATCTCCAGCAACCTTTAGATCGTGTCTTTGCATATGACTATCACCCACATTTTGCAGGTGAGGAGACTGAACTCTAGAAGGCTAAGCGGCGTGCCAGTGATGACCCTGAGTAGCAGAGGGGGCATTGAGCCAGGGCACCCTGGGCCTTGAACGGCTACCTCTGTGACTCTCAAATGGATAATTTGATCCCAGGCACTTCCTGGAAACGTATGTGGCTGTTCCAGCTGCTGGAGAGTGGGGGGCAGGGCTGCTCGCATCAGGTGGACAGAGGCCAAGGTCGCTGTTAAACGTGCAGAGGTGCACGGCATGCCCTNGCCCTGGGTTGGGGGGTCCCGTAGGATGAGCAGAACCTCGAGGGATGGGGGTCCTGGCGGAGGGGACAGGTGGTGAATACCATCACGGGGTCTGCGGCAGGTGGCGCCTCCATTAAGTGGGCTTGTTCTTCTCGTAGATCGAAGACCCTGGCTTTCCCGGATCTCAGCCGGCGTCTGCACAGAGCACAGGGGCTTCTCCAGAAGCCTTTAAGGTTCCAGACGCGTTCCTTTATTTTGGTTGATGAGGAGAAGGCAGATGGTGAGTCTGTGACCCGAGGTATGCGGGACTGTCCCAGGTGGTGGTAGGGGTCACCGGAGGGGAAGGCCGGAGCCCCACGACCTGCCCGAGGACGATACTCCGTTGGTACCCCGGGCGGCTGCACTCGCTGCCCCTTCTCTGGCCGCTCACCGTGCCTCGAGGGTAATGGGGCCCCGGCCACGAGGCTGCCGGGAGGATTCCGTGGGGCTGCGGGTGTGACGGCTGGCGTGGCCAGCAGGGAGTGTTCCCTGTGCGTCTGCCATCGCTGTCACCGCGATGGTCAGAATCATGTCCCTGGAGGTGACCTGATCCAAGCCCTGGGCTGGCGGATGGGGAAAGTGAGGCCCCGAGAGGTAGCCATCCCCGCGAATGCCAGGCAGCGCCGGGCGCTGGTGCAGCCCTGGGCTTGCTCTGGGGCCCGTCCGGGACAGAGCAGAAATGTCCCCTCTCCCCCTCCCCCCAGGAGATCAGAGCTGGGATGTGGAAAATGTCTTCCCTGGCCTTTCCCTCCCTGAACCAATTTGTAATTAATGGCTTGTGGCCAGTTTCTCTCCGCCTCCGAGGCAGACCTGTAAAACTTGTATGAGAAACCGCCGTGGGCCCGGGGCAGCTGGCTNCCCACCCCCTCCCCTGCCCTCGGCACCTTTCTTTTGGGTCAGAATCTTCCTCCCGCGCTGCCGACTCCTCTCCGATGTGACAACTGGGTGGTCCGAGCCCCCGGCCGCTGGGGTGGGACTGGGCGCCCCTGTGCGGGGCCCTCCAGACGGAGCGGGGCCTCCTCTCGCAGCCCACCCGAGAGACACCTTCCAGCCCCTTCTTTCTCTGCACCCCACAAGCGCCCTGGCTTCAAAACCATCTCCATTTTTTCATTAAATCCGAGAGTCCTAGGGAGGGAATGACCTGGCTACTTCAATTAATTTTTTTTCCCCTCGTTCAAATCATAAGGTTCAATTTCCTGTGGAGGAGGTAGGATCTTGCAGGGGGGAGGGGGCTGGGAAGGAAGGGCTGCATTTGAATGTTTGGTCTTGATAGGAGATAGGGACTAGCATGGAGAATCATCTTTATCACCCCAATATGGACGGTGGCGCGTGTGGCCGGGGCTGGCATACCAAACGGCCTGCGAGCCCCTTATCGTAATCCCAGGAGGCGCCCCCCCCCCACTCTGTCACCTCTGCTGTTTCCAGGCAAGTGTCAGACGTCTTCCCTGCTGTAGGGAGCCAGATAGCACCGAGCCGGGCCGGCGCAGCGGGCATAATAAGAAGTGGAAATTGCTCCCAAGGAAAGTTTCCAAAGAATTAACTTCTGNATGAGGAGCAAGGCCAAGACCAGGAGATTGCGGGCAGCCCCTGAGGAAGGAGGGGCCGCCTTGGATTTAACCAGAAGGGACGAGGGAGACAGGTGGGCCATCAGCACCCAAGGGGCAGCGAGGCCACCGGCTGGCCGGCTGTGGGGGCTTCGGGACCCCAGAGCCCCCCGGCTGCCTGCGAGAGGGGATCTGAGTTTTCTCTCTGGGTCCCAGTGGAGCCAGAATGGCTGGGCTGCATGTCTGGCCCAGAAATCATGCGGCTTCGGGCCGGACGGGGCTTTGGCTCGATGCCTTTGCCGATTCTCCTGTGAGCAGCCCGCACCCCATCCGGGCCCCTCTCACGCTGCTTTTAAAGTTCGAGCCTCCCAGCCCCGCGCGGAGGGCTGCCGGGCCCACGAGACGCTGCCTTCCAGCCCGTGTTTATTAATATCGGTGCCTGGGCGCCGCGCCAAGCGCTGGGTACCCAGCAGAGGAGAGGAGGGCCGGGCCCGTCTGCAAAGTCAAGGCAAGGGGAATAAGCACCTTCCTGGACGCAGACGCGTGCAAAGACCGGCTGAGCGAGCGGGGAGCGCTGGAAAGGACGAGAAATCAGGTGGTCCACACTCCAAAGAGCGGCCTATACAACGGGACGGAAACACCACATTTCCCAGGAGGTGAGTTAGATATAAAGCGACAGCACGCAGCCCAGAGCCTGGTACATAGTAAATGCTCAGTAAAGCTTTGTTCAGGCTCTGTTACCGGCGGGGGGGGACGGAAAGCTGGCAGATGTCCCCATTGGAAGCTCTGAGGACGTGGTGAAGGAGGTTGGGGTGTTTCCTCCAAGCTTCTTTCTTTCTTTTTTCATTTCATTTTATTCTGTTTTTAGGTTTATTTATTTATTTTGAGAAAGAGTGAGAACACAAGTGGGAGAGAGGGAGAGAGAGAGGGAGAGAGAGAGAGACGGGGAAAGCGAGAGAATCCCAAGCAGGCCCTGTCCAACGCAGGGCTCGAACTCACGATCTGTGAGATCATGACCTGAGCTGAAATCAAGAGTAGGACGCTTAACCGACTGAGCCACCCAGGTGCCCCTATTTTTTTTTTTTATCTTACACAGAGTGCATGCACAAGTGGGGGAGAGATGCAGAGGAGAGAGAGAGAGAGCATGAGCAGAGGAGAGGGGCAGAGGGAGAGAAGAGAGAGAGAGACAGAGAGAGAGATTTCTTTTTAACACTTATTTATTATTGAGAGAGAGAGAGAGTGCAAGCAGGGGAGGGGCAGAGAGAGAGGGAGACACAGAATCTGAAGCAGGCTCCAGGCTCTGAGCTGTCAGCACAGAGCCCGAGGGGGGGCTCGAACTCACGTACCGTGAGATCATGACCTGAGCTGAAGTCAGACGCTCAACCGACTGAGCCACCCAGGTGCCCTGAGAGACTGAGTCTTAATCAGGCTCCACGATCAGCCCAGAGCCCGACATGGGGCTCAATCTCATGATGCTGGGATCATGACTGGAGCCAAGATCACGGGTCAGACGCTCGTCCGAGCTACCCAAGTGCCCCCTCCAAGCTTCTATTGAGCACAGAGGGGACTGTGTGGAACGTGAGCTCCTGGATTTGAAGCCTGGCTCCCCTGCGTCCTGGCTGTGGGTCCTTGGCCAGGGACTTGCCCTCTGGCCTCAGTTTCCCCATCTGCAGGCTGGGGATGATGGTAGTTACGTTACGGAGCTCCAGTGAGGGCTAAATGTGCTCCTAAGGAAGCCACTCCACCACATGTGTTAAGCGAGGGCTACACCGATCACAGGGTCTTGCACCCACCGGCTGTGCCCAGGGCCTCAGTGCTTGGCCGAGGCGAGAGCATGGGGAAGGAGCCTGGGCTGAGAGCTAGACCCCTGGCTGCCTCCCTGGGTGGACACGCGTGCGGGGGGTGGGGGGGGCTCCCATGTCCCCGGACGCAGAGCTGCAGGGCCACCTGGGGACGGAGGGGCAGCCACGGTGCTTTACCTGTCTGCTGATTTGCAGGGACCCCCGGGACACTAATGATGCAAGCGACTCAGAGAGGGTGTGCAAACTTCCTAAGATCACACAGCGAGCTGGAAGGACTCAGGTCCCAGCCGGTGGTCCCTGCTTGCCCCAGCCTGGTCCTCACAGGGGCCTGTGGAGGGTGGCAGTGACAGGGCGGCTCTTAAGTCATGGCTTGGGGAGTGGGGGTGGGGAGTGCGGGCTGAGTGACCGTCCTGAGTAATTGGGCGCTAATACTATTATGCCGCCCATTTCATACTTCCCAGGTCCCCAGGGCTCTCCCCGAAGATCTCAAAGCCCTTTACATGACAATGCCACCATTAACTCCTAAATCCTCCCTGGCCTGCTGGGAGGAGAGGTGGGTGGCGTGCTGGAGACGGAATTAACCTCAATTATTTTCCTCTGATTCAGACTTCACAGAGTTGGCAGGTTGGCTCTCGGGGTTTGTCAGGCCCCGTTAGTGCCCGCGGGGTGGAGGCCTAGAGGCCGGGAGGGGGCTGGCCGAGCAGAGAGAGAGAGAGAGAGAGAGAGAGCGAGCCACCATCCCCCAGCTGAGCTGGTTGCCCACAATTTCACCTCATAATTCTCAGAACAGCTCTGCGGGGTCGGGAGCCGTATTCCCATTTCAGAGCAGGAGAGACTCAGAGAGGCGCCGCGACTCACGGAAGGTCACACAGCGAGAAGGGGGCAAGGCTGGGATGTGACCCCCAGCCGCTGCTCTGTCGTCTGTCTGGGGTGGTCTCAGAGGGGAGCAAAGAGGGGGTCCAGGGCCCGGGCCGACGGGATGGGGCGTCTGGTCTCCTACCAAGGTTCTTTGTGACTCGGGGCGCTGGCTCCCTGGGGGATCCCGCAAGCTGATGCTTCAGGGTGAAGAGTCAGGCTCTCCTGCGTGTGGCACCTGGGGCGTCAGTCGGTTAAGCGTCTGCCTCTTGGTTTTGGGTCAGGTCATGGTCTCACGGTGCTGGGTTCGAGCCCGGTTCTCTCTCTCTCTCTCTTTCTCTCTCAATAAATAATCCTAAAAAAAAAAAAAAAAGAGGGTTGCCTGGGTGGCACAGTTGGTTAAGCATCCGACTTCGGCTCAGGTCATGATCTCATGACCTCATGGTTCGTGGGTTTGAGCCCCGTGTCGGGCTCTGTGCTGACAGCCAGCTCAGAACCTGGAGCCTGTTTCAGACTCTGTATCTCCCTCTCTCTCTGACCCTTCCCTGCTCACGCTGTCTCTCTCTCTCTCTCTCTCTCTCAGAAATAAATAAAACATTAAAAAAAAAAAAAGAGTCGAGTCTCAGGTTTAGCGATTGCTTCCAGATTTTGAAGGGGTTGCTCTGCCCAGCGCTGTCGGAAAACCCCCAGCCCCCGAGGGCATATGGGCAAGCGAAGGAGGGTGGCGACCTCGTTGGTGGATTCGCCGAGTATTTTTGTGTGTCCACTGAATGGTGGAAGGTACGGGGAGGCTCCCGAGCCAGGACACACCTCCCCTGCGGTCTTGGGCCCCTGACTTCGCCCCATCGGTGACAGGGGCCCATCACAGCACTCGCCGTGTCTAGTGTTGCTCATCGTTTGCCGCGCCCGCTCCTCTCCCCAGCCTGCGGCCCAGCCCTGAACAAGGCAGACGGGCTGGGTGGCTGCAGAGCCCGTGTGGCCCGGGCGGGAGGGCGGACGACACACACGGGGTGGGTCTGGGGCCAGCAGGCGATGAGCGCGCTCGTGGGGGTGCGAGGTGGTTGTGGGGATGAGACCAGATAATCCACGCCGATTGCTTCACAGGGGGGCTCGGCGCAGAACGCCCCCTGGGGGCGGGGACGTGTGACAGACACGCGGGGCAAGTGTGGTGCGTGCTTGGTCAGTGTGACCTGCAGAACTCCCCTGTCCCCCGGGCAAGTGAGGCGGAAGCAGCATCTCCCGCCCACCTCCCGCCCTGGAAGGAGGGACAGGAAGCCCCCGGAAGGCACAGTGCGGGGGCTTGACAAGGTTTTCGGAGTCTCTTTGGGCCAGGACTGCTGGGAAAGAGCAACTGGCTCCCATTTCGCAGATGTGGAAACTGAGGCCCAGAGGACTGATTCAGGAAGTGACTGATTGTGACACCGCTGATCCCCGACACAGAGGCCAGACATGCAGGGGGGCTTGGGAGGAGGCTTTTGCCCCCCTCCTCAGACGCCCCCCGAGAGCTGGGGGTGCATTCGAGATGACGGGGCTTCAGTGGTTTGTGGGAAATGATTGTTTCCCTGTGTTTGTTCAAAGGTTTGCTCATTGCAGGGCCCGGGATTGTGGGTGAGTGTAGCTCGTGCTGGGAAGGGAGAGACACAGAGCCAGGGTTTGTGACCCCCCAGAATGGCGGGGAGGGGGAAGTGGGGTATATGCCATGGAGGGCAGCCAGATTTAACAAATAGAAATTCAGGACGCTCAGTTAAGCCTGAATTGCAGATTAATAATACGTTTTGTGTTTTTGGTTTTGTTTTGTTTCTGTTTTTGGGGTTTTTTTAGCCTGCGTGTGAGCTGTGGACGCTCCTCTGGGCCTCAGTGTCGCCGTCTGTCCAAGAAATCCTTTTTCATAACAGAGATTAGGAGCGACCCGTTCCCTGGGTTCTCCTGCATCTAAATACAGGGGGACGGGCGGGGGTGCCTTGGGGTGCACGNCTGACTCTTGCTACTTCTGAGCTGAGCTGCTTTTGGCCAGCCCTCAGTTTTCTCTCTGTATAATGGGCGCAATCCTAAAGCCTGACCCGCAGGGTAGCTGGGAAGCTGAGGTGCCCTAGTGAGTGGGAGCCAGGCTGGCATTTTAACCAGTACTGCTGGCTCCGAATGAGCCTCCCGGGTGAAGTGTGAGCTAAGTCTGCTGGGGCAGGAGCTGCAGACTCCCCGTCCAGTGCTCACCCGCTCAGGATTTCCTCCAGAAGAGGAAGGCGGGATGCTCTGGAATCTTAGTGCTGCTTCCAGCGGTGTCTTTTGGGGACCGCTCCTCCAGTCTCCTATTTTGCCTGGAAAACGAGGCCCAGAGACGCCCCGTGGCTACCCCAAGGCCACACAGAGAGTTCCTAGCTGACAGGGGTCAAAAGCCCGGTGTCCTGAATCGCAGTCCAAGAGGCTTTCCCCGTAAGCAGCGTGAGGGCGTGGATTTAACTTGAACATTTCTTTCTGGAGGCAAAAGTTCATTCTGTATGAGGCACCGCAGCGCCGAGGGGAGCTGGCGAGGGGTCTCAGGGGGTAGAAACAGGATGCACGCAGCCACACATGCAGACAGAGGAAGTGTGAGGCTGGGGGAGCCCCGCACCCCCGTCCTTGGGGTTAGCGGCTTCCCCACTTCCTGAACGGGGACCCTGAGAATAGTACTGACCAGCCGCACCGGTGCCCTGTCTTCAAGTCCCTAGACCTGCCCCAAGGTTTGCTTGTCTTCCCCAGTCTGGTTGGTTGGGAGGAATCTTCCCCTCCCTGGGACTCAGGACCACTAAGGCCATCAGTCTCGTCTTCCGGAGAAAGGCATTTGGATATGCTTAGCACCTAGGATCCAGAGCACAGATGTGAGAGGCCATCGGAGGCGTGCTCACTGATGTGCCTCCGCGGGCATCTCAGCCATCGCTCCGTCCACTTCTCTGGCTCCCGGTCCTTCTCTGTGATTCCCCGTCTTCATGTCTCTGCCTTGCTCTCTCTCCCTCTCTTCCCCCTTGCCCCCAGCCCTTCTCCCTTTCTCATCCTGCGCCCCCCCTTCCCATCCCTTCCTTCCCTCTCACTGCTGAGTCTGTTTATCCCTGAACCACTTTTCCTGCCAGGAGACGAGAGGCGCTGGAAAGCCCTGGCTCCGAACCAGTGCGATCCTGACCTTCCCAGCGGACTGCCTGAAATGTAATTTATGAGCAAGGCTCTCTCGGCCTCTCCATCCTGCGGCCTGGGCGGGACACGCAGCCATGGAAGGAGCTGGGGAGCTGGGGGGGCGGGGGACGGGAGTAGGGTAAGGGCCGGCTCCACAGGGTCACCTCACATTCTGCTCTGTCTACCCAGCGGTGGGGGGAGCAGCTCAAACCAACTCAGGCTGGGGAGCCAACTTCGTTTCTGCATCCATGAAACTCAGTTACTCCTGAAAGAGTACAAGACGGCTCTCCCGTGTGGGCTTTGCAAAGCTCGGGGCCAGGGGCGGGGCGGGGGACGTGGAGGCCATGGGATTAGGGCAAGACATTCACGCACGCCCTCATTCGTTCATGCGCGCCCTCATTCATTCATGCACGCCCTCATTCGTTCATGCGCGCCCTCATTCGTTCGTGCACGCCCTCATTCGTTCATGCGCGCCCTCATTCATTCATGCACGCCCTCATTCGTTCATGCGCGCCCTCATTCGTTCGTGCACGCCCTCATTCGTTCGTGCGCGCCCTCATTCATTCATGCATGTCCTCATTCATTCATGCACGCCCTCATTCGTTCATGCATGCATTCAGTCCCGTTTCCTGAGTGCCTACTATGTGCCCGCTCCGGTGCTGGGAGCCGCGGCTACTGTTTGGAACACGAAGAGACCCCGTCCTGCGGAAGGACAGACACAGTCAGCTAGTCGTTACCTAAGATCTTCTTTTAGATCTTAAGAGCCAGGCTAAAGGAGAGGCACCCGGTGCCTTGAAAGAAGGGGTTTGCCTTGGCCTGTGGGGGTGACGGGTATGGGGAGCCACTCCCTCCTTTGCTGATAATGGATCATAACCCTACTGTGAACTGAGTGTTCACGAAGGCGGGTGGCTCTGAGCGACGCCTTCCCCTTTGCCATCAGTTTTGATCCGATTTTTATTTTATGTGGGTTGACTTTAGGTACCCCGCCACCGGCCGCTGTGATGGGGCGAGTCCCCTGACGTATGCTGCTGCACCTCTCGGGGCTGTATGCCCACTGGATTACGAGGCGCGCCCTCCGGGACCCCTGAACCTGCGCCCCCGACCTCCCCCACCGCGGCTCTCCCCAGATTCAGGGAGGAGTGGACAGGGCACTGGAGGATTTGGGGGCCAGCCTCAGTCCGCTCTCTGGGCCCCGATCCCACCTGTAAAACGGACTGCTGGGTCCCAATGGGGAGATTTCACAGAATTTGCCGCGAGGGTCACACGGGGCAACTGAAAGGTGGTTATTGTGTTGGGAGCCCCCGGGACAGTCACCACACTCACTGCCATCATCCGCACCAGGGGACGCCCCCAAGCAGCCGAGGGGCAGAGGGCGAGTGGGGCCCCTTCCCTCAGGGACAGAAAGGTCCGCCTCCCAGAGCCGCGCGGCCGGCTCGGCGGAGCAATGCTGCCACCTAGTGGTCGTCCCTCTCCTTTCTCTGCGCCAANAAGAAGATCCCTGCTCCTCAGGCCCCTCGTCTCCTGCCATTGGCTTTGGCCTGGTGGCCGCAGGGCCTCAGCTCCTGAAGGCTTCTCAGTGTCAAAGGCAAGGCACTCCTTCGTGTGAGCCCAGCCCCGTTTCTACTTCCTGTCTTTCCTACAGTTTATTCTTTACCTACTTTCCAGAGTGATCTTTTTATTTTTTATTTTTAAGTTTATTTATTTATGTTGAGAAAGAGAATCCCAAGCAAGCTGTCACTGTCAGCAACGAGCCCGATACGGGGCCCGAACCCATGAACCGTGGGATCGATCGTGACCTGAGCTGAAATTGGAGGCTTAACCCGCTGAGCCACCCAGGCACCTCCCCACCCCCCTGTCCTTTTTAAAAGTTTATTTACCAGAGTGATCCTTTTAAAAGGAAGTCCGATTTGTCACTCCTCTGCTCAGAATCCCACAGTGACTCCACTCCATTTAGAGGCCTGCAGCCCCGCAGTGACCCAGCTCTCAGACCTCACCTGCCCACTGACGGGCCTCCTTGCCAGTCATGAAACAGTCAGGCTTCTCCTGCCCCAGGGCCTTTGCATTTGCTGTTCCCTCTGCCTGGCACGCTCTTCCCCCACATAGCCACATGGCCTGCCCCTCATGTTACTCAGCTCTCTGCATAAATATCACTTGCTCAGAGCAGTCTGGCCGCACTGAACTAGTGGTCTCCATTACTTTTCTTCCCCCACTTTTCTACCTTACTCTCTCCCCAGGACTCGCAATATATGCTTATGTGGGACAGTGGGAGAAGAAAGAGCTTCCACTTGGTCCGAAGAGGGAGCCATCGCTCAGGTCCTTTAAGAATCCCTAGTCTAATGGGGAAAGGCAGAGCCCTGGGGGTCTCCTGCTCAGACAGGAGGCTGGGGACGCCTTGCCGAAGGTGGGAGCCACGACCCCTGTTCGTGGCACCTGGCGTGCGGCTTACAGGGAAGGGCGGCTGCGAATCGCTGCTGATGTGAACTTGTCAGCACGAGACAGCGATTTTCATGTTTTGCCTGCTGGGTATCATCCAGGAGGTGACGTAAAGGTCCCCACAAATGCCGTCTTCAGCGAAACCAGAATTCGGAAGGCGCGGACTCAAAAATAATGCCCCGGGGCTGCCCACAGCTGCTACGATCGGTGTGAAAGCCACATGGGGAGAAGGTCACAGACACTGTGCAGGAGGGTAGTGATGGCAAGATTGTTCGGCCGCCGGAGGCCTCAGAAAACACGAGCGAGAACATGCTCCCTGTCAGCAAGGGGCTCGCCCTGACGTGGTAACATCTCTCTCTCTCATCCCACGAGAGCAGAAGGAGATGGGCACAAGGAATCAGACCAGAAGCACCTCCTCTTCCCCAGTCCGCCGTGGAAAGGGGCCTGGACCCCAGCGATATTAAGGAGTGAAAGACCCGAGAGCCTGTCTACAAGGTCAGACTGAGGAAAGACAGAGGGACGCGGGGTTTTACGCTGAGCAGAGCCGGCCTTCAAGGATCAGGGCGTCCCGGCAGCAATTCGGACCATCGCAGAGCCCAGCGAGTCTGGGGCCCATGGAGCCTGTCTGTGGGAAACTCACGGTCAAGGTGAGCTTCGGCCGCTAACGCGTGCCTGGCAGAGGGCTGGGGCGCACCGACTGCGGGTAAGTTTGGAACGGAGGCTCACATGACAGTGGGGGATGGAGGGACACACAGGGAGGTGTTTTGATATCGTCAAAGACAGTTGTCTAGATGACATTGGAGCCAACGCATCAGGGGTGCCTCGCTGGCTCGGGGAGAGTGTGCAGCTCTGATCTCACAGTTGTGAGTCTGAGCCCCACATCAGGGTTAGAGTTTACTTAAAAAAAAATGCACACAAAACCAATGCACCCAAGAAGTGGTGGACCAAGAATATTATCTAAAGTTATAATGACAGGGGCGCCTGGGTGGCTCCATCCGTTAAGCGTCTGACTTTGACTCAGGTTATGATCTCACAGTTCATGGGTTCAAGCCTCACGTTGGGCTCTATGCTGACAGCTCAGAGCCTGGAGCCTGCTTCAGATTCTGTGTCTCCCCCTCTCTCTGCTCCTCCCCTGCTCACAGTCTCTCTTTCTCTCAAAAACAAACAAACATAGGGGTACCTAGGAGGCTCAGTCAGTTAAGCGTTCAACTTCAGCTCAGGTCATGATCTCATGGTCCGTGGGTTTGAGCCCCGTGTTGGCCTCTGTGCAACACACACAGAACCAAAATGGTTCAGAGCCTGGAGCCTGCTTCAGATTCTGTGTCTCCCTCTCTCTGCCCCTCCCCTGCTTATTCTCTGTCTCAAAAACAAATAAACATTAAAATTTTTTTAAATAAATAAATAAACATTTAAAAAATTAAAAAAAATTAAGTTATAAGGGCAACAAAGTATAAAATTTGTATGGTGAAAGAATCGCATTTAAAAGCAAGGGGTGCTTGGGTGGCTCAGTGGGTTAATCTTTGACTTCAGCTCAGGTCATGATGTCACAGCTCATGAATTTGAGTTCCTTGTCAACTCTGTGCTGACAGCTCAGAACCTGAAGCCTGCTTCGGATTCTATGTCTCCTTCTCTCTCTGTCCCTTCCCCACTCGTGTGTCTGTCTGCCCCTCTCTCTCAAAAATAAATAAACACTAAAAAAATAAAAAATAAAAAAGCAAAGAGAACAAACTACATAATCAAAGACTAAAAAATAATTTCTTTTTTAAAAGTTTTTATTTATTTATTTATTTTGAGAGAGGAAGCACGAGCAGGAGAGGGGCAGAGAAAGAGAGAGGGAGAGAGAGAATCCCAAGCAGGCTCCACGCTGTTGGTGCAGAGTCCGACGTGGGCGAGATCATGACCTGAGCCGAGATCGAGAGTCTGATGCCCAAATAACTGAGCCACTCAGGTGCCCCAATCAAAGATTTCTGAAGAAAAAACCTCCATAAAAACAGAAAAGAATACCTAGCATAGTGTGATGGAGCTCAGATGTTGGAAACGTCAGTACGTGTAGGTGGGTTTATTTCCCTGGTAGAAGAAACAGAATCACGTTGGATTCCCAAACCGATTTCAACTCCACGCCCTGGGGTAGGGGACCCTTAAACTGAGGTAATTCAGAATGGCTGAAGGTGAAAGCTGAGCAGAGGCATTGTAGGCAGATTCAAATGAAAATGAATGTGGCCAGATCATATTAGACACCGTGGAGTTCAGTCCAGAGAAACATTTAATGAGACAAGGAGAGGCACTTGGGGATCCACGCATGTGTAAGCCACAGCGGAGGCGGGGGGGGGGGGACAGACAGCTGTGGATGACGCAGGAGGCATGTCTGTATAAGGGAAGGTACATGACGTACAAGGAAAACACGCCTCCATTCTCCTTCCTTATCCTGCGACAGACAAAAGATACAGAGAGGGGCGCCTGGGTGGCTTAGTCGGTTAAGCGTCCGACTTTCGCTTAGGTCATGATCTCGCGGTTCGCGGGTTCGAGCCCCGCGTCGGGCTCTGTGCTGACTGCCAGCTCAGAGCCTGGAGCCTGTTTCAGAGTCTGTGACTCCCTCTCTCTCTGACCCTCCCCTGCTCACGCTGTCTCTCTCTCTCCTAGAAATAAATAAGACATTAAAAAAAAATAAAAAAAAAAGATACAGAGAATCTTTGGAGCACGATGAGTCACTCCTCCACAGCCTCACAGGGAAGCCAGTGTCACATACTGGTGGCCAGCAATTCAGCACTGTTGAGGATAAAGTACCCATCTCGTAGCAAAAGGGCCCCAATGCACACTGGCTTGGAGGGCATGGAAGCCTACCTGTCTCAGGCCACCACGGTGGCTCGGTTGGTTAAGCGTCCAACTCTTAATTTCCATTCTGGTCATGATCTCCCAGTTTGTGAGATCGAGCCCCGTGTCGGGCTCTGCGCTGACATCACAGAGCCTGCTTGGGATTCTCTCTCTCTTGCCTCTCTGTCTCTCAAGGTAAATCAATAGACATTAAAAAAAAAGAAGAAGAAGTCTACTGGCCTCACCTGTAGACAGTGTGAGGTGAATTGCTTCGTGGTGGGTAGCTCTGCTCCGAGGGCTTCTGGAAGCCAGATCCCTGCCAGCAGGGTCCTCTGCCCTCTGTTGACCTGGGTCTCTGTGGGTTCCGGGTGGGAGGTGGGGGGGGGTTAGTGGAAGAGGTGGAAGAGTAGTGGACTTCTGTCCAAGGTCAAGGTGAGGACTCAGCATCACGTGACCTAGTCCAGCTGCAAGGGAGGCTGGGCGGCGTCATCTTGCCGTGTGCCCAGGAGGAAGGGAAGAAGGGATTTGAGCAGACAGCCGGGGGAGTGCGAGTGAGCACCAGCATTTTAGAAACTGTTAGCATCTGCCAAAGTTCGTACACAAATACCCCCTGACCCAGCCGTGTTACTCCCTGGAGGGGCCCGACGGAAATGAGCTCATATTCGCATCAGAAGACATGGGCTAGAATGTTCCGATCCCTACTGGCCCTAAACTGGAAACAACCCAAATATCCATCAGAAACAGGATGCCTGTGCACATTGTGACGTAGTCATGCTGTGACACACTAGACGGTAATGAAAACGAACCACGTACCAGCACGCGTTAACAGCAAGAGGGAATCCCACCCACACGGTGTGCAGTGAGAGAAGCCAAATACCAAAATGTCTATACAGTGTGATTTCAGTTAGGATGTTTGAAACCTGGAAACTCCCAAGTGGGGGAAGCAGGTCCTTTGGGGAGGGTGGGTGTGGAGGAGGGGGCAGGAGAGGGGCAGCTGGGGCGCTGGTCATTTTTAAAAATATTTTTAATGTTTATTTTTGAGAGCGACAGAGAGAGAGGGAGACAGAGCACAAGCAGGGGAGGGGTGGAGAAAGAGGGAGACACAGAATCAGAAGCAGGCTCCAGGCTCTGAGCTAGCTGTCAGCACAGAGCCCGACGCAGGGCTTGAACCCACGAACCATGAGGTCATGACTTGAGCCATAGTTGGATGCTCAACCGAGTGAGCCACTCAGGCGCCCCATTTTTTATTTCTCAGTCTGCGTGGCAATTTCCCGGAGCTGCTCGCTTTGTGAAAAGTCATCGAGCTGTCCCCTTAACGACTTCTGACATGTTCTATTTCAGTAAGTATTTTAATTAACAAAACTACTAAAAGACAAAAAGATTTGTACAACTGGAAAGCCGCATCATGTTTGAGGAAAGGGGAATCAACCCCATGAAATTGTAATTCTCTCTCAGCTAATTGATAAACATCCTATAATTCTGGGGAAAATATCAACAGTTTTTGCTGAAGTAGATATGCTTATCCTAATGTTCTTATGAAACATTAACCAGGGAGCATAGCACGGAAAATTCTGGAAAAAGAGTCCTTATGGAAAGGACTAACCATATCATGAAACTTCAATCATCAAGACTATGTGGTTTTGACCCATGAATCCTCAAATGGACCAATGATATAAAATGGAAAAATCAGAAAGAGACCTGAATTCAGATGGGCATTTAGTGCCTGATAGAGAGAGAGCCATCAGGCCAAACCAGTGAAGAAAAGCTAAATTATTCAAAAAATCTTGTGGGGCAACTGGATATAGCCACCTGGAAAAAAAAAATCTGCATTCCTACTTTGTACTAAAACAAATGACAAAGAAATGTGAAAATGAAGTTGTAAATGTTTGAGAAGGAGTCCTTGATGAATTCAGGCGTGGAGACTTTCTAATTGTAACTCAAAAACCTAGAAGCCATTAAAAAGCTTGATTAATTCACCCACATAAAAATAAAGATAAAAAATATTCTTCAGGCTGAAAACAAATCCCATGTGAGCGAAGTCAAAAGACAAAACGACAAATGGGGAAGAGGTATTTGTAATTCATGTCAGAAGCAAAGGGCTGATCTCCTTCTTGAAGAACCGATAAAAATGGATGAGAAAGTCAAAGAACCCCACTTGACAGTGGGCCAAAGGTAAGGACGGACAGCGTACAGCAAAGGAAGTCCAAACACGACTTCTCACGAAAGGAAAGTTCATCTTGCTCACAGCAAGACCAATGCCCATTAAAATGACAGCCGCTGTCCCTTTCCCTCGTCAAAGTGGCCAAGATCCGAAAGAAAGATGGCAGCTTATGTTGGTGATTCTGGGAGACACAGACACTGCCATGCTTTGCTGCTGGGACCATGTCTGAGAGCATCTCGAACCAGCATAAGGCAGCCTGGCAGAGTCCACCAAAGTTTCAAATGCAGGGCCGCCTGGGTGGCTCAGCTGCTTGAGCGTTCAGCTTCGGCTCGGGTCATGATCTCATGGTTTGTAAGTTCAAGCCCCACATGGGGCTGTCAGCGCGGAACCCGCTTCGATCCTCTGCCCCCTCTCTCTCTGCCCCTCCCCCACTGGCTCTATCTCAAAAAGAAATAGACATTTAAAAAAATTTCAAATGCATGCTCTGTCTGACCTAGTAAGTCCCTCTTGGGACTTTATCCTGCAGAATTACCTGCACACACATGAAAGGGTAACTGTACGGGCTCCTGGGTGGCTCAGTCGGTTGAGCATCCGACTTCGGCTCAGGTCACGATCTCGCGGTTCATGGGTTTGAGCCCCGCATCGGGCTCTGTGCTGACAGCTCAGAGCCTGGAGCCTGTTTCAGATTCTGTGTCTCCCTCTCTCTCTGACCCTCCCCTGCTCACGCTGTCTCTCTCTCTCTCTCTCAGAAAAAAAAAAACAACACATTTAGAAATGGCAGCTGTATACAGGGTTATTTGCTATGATGTTGTTTATAATAGCAAATGGTTGGAAATAGCCAGTGCCCAGCAACAAGAGACTGATTCATTAAACTGTGGTCCATTCACACAATGGAACGCCATGGTCAAGAGGAAAAAATAAGAGGAAAGACAATGTGTTCGATATTTTACACCTTGTGTCACAAGGGAAACAGCCAGGAATCTATATTCTTTTATTTAAGCTTTTTTTTTTAACAGTTATTCATTTTTGAGAGACAGAGAGAGACAGAGCATGAGCAGCGGAGGGGCAGAGAGACAGGGAGACACAGAATCCGAAGCAGGCTCCAGGCTCCGAGCCGTCAGCACAGAGCCCGATGTGGGGCTCAAACCCACAAACCGCGAGATCATGACCTGAGCTAAAGTCGGACGCTCAACTGACTGAGCCCCCCAGGCGCCCCCAGAATCTATATCCGCATTTGTGTGGGTTTGCAGAAGAAATGCGGGAGAAACTATGAACACTAGTCACCTGCCGGGCACGGGTGCTGAGAATTGGCAGATGAAAGCTAGGGGAGGGGGCGGCGGGAGAACTTTGCACTATGTGCATTTCTATGTCTTTGGTTTTTGACGCATGCGAATGGATTAGCGATTTGAAAATTAAAAATGAAATGAAATTTACAATAAAACTGCCCAAGGATGCACATTATGCTTCATATACCAGTCTCTGTTCTCAAATGCATCGTCTCCAACACGTTTAAAAATCCAAACCCTGAGAGTGATTTCTGTCTGGCTCAGCTCCTGTCTTCCTACGGATTGGGGAACCTCAGTCAATTCCAAGGATCTGTCTTGGGTTAACCGGAGACCTGGCCGTGTGGTCACTTCTGGCCGCCCCCTCCCTCCCTCCCTCCCTCTCCCCATCTCCTCTCCCTGCCTGGATCCCCAGAACATTGCCCTTCGTTTTAATTCCTGGGGGATGTGGACCTTGCATACCTGCACCTGTTCACGTACAGCCGCCCGCGGAGGATGGTCACACATTCACCTGGGCGAGGGATGCTGGGAGAAAGATGCCCTCTGTTCACACAGGGGACGAACAAGGACCCCCGTGACTGTTGACCTACAGTTTGCCACCAACAGGGATTATGTGGGTTGCCGCCTTAGGGAGAAAGCCACACTTCAAAAGGCAGAGAACAAAGATGGAAAGAAGCCCGTTTCTTGGTCGTGTTTCTGAGCGGCTGCTGGACCAAACCTCGCCCGACCAGGCCTAATACCAGGCTGCACGTTCATGGGAACCATGGGCTCCCGTTGTGGTTGAAGTCAGGCTGAGCTGGGTCTCCTGAAAGCATCGTCAGGAAGCATCTGATGTCATCATTCCCATTTACAGCCAAAGAACAGAAGCACAAAGCAATCTGTACATGTTGGCCGCCTGAGCGGACCTGGACCAGGCCCGTGGCCAGCTCTGCGCCATGTGGTGTTTTACCAACAGTGACCATGATCATGGCCCGGCTGGGCGGCGATGCCTCGGATGACGCACTTCCCACCGTGCTGAGTCTGGAAACGGCGGTGTGGTGCCGTGGATAGGGCTCGGTTTTCTGTTTTATACCCAAAGGGGTTGGCTGATTAACCTATAAGCCCCCCTCTGAAATCCCAGGCTTTGTGGTGGAGGTTGGGGTCCTACGGGGTTTGGCGGGTCCCTGAGGATCTATAGGTGCCCCCCTCAGATCTGCCTAGGTCACGGGCATCTCTGTGTACCTCTGGGCTGCTTGATACCAGACTATTTTTTTAAATCGTTTTATTGGGATATAACTGATATATATGCTGCACATATTTAAAGGGTACCATTCAAGGGGCGCCCGGGGGACTCAGTCAGTTGAGCGACCGACTTCGGCCCAGGTCATGATCTTACAGTTCATGAGTTCAAACCCCACATCGGGCTCTGTGCTGACAGCTCAGAGCCTGGAACCTGCTTCATTTTCTGTGTCTCCCTCTCTCGGCCCCTCCCCAGCTCATGCTCTTTCTCTCTCTGTCTGTCAAAAATCAATAAAAACTTAAGAAAAAATTAAAGGGTACCATTCGTTAAGTTCTGAGACACGTGTAAATTGTTGAAATCATCACCCAAATCACATTCATCATCCCTAACAGTTGCCCTGTGCCTCCCTGTCAACACTCTTCCCTCCAGCTGTCCCCCAGTCAACCACTGATCTGCTTCCTGTCACTATAGACGGGCTTGTGTTTTATAGAATTTTATATAAATGGGATTGTACGGTATGTGCTCATTTTGTCTAGCTTCCTTCTGTAGCGTAATTATTTTGAAATTCATCCGTGTTCTCATGTATTTTAATGATTTGTCCCTTTTTGTTGCTGACTACTCTCTGCTGCCATTTGATGGATGTGCTACGATTTCTCTCTTCCGTTCACCTGGTGATGGGCATTTGGGTTGTTTCCATTTTGGGACTAATTAAATAAAGCTTCCGCGTACACGTGCACACACGCGTTTGTGTGGACATCGGCTTTCGTCTCTCGGGTAAGCATCTAGGAATGGAATGCCTGGATCATACAGTAGGGTGTAAATTTAACTCTAAAGAAACTGCCAAACCTTTACAAAGGGGCTGGTCTGTTTTGCACTCCCACCAGCAGGGCATGAGGGGGACAAGTTCTCTACCTCCTCATCAGCACTGAGTGTGCTCCATCCTTTTTTTTTTTTTAATGTTTATTTTTGAGAGAGAGAGACAGAGAGAGAGAGGAAGAGAGAGCAAGCAGGGGAGCAGGACAGAGGATCTGAAGCAGGCTCTGAGCCGTCAGCACAGATCCCAACCCGGGGCTCGAACTCAAGAACGGTGAGATCACGCCCTGAGCTGAAGTCGGATGCTTAACTGACAGAGCCACCCAGGTGCCCCTGGGTGTGGTCAGTCTTTTCAATTGTCCTCATTTGAATAGGCGCCCGGTGGCATCTGTCCGTGGTTTTCATTGGTGTTTCTCAAATGACTAAAGAGCGTGAGCATGTTTCCACGGGCTTATTTTCCATCTGAGTATCTTCTTCGGTGAAGTGTCTGTTTTCATCTTTTTGCCTGTGTTGAAAATTTAATCCTATGCTATTTTTAACCACAGACAGATGGCCGCCACAGGTCCAAGCCTTCCACATCAATGCTGCCTCTTCTCTCCCTGCTGGCCACGGGCCTTCCACATGGCTCTTGCCAGTCCACGCCGCCTCCACCCCTTCTGTGGCCCAATCAGGGCAGAGATCAGCTTGGCCCCAGCTCGTGTTCTGCCTCCCTAGTCTTGCGTCCCAGGATGTTACAACCTCGGCTCTACCTCTCAGACACTCTGTGTGACCCTGAACACGTTGCTGTCCCTCTCTGGGCCTTAGGTGGTGCTTGTGACCATGGATAGGCTGCACTGAGTCATTCCTTGAAACCTTCCTAGCTTCACCACTGAGCAGCTGTGACCTCGGGCCAGTTACTTACCCTCTCTGTGCATCCGTGTTTTCATCTCAACATGGGGGTGAGGACACAGTAGCACCTGGCTTACCGCGTGGAGTGATACACATGGAGCCCTGAGAACAGAGCTGGCACATAGTAAGTGCTCAGCAAAACTCAGCTCTTCCCTGGCAGTCGAAAAATGACCCCAACTGCTCGGCCACCCGCCTTTGCATGATGTCCAATTCATCCCAAGGTTGAGCTCTTGCAAAGGGTCTTCCTCCTCGAGATGCTCCCCTTATACTTCTGGCCAAGCCATAGCTTCCCTTGTTCAAAATACCGTGTAATGTTCGCCTCCCCCAGGGAGCCAGCCCTGACTAACCCGAAACCCTTGTCCAACCCTGAGCTCACGTGGCCCAGACTCCATTTCTCGGGCATTTGTTTGGCTTCGTCTATTTGTAGCTTTGTTTCAGGGTAATTTTCATCTCGGTGTCCCGCCTCCTTCAAGGCTGAGGCTGAGGCTAGCCCTGATTTTTTGCATTAATTAGGGCTCCCTGAAGGCAGAGGCTCGGCCCTTCCTGCCAGACTGGGGGCTCTTGTAGGAAAGCGGCCACGCCAGTGTACTTGGCCTTGGCCAGTTCCCAGTGTGATAGCCAAAGGGTTAACATACTCTCGCCCTGCTGGCATTTCTTAGAGCCTGTGCTGTGTCAGTGCCCTCGGGCCCCAGAGGAGACCACCGGCCGTCTCTCGGGGCTGCACTCTGGTCTTGGCTCTGCCTCAGCCAGAGCAGCTCAGCGCAGGTGTCTCGGGGCGTCTGAAGGGGCCTGGGTGGAGCCTAGGAGTGAATGCAGCTTTGAAGGAAGGTCCATGGAGCTGGCAATTAAATGTTTTCTGATGTCAGGATCAAACCCTGTACTGCCTGGAGGCCAGAAGAGTGAGATCTGACAGAGCAAACGCCCTCCCCAGAGTCGCTAAGTGGGTCAGTATGTCTCTGGGAAGCAGGTCTGGAGGGAGGCTGCGTGGGGGCCCTGGGCAGCAGCGATGGTCGTCTCCAACCCCCCAGGGCCCCTACTTGCTCAAAGGACCTGGCGGCGTGGGGGCAGGCAGCGTGCCGGGCCTCTGCCTCTGGAGAGAGAAACGTCATGTCCACAGACAGCAGGGAGCAGACTGAAGCAGGCCGCAGGGGGTCGGGGGCCAGAGGTCGGCTGACAGTCCAGGGACAGGCTGGGATTCCGTGGGAAAGTCAGGCTGAGAACATTATTACGGGAATGGATCTCAGAGAGTTCCATGATGTTCTGCTGCTTACAGGCTGTGTGACTTCGGACAAGTGGCTAAACCTCTCTGAGCTTGTTTCCTCATCTGTAATGTGGGAATAACACTAGCAGTGATTTAAGAGCTGGTGCGGGGAATAATATATGGTAGCTACTAGTATTGGATACACTTCTTATTTCACAGACAAGGAGACGGAGGTTCAGAGAGGGGCAGTAACCTGCCCATATCGAGCCAGTCAGGTCTCCTGATTGGAATTCCACAGGGATAGGGGTGAGGCAGCGCTGAGAGGCAGCCCAGTGTGGTGACAGCACAGAGCCCCTGGGTCCAGGTGCACGTCCTGGCTTTGTCAAGCCACGTGACTTGGGGAAAGTAACTTGACATCTATGAAATTATTTTTCCGATTTGGAACCCCTGAGAACAGAACTTCGGGGTTACGAGGAAGAAAACAAAATATACCAAGTGCCCTGGAAGTGGTGAAAGAGAGGCTGGAGGTGGAGGCAGGGAAGGCAAAGGAAGGTGTCTAGACAGACAGAATTCCCACCCAGGCCATGAGCAGTGAGCCAAGTTCACATTCCAAGGCGCAGACTGAGGGCTCACGGGAAAGGCTCAGGGATCTTGCAAATGCTGATCGTTCTGCCCAGAGCACTCTTTCCTTCCCTCTTCCCCTAGTTAACTTCTGCTCTTCCTTCACATCTCAGCTCAATCACCACCTCCTCCAGGAAGCCCTCCCTGACTTCCCCAACGAGGTCAAGTCCTCTTATTTGTGGCCTTTCTAATATCTCTAGTGTGTTCTACTTCCTCATAGCAAGCTGGTGTTATAATTTAATAACACTGTTGCCATAATCTTTAACATATTGTTGGGATTCTTCCATGAATGTCTGGCTCTGCTGCTTGGATGTGAGTTTTTTTTTTTTAATTTTTTTTTTATGTTTTATTTATTTCTAGGAGAGAGAGAGAGAGAGACAGTGTGAGCAGGGGAAGGTCAGAGAGAGAGGGAGTCACAGACTGAAACAGGCTCCAGGCTCTGAGCTGGCAGTCAGCACAGAGCCCGACGCGGGGCTCGAACCCACGAACCGCGAGATCATGACCTAAGTGAAAGTCGGACGCTCAACCGACTAAGCCACCCAGGCGCCCCTGGATGTGAGTTTTTGAAGCTGGCAATCAATCCTGTTGGAGGGCAGGGGCGATGTCTGACTACCTCGGCCCACGGGAGGCATACCATTCTCATCGACTGACCGAGTGAAGGAGGGGGTCAGCTCTTGAATGAGCAGTGGTGCCCGCAAATGGGGAGGCAGTTTTACGAGGCACACGGATTTTTGAAATTGTGTATTCAGTATTTATTACAGTGTATTATGAAAAAGCACGGTGACTCATCAGACCTGGGAATTCACAGGAACTATTGCCCAGGATGAATCTCAGTAAGAGGGCGAGTTGATGTAAGGAGGGGTATGGGAAGTAAATAGTAGTTGGGGTGCTAGGCAGATGTAGCAGAGACCGAAGGGGGCAAGGAAGGATCAGAGTCTGGGTTTACAAGCCCAGCCCCTCCCGACTCCGCTTGTGTGGGCAGCTTCAGGGCTGTGAAAGGACGCAAGGTGGCGCTAAGACCCCACCTGTCGCAGGTGTGGGCTGCATCTCGCCTTCTTCAACCCGGATGCCTGAGTCTTCTCGGGGGAGGGGCCTCCTCTGCTCCGCTTGGGTCACCTGGGGAGGGAGCAGAGCCTGACGGGGCCCTGGGGGTGAGGGTGGGGACTGCCCCAGCTGCTTTTTCTCCAGCATCGCAGGGACGCCCGATTGTCTCTCCACAGGGGCCTGGGTAGAGACTCCCATGCTCGGAGGCAAGCAAGCTCGTGGGCTGAGCAGCCCTCACTTGGTAAGAAGGGGAGTCTGTGGTGCAGTATAAAGGGCCGTGGTTAAAACACGGGCGTTCAAAGTCTGACTCTGCCACTTACCTGCTGTGTGGCCTTGGGCAAGGTACCCAGCCTTTCTGTGCCTCGGTTTCCTCACCTGTAAGTCAGGGGAAGGCATTCGGCACACCTCTCACCAAACGGCAGGGCAGATGCAAGGGATTGGATAGGAGCTCAGAACCGCGCCTGGTGCAGAGAAAGCGCGAGGTGGCCTCGGGCGCGGGGAGCACCTGCTGATCCCCGTAGAGGGTGATGCTGAACAACAGCGGGTGGCGCCGCGCCACCCCGGTTGTGGCCCCACCTGCAGCGAGTCCCCGTAACACGCGTGCCAGGGTCGTACCCGGGCAGGATGACAGCCGGGTGGCATGGCGCACACGCGGTGCCGTTGATCCATCCGCGGGACTGGGGCCCACATGTGGCTACCGGGGCAGAGGTGGGGACACTGACTTGGGTGCCTTGGAGGAGGCCCCTGGGTGCTCTGATCCTTACTTTGTCCATCTGTCAGAGTCACGTGGAGGCTGTGATCACAGGGCACAGGGAGCCCTGGCACCTGGTGGGTGTCCCCCCCATGTAAACTTCCTTTCTAGGTCCTTCCCTTCCCCCACCTGGGGCTTTCCTGGGGAGGGAGGGAGGGTGGTGGAGC
>NW_027532008.1:9629650-9647180 GCF_008692635.1 Crocuta crocuta
CGCCAGCCTGCTGCCTCTTCCCCCAGGGAAGCCCATTCATTCTCAGCTACAGGAGGCAGGGATGTGTGGCCGTGACCATGGCGTTTTTATGAGTTTATAAACTGCTGAGGACATGGCTGTTCTGAGCTCTGGGCCATTAATGGGCCATCAATTCATGCTCCAGCTCGCTTTATGGGGTGCTGGGCGGCCAGGTGCCGGCCCCCTTAACTACCCTCTGTCCCAGGCCCCATGCTCATCTCTCTCTTGTCTGGACCCCAGCAGGGCCGCTCGCCGCAGACCCACACTGGGCCGCCATGTCCCCGAGTGAGTGGGGAGCCAGAGAACATCGGGTTTCAGCCTCAGTTGAGTCAACTCTAAAATGGGAATAATCGTGCCCACCTTTCAGAGGGGCAGAAAGGCTGAAATAAGGCAATACCCCACGGGCCAGGGAGTCGGGTCAGTGCCCCACTTTCCGGACATCTGCAGCCTCTGACGACTTCTCCTCACCTCCCCTGGGACCACCCCCGTCTCTACCACCACCATCTTGCTGCCTGCATTGCTGGGCCGCCTCCTCACTGGTCTCCCTGCCGCCACTCTACAAGTCTATTCTCCACCCAGCAGCCACAAGGAGCTTTTAAAATGTGAGTCCCATCCCGGTGCAGCTCCGCTCAGTAGCCTGCAGTGGCCCAGCAAAGAGTCAAAGTCCTACAATCCTTATCTCCCTACGTTCTGTTCCAGGCACTCCAGCTTTTTTGCTATTCTGGAACATGGCAGCTTCTTCCTGCCTCAGGACCTTTGCACGGGTCATACCTTCTCCATATATCTGCTTTGCTCTTCCCCTGACCTCCTGTAAGTTTTTGCTACACGTTACCTTTCGATAAGGCCCACCCTGACCACTTTATTAAGAATGGAAATTCTTGGGGCATCTGGGTGGCTCAGTCAGTTGAACATCTGACTCTTGGTTTCAGCTCAGCTCATGATCTCATGGGTTCGTGAGCTCAAACCCTGCATCGGGTTCTGCATTGACAGCATACGACCTACTTGGAATTCTCTCTCTCTCTCTGCCCCTCCCCTCCTGGTGCGCTCTCTCAAAATAAAAAAATAAACTTAAAAAAAATGGAAATTCTCTTGAGCGTCTATCATCTTTCCTCATTTGGTTTTTCTTTTTCCATAGCATTTATCACTACTATATAATTTACTTACTTATCATTATTCTTATTTGATTATTTATTATGATGTTCTTATTACTTTTTCTTCTTTGAAAATCAGCTCCACAAAGGGCAGGGATCTTTGTTTTTGTCACCACTTTCTCCCAGGTATTTGGCAATGTGCCCCGCACATAGTAGGTGCTCAAGAAACACCTACTGAATGTATAAATGGAAAGTCCCAAACGCTGTGCCTGAGACATAGTGGCAGCACTTGCCATTTTGAATCCTGAGACGTGAGATGATTTTGAGTGAAGCCATGGAGCCCAGTCCTCTGAAGCTGTATGCTCATGATGACAGGTGCCTATGTAATTTAAATGGCCTGTGCAGGTGGCCGTCAGACAAAGGTGACAATGACGAACAAAAGCTACTTCTCAGTGATCAAAAGACAGGTCCATTTCCCAGTGATCCCTGAATGACATCAGAAGGCCATCCCTTCTCTGAAGCCTGGAAGGAGCTCGGAGCTGGAAATGGAGGGGAAAGGAAGGTCCCGAGGGTTTGGGAGCTCCTCCTGTGGCCGAGGGCATCACCCCCAGCCTGGAGCTGGAGGGCAGGCCGCCTGGGTTCACAGAGTCCTGGGACCAGCCCCACTGTTCAGTCCAAACCAGACTCAGCCGTGGATGCTGGTGCCCAGGGGTGCGGAGGAAGTGCCTTGGAAGGGGCCGCATACCCTTGGGGATACATCTGTTATATGGGGCACAGAAAGGCTGGGTGATTTGCCCCTAGTCACATGCCTGGGAATTAGAGGGCTCTCCTTCGGTCGGGGCTTGTCTGATTCTTAAGGTTGTTCTTACCTACTTGTTTGTCGAGGTGTGGGAATCAGCACAGTGTGTGCCCCTGGGGGGGGGGGGTTCCTGACATAGGTGTGAAGGACCAATAATTGGAGAATGTGGGGTGGTCACATGTGGCTTCCTTTTTGTCCAGGGTCCATCAGGGAGGCAGGTGGGGCCGAGGGCCCAGAGGCACCTCTCTGGGTAGCTCAGGTGTGGGAAAGGAAGAGCCCAGGAGCTAAAAACCTGGCTTCTGTCCCCAGCTGTTCAGGGACCTTTGCCGAGAAGTGAAGTGTGTGTTGGATGAAGGCTGCGCTGGCCCTTGTGAAGGGCGGTAGAGAGAGTGAGGATAGCTCTGTGCGCCTCATCCCCTCCGTTGAAGACCCAGCCCACCTCAGAAGGCAGGGCTTTTCCTGGCTGTGAGAGGTCCTGCCAGTTTCTTGTGGATGCACAGCATAAAGCTGCTGCTGATGGTGATGGTGATGGTGATGCTGACGATGATAATGATGGAGATAATGGTGAAGATGCTGATGGTGATTATGATGATAAGGAGGATGGTGATGATGGTGGTGATGGTGATGATGGAGCTGATGATGAAGATGGTGCTGATGATGGTGATGATGGAGCTGATGGAGCTGATGATGAAGATGGTGATGGAGATGATGGTGATGATGGTGATGATGATGGTGATGATGATGGTGGTGGTGATGGAGATGATGGAGATGATGATAAAGATGGTGCTGATGGTGATGGAGACGATGGAGATGATGATGGTGATGATGGAGATGATGGAGATGATGATGATGGTGATGGAGATGATGATGATGATGGTGGTGGTGATGATGATGATGGTGATGATGATGATGGTTGTGGTGATGATGATGATAGTGATGGTGATGATGGAGATGATGATGGTGGTGATGGTAATGATGATGGTGATGATGAAGATGATGGTGATGGAGATGATGAAGATGGTGCTGATGGTAATGGTGATGATGGAGATGATGATGATGATGATGATGGTGATGATGATGATGATGGAGATGATGATGGTGATGATGGTGATGATGGAAGTGATGATGATGGTGATGATGGAGATGATGGAAATGATGGTGATGATGATGATGGTGATGATGGAGATGATGATGATGATGGTGATGGAGATGATGATGATGATGGTGATGATGGAAATGATGATGATGATGATGATGGTGATGATGGTGATGGAGATGATGAAGATGGAGATGCTGGGGATGATGGGGATGATGGTGATGATGAAGATGATGGTAATGATGGTGATGATGATCATGGAGATGATGATGATGATGGAGATGATGATGATGATGGAGATGATGATGATGATGGAGATGATGATGATGATGGAGATGATGATGATGATGGAGATGATGATGATGATGGAGATGATGATGATGATGGAGATGATGATGATGATGGAGATGATGATGATGATGGAGATGATGATGATGATGGAGATGATGATGATGATGGAGATGATGATGATGATGGAGATGATGATGATGATGGAGATGATGATGATGATGGAGATGATGATGATGATGGAGATGATGATGATGATGGAGATGATGATGATGATGGAGATGATGATGATGATGGAGATGATGATGATGATGGAGATGATGATGATGATGGAGATGATGATGATGATGGAGATGATGATGATGATGGAGATGATGATGATGATGGAGATGATGATGATGATGGAGATGATGATGATGATGGAGATGATGATGATGATGGAGATGATGATGATGATGGAGATGATGATGATGATGGAGATGATGATGATGATGGAGATGATGATGATGATGGAGATGATGATGATGATGGAGATGATGATGATGATGGAGATGATGATGATGATGGAGATGATGATGATGATGGAGATGATGATGATGATGGAGATGATGATGATGATGGAGATGATGATGATGATGGAGATGATGATGATGATGGAGATGATGATGATGATGGAGATGATGATGATGATGGAGATGATGATGATGATGGAGATGATGATGATGATGGAGATGATGATGATGATGGAGATGATGATGATGATGGAGATGATGATGATGATGGTGGTGGTGATGGTGATGGTGATGATGGTGGTGGTGATGGTGATGGTGATGGAGCTATGATGAAGATGGAGATGCTGGGGATGATGGGGATGATGGAGATGACGATAATCATGATGGGGACAATGCTGGTAGTGGTGATGGTTCTTCTGTTTTGTGCCGCTATGTGGACTTGAATCCTGGCTCTTTTTACCAAATGAAGACTTTGGGCGAGTTGCTGATCTCACCACACCGTAGTTTCCTTACCGTGAATTGGGAGTATTTATTTGGAAAGCCCGCTTCCTCAGCTGTAAAACCGAGCGCCTCAGAGGGCCGCCATGGGGTTTAGTAAGAGGATGCGCACCTCGTGCTGAGCGCGTGGCCTGGCCCACGAGAGGCGCCCAGTCCCTGTCGCTGATTAACGCGTTCTGGGCACTCAGGGCTTTGCACACGCCATCCACTTAGTCCCACACGTATTCTGGGCATGGTTATTCCATGCAGAAACCCAAGCTGTGAGAGGCCAAGTGACAAGCCCAAGGTCACGCTGCTGCTAAGAGTGAGGATCTCATCTATTTCTGTGACAAGAAGACACAACACAGGGGTTTAGAATAACACCCACCGTCATTTGTTGTCCCCCGTGATTGCGGGCTGATTGGGGTCGGCTGGGGGGCTCTGCTCCGTGCGGGCTTGGCCAGCCCTGCGGTCATGTGACAGCTGTGCTGGGGCGGGCGTGCAGCCGTCGGTGCTGGACTGTGGCTCAGGACTCAGCGGGGCTGTCTGCTAGAATGCCTTGGTCTCCTCCCACGTGGCCCCTTGGCCACGTAACGTGGCAGCTGGGTTCCGAGGAGTGTTCTAGAAAGGAAAGGCAAAGCTGCAGACCTTTTACTGCCCAGCCTGGGGACATATGTGGGGTGACTTCCGCTGTGGCGCGGTGGTCAGAACAAGCCCAGGGTGGCCGGTTAAGGGGAGAGAAGCAGACCGCACTTCTGGGGAGCAGGATGCCAAGGGCTTGCTGCGTTTTACACCCCACCCGCGCGGGACTGGAGTCCTGTGTTCTCCCAACCGGCTTCACCTCTCCCCTCCAGGATCTCCTTCAGTCTGGAGCGGGCGGGAGGAAGGGAGAAGGCCAAGCGCTGTCACTCCCTGTCACCCCTCTCATCACCTCCCTCTCACCATCTTCCCCCTCCCTGGCCCCTCATTCCCCCCACCCCCCTCATATTCTGGTTGTTTCCCTAGCCCAGGACCAGCCCACAGACCAGTCAGGGGCCTGAGCCCGAGATGCCAGCCAGTGACCACCAGGGGGCAGCAGAGTCAAAGGCCTGGGCGCAGCTGGTGTCTAGGCTCTGGGCACCTGTCCCGCAGGGCTGGCCCGGCGTCGGCCAGACGTGCACTCCCAGCATTCTTGCAGAGCTCGACGCTGCTCCCCCCCTCTTATGGGGTGTCCTCGGTGTCCCCGAGGTGAGTTGCCCCTCCCCAGGCCTCCCAGAGCTCAGGTTCCCCATCGGTGCTGGGAGGCGATGGGTTGATTAGTTTCTTTTTTTTTTTTTTAATGGATTAAAAAATTTTTATTTTTATTTTTTTTTAATACTTTATTGTCAAATTAGTTTCCACATAACACTCAGTGCTCATCCCCAAAGTGTCCTCCTCCATGCCCATCCCCCCCTCCCCCCACATCCATCAGTCCTCAGTTTTTGTCAGCATTCAAAAGTCTCTCATGGTTTGCTTCTCTCCCTTTCCCCCACCATTTCCGCCCTTCTTCTCCCCCTTGTTCCTCCGTCAAGTTCCTCCTAATCCTCCTATACGTGCAAACATATGATATTTGTCCTTCTCTGCCTGACTTATTTCGCTCAGCATAACACCCTCAGGGTCCATCCATGTTGCTACACATGGCCAGATGTCATTCTTTCTCATTGCCACGTAGTATTCCATGGTATAGATAAACCACATATGACCCAGCAATAGCACTACTAGGAATTTACCCAAGGGATACAGAAATGCTGAGGCATAGGAGCACATGTACCCCAATGTTCACAGCAGCACTCTCCACAATAGCTAAAACATGGAAAGAGCCTAAGTGTCCATCAACAGATGAATGGGTCAAGAAGATGTGGTTTATCTATACCATGGGTTGATTAGTTTCTGACCTGTGTTGGTCTCAGAGGCTGCTGAGACAAGGCAAGGGGCTGACCCCTGCTTCTAAGGCCCGAACAGCCCCCTCGGCTCTCCACAGCCCTGCCCCCGGAGAGCTGAAGCCGGCCGCAGCCCTCCACGCCCCCTGGTAGGACGGACACCCCGAGTTTCAGCAGAGGCCTCTCCCCTCTCTCCTTCCCTTTGCCCACAGACCCCTCCCACTCGCTGAGGAGAACCCAGGCCTTCTGCAGACAGAGGAGGGCAGGCTGCTCTCTCCTGGAGGAGGCCTCAGAGCCCCTGGGGGGGCACCGGCAGGGAGGGGGTGAGCCAATGAGGTCAGGTCCTCCCCTGATTGGGGCTTCAGCTTTCAGAAAAGATTCTTTTTAAGGAAGGATGGTGATGGAGATGATGGAGATGACGGAGATGATGGAGATGATGATAGGGGATGATGCTGGTGGTGACGAAGGTAAAACGAGGTGGGGAGTGAGCAGGGAGATTGGACCCCGCTTAGCGAGTCCCGGACCCTGTTCTGGCCCGCAGGGTGGCCCTGAGGCCCTGCACTTCTGTCCCTGGCGACACTTGCCACATGGCCTCACGGTTCTGTCGTGGAGGGAGGGTCCTGTGGGTCCAGGGTGGGCTCTCTCGTCCCCCAGGACACAGCGTGGACCTCACGGGTGGCTGACAACGGTCGCCTGCACTCACAAACGTACCAGGCAGGGCCATTTGTTGCTCCCGGTCTTAAGTCCTTCTTCTCCCAGCCCCTCCCCCAACCAAAGATCCTTTCTTGTCCCATTTGCAGGTGGGGGGACCGAGCCCCAGAAAACTAGGCAAATCACTGAGGATCATGCTCTTACGAGGTGGCAGAAGCGGGCTTTGAACCAGGCTCCCAAGGTTAGTCATTTTGCCACTTCCCAGGGGCTGGAAGTTGGATGAATGAACGGGTCCCGCAGCCTGGGGCCTCAGAGTCAGGCGAGGGCTGGACGTAGGGCAGAGGTGGTCTGGAGGGAGTGGGGTCGTGGGTTTGTGGGCACAGCCTCTCCCTGCTGCAGGGCTTCCTCCCAACGAGGGAGACTGAAGGAGGGCTCCCTGGAAGAGGAGGGCTTGCATGAGGCTGGAGGATGGTGAGGTCTTGGAGCACAAGGGATCACACAGGTGTGAGGAGGCGAGGAGGATGGGAGAGAAAGCAGTGAACGTGCTGGGGTCGGGCGGGCAGAGTTGGCAGACGCGCCTGTCCTGGTCCCTTACTAGTTGTTTGCTCAAGCAAGTTCTTTAGCCTCGCCGAGCCTCTATTTTCTCATCTGTAAAATGGGCACACAAATCTCCCTTGCTTCAGGCTGTGTCAGGACCAAATGGGATGCGGTGTGTAATGCTCGGTGCCAGTGAGAGAACGGTGACCCTCTCATCTCATGCCAGCTCTGCTCCTGTCTGTCCTCAACTGTGCGCTTCCGCTTCGGTGCAGAATGCAAGGGGGGAGGGGCTGAGCCAGCTGGACAGTGAGCGCCACCCCAGAGACCTCAGCCCACAGGGGCCGGCTGGGGTCAGGGCCAGGGTCATCACCCAGCCTGTGGGGGTCTCCCGCCTTCACCCTCTACCTCCCGCTGTCTCCTGAGGGGCCCATGGGCTGCAGAGTTCCCCCAGAGCCCAGGGCGGTGAATGAGCCAGCCCCGGCAATATTTGCATTGTCATCTGCATGTCATTTGCATCCTTGCAGCCCAATCCTGGGTGCAGATGCTCTTCCTCTGAGCTTCGATGGCCTTGTCAGCAAATGGAAAGAACCCGACATCCTTTGTGGCGGGACTCTCCCACTCGGCGAATGTTTATTGAGTTTCTTCCTCAAGGCAGGTGCGGGTCTTGGCCGGTCCCTCGCCCTGTGCTCACAAGGCTCACATGCTGGGGGGAGACAGACAACTAACAAGTCATCCAGTCTCTCAGTAAGGTCACAACAGATGGCAGAGTGTGCTATCAGCTTCCCCGTCCCTCCCCCAGAGAGGGCACTCCTGTCCCCATTGGACAGATGAGGAACTGAGGCCCAGAGGGGAAGAATGACCTGTCCAATCACGCACCTGGAGCATGGACGTGCTGGGATTTATCTCTGGCCCGGCCTTATCCCAAATGTAGAGAGTCTGCCCTTGATGCATTGGGGACCCTGGTGACTTCAGGAGGCCAGGGAGTGACAGTACTGAGGTTTCTTGAGGACCCCCAGGAAGCAAGTCCATCTCAGGGTATCAGACTGCGTGGTGGGCCAGACATTATCTATAGCCAGTTCTCCCCGAATCCCAGGGAGATCCCGGCTATTTTACGTTTAAGGGAATCCTTATGTGGGTGGCCTGGGGGGCCTTCCCTTCCCCCTTCCCTGCATCCCTGCATGAGCTCCTCCCCACTCAGGCCTCTCCCAACGCCATCCAGTGGCTCCCCTCTCTGTCTCTAACTCAGGACACTGAGAAGCAACTCAGGACGCTTCAAGTCACTATCCACGAGCAGGAGCAACTTACCAGAACCCTGTCTTTCAAGGTTCAGAGAGAAATAAAAATAGATGGGAAACGGGGAGAATCATATCCCCTTCCTCTGTCATTCCCACGGCTGGCTTCGCTGAGCTCCTAATCTGTCATGCTGTCACCAGGCTGCGGTGATGGCTGGCTATTGGGGCGCCTGTCCCTGGCCATGGGCAGGTTGTGCGAGCTACAGGGGCCAGCTCTCACCTTGACCAGAAGAGGCCTGGGGCGTCCAGGAGGCGGCCTAGAAAACACACGGCACCTCCCTGCCTGTGCAGCAAGGCTACTCAGCCACCAGGGCCTGTCTGTTCCCATCCACTCCCTCACTCGCTCACTCGCTCGCTCGCTCACTCACTCACTCACTCACTCACTCGTTATTAGAGCTCAATGAGCTCCTCAGTTCCGTAGGGATAACAGGTCTGGCCTCACGGGCTTACGGGCTTTACCAAGATCCTATGGTTGTTGGGAAGGTAAAATAAGTGAGTTAATACACTTAAATCACTCGCAACAGTGTCCAGGCGCTTTAGGAAGATTTGTTACAAATTCGCTCTTCGCCCTTCTCTCCCAGACAGTCACTGTGATGGATTAAGGGCTGCGGGTTGGTTACTATGTGTTTTTGCAAAAAGCGCATTGCTGTTTCCTGCGCACAGAAGCTTTTTAAATTTCGGTGACTATCTTACTGGGGAATAATGTAGCTACAGAAAGGTGCACAGAACCTACGATGGGCTTGAGGACTTCTCCTGAAGTGGACTCGCCCAAGTACCCGGCCCCGGGTTGAGAAACAGGCGCGCTGCCAGCCCCGCAGCGGCCCCTCCGTGCCGCCCCCAGGACGCGCCTGTGTCTTTGATTTCCCAGCAGCGGCTGAGTTAGGTCTCTCTTTCTGACCGTGACCTGCTTCCTGAATGGATCGGGCCGGGCCCTCTGCACCTGCTGTTGCCTCAGCCTTTCTGCGTCTCACTCTTTTTCTTGGATGACCTCCCCCGACTCTCTGATCCCCAGCTGGTCTCACGCTGCCGTGTGTCTTCTCTTCCCCCACCGCGTGTTATGAAATCACCCTGATTAGAAACCAGCCTCCCTATTTACTGCCTGCCCCCTTGGCCTGGATGTTTTAGGAGGGTGGGATCCGTGGCTTCCTCTTCGCCACCGCAGCCCCAGCGCCCTGGGCAGGGCCCGGCACAGTGGAACGGCTCAGTAAATACATGCGGGGTGAAACAACTGTGCCCAGGAAGCTGTCCCCACGGCGTGCCCTGGCGGGCGCCGGCCCAAACCGCCGCTGACGCATCTCTCTGTGGGTCTTTGCCTCCGGTTTGCAGGCTCCCCGAAGCCTGAGCTGGGGCCGTGTTCAGCTCCTGCTGGATCCGTCCCCAGATCAGCGGACCTGCCTTACAGGTGTCTTGCTAACCTTGTTTCAAACCAGACGCGCCGGAGAGAAATACATTTTTAAAACCACGTGCGATTTAAAGAGAATTTAATCTGCATGTCTGGGATTCATTAACACGTAGATCATCAAATTAGGGTTTGCTCACAGCTGTTTGACATTCGAAGGGCCTTCTGAGTATCTTTAATAAGTGCCTTTAAATATTATTTTTTCTCATAATTTCAGGGCTGGGTTTTGAGCATGCTGTTCTCTGAATGGGAATGTGACACGGGAGACGGGGGGTGGGGGGCACCGGCATGGAGCCTTCGACATTCTCCTCCTCTTTTCTGCTTAGCGGCCGGAGCTGTGCGTTCAAAACGCCCATTTCTCGGGGCCCCTGGGTGGCTCAGTCGGTTAAGCATCCAACTTCGGCTCAGGTCACGATCTCACGGTTCATGGGTTCGAGTCCCACGTCGAGCTGTCAGCACAGAGCCTGGAGCCTGGTTCGGACTCTGTGTCTCCCTCTCTCTCTACCCCTCTCCCCTGAGTGCTCTCTCTCTCTCTCTCTCTCTCTCAAAAATAAGTAAACATTAAAAAAACATCCCTTTCTCTGTGGTGGACGTCATTTGCCTAGCAATCTGCCCACATCATTCTTTTCTTGGACATTGTGCTCCTGACACCCCTTCCGGTGCTCCATGGGTACGCAGGGGGCTCAGGCTGACCCCCGAAAGCAGGGCCTTCCTTGGCTGCAGTCAGCAGCCTCAGTGTGGCTCCACGGCCCATCCGAGGGGACTGGGCTGTGCAGGGAGGCCACTCTCTTTTCTGCTGGAACTTAAGACGCAGAGCTGAAGGCTGGAGCATAGGCCACCCCATGGGGCCAGGGAACGACCCAAACATGGGCAAGTACAGCCGAGAGGTGAAGAAGCCTGGACCAAATGACCCCTGCCCTGGGTTCGATGGGTCCCTCCCCCATCCCTCAGTTGAAGCCTTAAGTCCCAGAACCTCAGAATCTGACCTTCTTTGGAAGCAGGGTTGTTGCAGATGTAATTGCTTGAGGTTACTCCACAGTAGGGTGGATCCTTAATCCGACATGACCGGGGTCTTTATAAAAAAGGGAAGTTGAGAGGGAGCTCAGGTGGTAGATCACGTGACTCTTGATCTCAGGGTTGTGAGTTCGAGTCCCGCGTTGGGTGTAGAGATTACTTAAAATTTAAAAAAGATCTTAAAAAAAGGGGGCGTTGGGAGATGGGGGCACACGGAGGGAAGCCCTGTGAAGACACAGGGAGGCCAAGGAGGGGGGCCTGGGCCAGCCTCTCCCTCGAGGCCTCAGGAGAAGCCAACCTCGCCAGCACGTTGATCTTGGACTTGCGGCCCCCACAACGGCCAGACAACACATTTCTGGTGTTTTCAGCCCCCCAGCCTGTAGTATTTTGTTATAGCAGCCTGAGCAGACGAACACCAGACCCCCTTTGAATGTATTAGTTGTGAGAACCAATATAACCTTTAGCCACTTTGCATTCAGCCTTTCATTACACACGAGGGTGAAGGACTTACTTGCACACCACCGTTCGGTTTAAAATCTTTTTAGGGACCGTGTTTCGGTTATCTGTTCCTGTATGTAACAAGCCGCTCCCAGCTGAGTGGCATCAAACAAAATAATCATTTATTTCGCTCACAAGATGCTCCTTAGGGAGGATGTGCAGGGGGCCGGGAGTGGCTTGTCTGGGCTCAGCCGGGCGTCGGCAGGTGGCTTAGCTGGGGATGAAGAATTCACGCACGTGGCTGGAAGGCTCTGGATCCTTCCACCTCACTGGGATGTGGGTGGCCGGGACGTAGGAGCACATATCCCCAGAAAGCAGGGCGAGTGCATAGCTTTGCTGTGATCGACTCCAAAATCACTCAGCGTACTGAGTCATTCATACATGAATACTGTGTATTCATCAAGGCTCAAAGGTCCACCCAGATTCCAGGGGAGGGGACCCCCCCCCACACTGCTCTATGGGAGGAACGTCAAAGTCGCATGGCCAGAAGGGTGTGAGGGATGAGAGAGATTTTTGCTCCTTGTCGGGAAAATCCATCTGGCCGAGGCCACATTCTCATGATCCCACTGAAAGCCCAGAAAAGGCAAAAGTAATTGACAGGTGACAGAAGTCAGAGCAGTGTTACCTCTTTAGGAAGGTAGTGGTGACTAGAAAGGGACACGTGGGAACTATCTGGATGCTGGAAATGACCTGTGCCTGGATGTGCGTGGACTTTACGTGGGTGTGGCTGAGTGACCAGTTTACCTAAGGCGCACGCCTTTTATAAAGGCTGTGACACAGGATCCCATGTCGTGAACCAGAGGGAAGAGACCCTTGTCTGGCTTCCCTTGTCCAGGTCGCTCGGCTGGCCCACCCACACCCAGCCCCCGTTGTCTTTTCCGGTTCTTGCAGATGCATGAATGTCTCCAGCTGCGTGGAAGGTGGGGAAAGAATGTTCCAGAAGAAGGGAACAGCAAGTGCAAGGCCCTGAGGGAGGAGAGGGTGGGGGGCCATTGTGGGGGCAGGAGTGAGGGGAGATGAGGCAGAGGTGACGGGCAGAGCTCACAGAAAGGCTCCAGGCAGAGGGGTTTCCCTTTTTGGGGAGTGCAGAACCCCAGAGCGGCCTCTCCTGGGACTGGCCTGGGGCAAGTCCCTGTTTCCTCATCTGTGAAATGGGTCTCTGGAGTCCTGGCCTCCTGGGGGTGCCGCTAAGAGTCCAGGACATGGTGCTCATGAACCATGGTGCCCGGGAGAGCCTGGCCAGGTGTGGGGGCCGCTGGGCACAGCTTGCCTCCCGGCCCCGAGCTCTGACAAGTGGCCCTTCTGGTGTCAGGGAGCCTCCGGCACCTTCGGGACCACACTCGCCCCCCTACCCCCACCCCCACCCAGCCAGACCTCTGGAGCCTGCTGGGTAGGAGATGGATGGCACTATTAATCTGCACGGTCTAAAGGTTAATTCAAAGGGCAGCCGTGGCTGGAGATGGTGGCCTCCAGCTGGCTCCAGCTCACAGATCAGGGCGGGCATGGGGGTGACATCATCAGCTAGAGGCTCCTGGTCCATGTAAGTTGCTGAGCGGCCATCCCTAAGGTGCGCTCTGTGGTCCCCTGCTGTCCCTAGCCCTGTCTCCTGCGACTTCATTCCTGTCCTGTCTGGGTCACCAGCTCACGGCATGGCCTTGGGCAGCCCTATCCTCTCCTTAAACCTCAGTTTTCCCATCTGTGTATTGGAACCATGGGGCCGAGTGATCCAAGTGATTCCGGCTCAGACTTTCCCAGGCTGCATCCCTACCAGGCTCAGCTGCTGGGTTTTCCCGACTCCCACCCCCTCATCTTGCCCTGCATGATCTCTGGGTTTCTGCCTGGGCCCTTACTCCCCGCAGGGACCAGCTCCCCTGTCAGTCCACATCTGGCCTTTTCTACAAGAGTCTGCAGGAAAGTAGGAGAGACATCACCCTGGTTTACCCGAAATTCGTGCAGGCTGAGCCTCCATCCTGTGGCTCCCTGAAGACTGTGGTCTTAGTGCACATGAAATGCACCGACTCCGGAATGATCTGCCTTGCTGTCTCTTTCTGGGGCTCCCACCGGAACTGGGGGGATTTCCGGAGCTGTGTCTCTACTGTCAGGACAGGTCCCCTCGGGACAGGGCTGTTTCTCCCTTTGAACAGGTTCCTATTCAAGACCCATTAGACCTCAGGGGCCCAGCTGAATCCAGCCTCCAGAACGTTCTGCTTCAGCCAGTAGGTTTTCTTTTTAATTGTTGAATTTGTCATCAACACTTAAAAATCAGGTGATTTCACATTTTAAAAAACCCACCTAGATTTTCATCTTTAAAGAATGGTAAGAGCTGGCTGCACCAAGCTTGCATTTCCTTCAGCGGTGATTGGCGGGAGCCGATAGGCACCGCTCCATGGGTGAGCAGGACGCTGTCCCATTCACCTTGACCTTGCCTGGCTCCCCTCAGTCCTGTTACCTGCTCTGTCCCGGAGGTGTTCGTGGTCCCCGCTTCAGGGCCTGAGGCTATGGCACGGGTTTCTGTAGCCGTCAGCTCCCCCCATGGCGGGAGAGCAGTTTCAGAGAGAGATGTAGGAATGAAGGCTCCTCTCCCTGTCTCTGCCTCATTAGGATCCAAACAGGCTGGATCAATGCTTTTTAAAAGCAGATACATACTGACTGTTTCTTGCATCGGGAACATTCTGTACCGACACAGAACGATTCTCTAATCAAAAGCTTGCTTTTGGGAAAATTGCACAGAGAAAGAATGGGTGTGTGTGTGTGCATCCTCATTTGGTCATTATTTACAGGGGGGGGGCCCACTGTGCAGGGCACTGAGCCAGGGGCTGGTGGGGAGGCACAGCAGCGAGAAGACCTAGTTGTCATCTTATGCAGCTCATCATCAAGCCAATTCTCTCACTTTCTCTGATGAAGTGGAAGAGGCCCAGAGAGGGCAAGCAGAGTACCTGAGATCACACAGCAGAGGCAGAAGGGAAACCTCTACTGCTTCATCCCTCTCCCAGCCGCAGGATAAAGCCCCAGGCACACTGGCCTCCTCGCCCTCCTCGTCTCCTCTCTGAGTTCTGTGGCTTCATCCTTGCCTTCAACTGACAGCCAGAAGTCGGGGCTCACCCGGGCGGGTCTGGGGGCTGCTTGGAGCAGAGATTTGGCTCTTTCCTGGCTCTGTTCCCTGCTGCCCTGCTTACCTCCCCAAAGCCTTTGAATTCAAACCCGGCCAGCCAGATTTTGGCCAACATCTGCTGGGTTTGAAACAAGCCGGCTGTGATTGGCTCAGAAACAGTGGCTTGCCCAAATAAAGTAATACGTTATGACAGCCAGTTTACTGAGCGTCTATTATGTGCCAGGAGCTTCTGTGCTTGGCGGCCTTGCAAGGTGGACATCAATATCCCCATTTTACTGGGTATGAAGCAGCAGCCCAGAGAGGTCAGCTCACCTATCTAAGATCACACAGCTGGCCTCATGGAGAGCCCAGATTTGATCCCAGCTCTCTCTGATGGCCACCTCCCCCCACTGCCCCTGCTGTCCCCTCGGTAGGTGCTCGGGGCGCCGGAGCCAGGCGATGCACACCAGGATTGCCTGTCGTTTCTGCACGCCGGCTTCCTTCCTGTGTCTCCGCACCGCCTGAATGTCCCCAGCACAGTGAGGGCCGTTACGCCGTACTTGCTTCAGGCCAAGAGGGTCAGAAGGACAGCAAGACGGTCTGATTCAGGCTTTGCTGTGCTTCAACAGAGGTCGGAGAACTTCTTTCCCTTCACAGTTTAGATCCAAAGCCCCGAGGCACAGTCCTGGAGGAAATAACCCAGTTCAGAAGGTCCTCTAGCCAAGGAAGGAAAGGATTAAAAACTAACAATGACAGGGGTTCCTGGGTGACTCAGTTGGTTAAGTGTCTGACTTCGGCTCAGGTCATGATCATCACGATGTGTGAGTTCAAGCCCTGTGTCGGGCTCTGTGCTGACAGCTCGGAGCCTGGAGCCTGCTTTGGATTCTGTGTCTCCCTCTATCTCTGCCCCTCCTCCACTCCTGCTCTGTCTCTGTCTTTCTCAAATGTAAATAAACATTAAAAAAAATTTTTTTTAAGGTTAACAATGATTCTTCCACTAACAGATATGGATGGAGCATCGGCCGTGGGCCAGGGATCTTACACATACGGTTGGTGTGGCCCAGCCGGTGAGCCTGTAACCTCTGAATCCCGACTGCCTGGGTTCAAACCCTGACTTGGCTGCTTGCCAGCTGGGTGCCTCGGGCAAATTACTTCACCTCTTCGGGGCCTCAGTTTCTGCCTCTGTAAAGTGGGCAGAATAATAGGACCTCCTTCACAGCATTACTGCAGAAAGAAATAAGGTCACATAGAAAGTTCATGGCACAGCGCTTGGCACGTGGTGCTGCTCTAAAAATGGCAGGTGTCAGTCTTATACATTTGTAAAAAATTCTCATGAGAACCCTGTGGGGCAGGTGTCAGTATAGGAGACAGATTCAGAGAGGTTCAGCAGTATAGTCACACAGCGAGGGAGTCATGGGGCTGGAGTTTGAGCCTGTCTCTGCTCCTTGACACCGGCGCCTGAGGTCAGAACCCCGATGGCCGAGTTCTGTGAAGGGGAGAGCAGCAGACTCTCCTCCCAGGGCTGGGCCCGCCCAGAGGCAGATCTCTTTGGTGGACAGGTTTTCTGTCCTGTTCTTTTTTAGTGGGTTTTAACACCTGGAGGCTCGATGTACAGTGGAGAAGCCAAGGCCCAGAGGAGGAGCGTGGAGCTGCCCAAGGACGCTGCGGGGCTGAGAGTCACAACCCCTTCCAGGCCCTTCCGTACCTCCCCTGGGGGGTCCGCCGGAGCCGCTGGGTGAGGCGGGAGCCAGTGATGGATTCTCCCTGGGGATGAGCACTGGTCACTGCTCTGTTGATTGACGGCCGAGGGAGGTCATTCCGCAGCCGGACTCAGCATGGCGCCGGGGCTGGGACATTGGTCAGCTGATGCCACATTCCCTTCAGTCCGGGAGGCATGGGGCAGGGGTAAGGGTCAGGAGAGGTGATTCTTCTCCCCTTGCGAGAGTCTGTTTCTGCAGGCAAAGTTCTCTGTAGACCCAGGGGGGCTGCAGAGATGCCCAGGGCTGCCCAGAAATGGGGTGTGCTGGTGGGGCTGGCCCAGGTCGGAGAGGCTCCTGGGAGGCTGGGCTCCGGGCTGTCCCTTCGGCAGTCAGAGTGGCATGCTTCAGTGTCCTCACACTTCTAGCAAGGAACGGAGGCTCAGAGACAGCAAGCCATTTCCTTGGGGTCACACAGTTTGTAAGTGAGGATACTGTTCCCGGAGCCGGAGTCTCTCTGTCTCCTCTCTGACTCTTAATCTGGGGCTCTTTCTAATGGTTACACACACACACACACACACACACACACACACGCCCTTTTATAATGTATCTATCAGATTAACCATAGGAAGTTACCTTTTCCTGGTAAACCAAAAATAACAGCAATTGAATAACAGTGATTTCATAAGGTTGAGCCAAATATAAATTGTAAATGTATATAAATATATATTTATGTTTCTCTATCTATTAAATAAACATAATTCACCTACCTTGCACATGTAATCTCTCTTATGTATGTGCATATAAATGCATTTTATATGTGTATATAAATATACAAGTATTTACATATTTATGTATGTGTATGTATTATTTATATATATATATAATGTATACAAAATCTATCTGAGGTCATAACAGCTAGCTACGTTGTTTGTGCCATGCACTACAAGTAGTATGCAGATAGGGGCCCTGGGTGGCTCAATCCGTTAGGCGTCTGCCTCTTGATTTCGGTACAGGCCATGAGCTCACACTTCGTGAGATCAAGCCCCGTGTTGGGCTCTGAGCTGATAGCGTGGAGCCTGCTTGAGATTCTCTGTCTCCCTCTTTCTCTCTGCCCCTCCTTTGCTTGCTCTCCATCTCTCTCTCAAAGTAAACAAATATATATATATGTA
>NW_027532008.1:9647274-9657230 GCF_008692635.1 Crocuta crocuta
CATAGTGTATATTTACATGGTGTAAATATTCCCACTGATGCCAGTTTCTTTCTTTCTTTCTTTTTTTTTTTCTTCCAGAAACTGCATTTATTATTTCTAGTTGTCTTTTGGGGACATCTTGATTTTTTACCTTAAAAAAAAGTTTAGCTCTGTTCTTTATGACAAATCACACCTTACGACAACCTTTTGTATGTGGCATAAAAATGGAAACTTAAAAATCCTGGTTGAAGTATCAAATTCAGCGAAGAGACTTTAAGTGCCATCCAATCAGAGGAAAATATATATCGAGTACTCATTTACAGTGGGATGTTAGAAACTCAGTTTGTGGTTGTTCTAAGTCTTGCTAAAATAGATTTTACTACCATTTGCAACTACATGGATGAAACTAGAGGGGATTATGCTAAGTGAAGTCAGCCAATCAGAGAAAGACAAATATCATATGACTTCACTTATATGTGGGATTTAAGATACAAAACAGATGAACATAAGGGAAGAGAAGCACAACTAATATAAAAACAAGGAGGGGGACAAAACATAAAGGACCCTTAATTATAGAGAACAAACTGAGGGCTGCTGGAGGGGTAGGAAATGATTAAGGAAGACACCTGTTGGGATGAGCACTGGGCGCCACACACAGGGGAGCTACTGGAATCTACTCCTGAAATCATTATTACACTCTATGCTAACTAACTTGGATGTAAATTAAAGAAAAATAAATAAATAAAAATTTAAAAATTAAATAAAATAGGTTTTACTAGACAGACTTTTTTTTCAATTATGTAAATAGCTCTACTGTCTTAAGTATTTTGATGGAAATCTTGTCTAGATGCAATAATGGCCAGACATGATGTAATCATGAGTTTTGCATCAGGTTGAGTATTCTTCCTTAATATTCTCTTATAAATATTGTGGACAGGTATCCCCATTACTCCTAGTCTAGGTGATCAATTTTTAAAAAATAGTTTATTGTCAAGTTGGTTTCTATATAACACCCAGTGCTCATCCCCACAAGTGCCCTCCTCCATGCCCATCACCCCTCAGTTTCAAGGAACCAACACATCACTAAACACAGAATTAGGGAGAAATGCATATAATTGGCTCCTTCTGGCTAGTGTGAACTCACTCCATGCTACCACTGTGTTTATCCACCTGCCTCAAACATACAATCTGTGTATCTCAAAAATATACTGATGTATGTGATATATATATATATATATATACATTTATAAGGACATATAATCCATTCCCTCTCTCTGCTGGAGCTCTGATAGGTCTCTGGTAAATATAATATCTATCGTAACGTCTAGCTTCCTATTTGAAGTCCACCCATTTGCTCTCTGTCTGTGTGTCCCGTCTGTCTACTCTGACATAGGTCTGTCCTGTCCGCTGCTTCTCCCTTTCTGCCTATGTAGGGAGGGGTGGAGACGCTGAGCCCAGCGCCTGCCTCTTCTTCTCCGGGAGGGGCCTTGCACTTGACCTTACTACCAGAGTTCTGAGCCCCTGCTTCTGGGCGAGGTCTGGCTGAGCAAACGGCACACAGTGCTGGCCCATTGAAGTGGATTTAGCCTCTCTGAACCTGTCCCAGGTGCGTTCCTGGGGTCAACAGACAGGCCGTGTGCACCTGGCAGGTGGCATCCGCCATTCATCCGCCATCTTCCTTCAGGCTTCCCTCGACTTCTCCAGGCAGTCGGTCCCTGGATTGTCGTGTCTTGGGGTCTCTATGGGTCCAGCCTCCTGCGTTGGCAGAGAGCCATGGGGACAAGCCTCCTCTGCTCTCTGGGCCTCAGTTTGCTCATCTATAAAATGGCAGATAGCTCTCCAACGATCAGAGGAGGCCCCCAATTTCTTAAAGTCTTGAGTTTTCGCTTAAAAAGTCACGCACCATTTGCCTTGCACCTGTCATCAATCCGTGTTTGCGTCGGTGTAATAACGTATTGGAGAACTTATCCCTGAAATGATTTAGCATCTCTTCCCCAAATCATCAAGCAAAATGGAAGCTCCGGGAAGAAGTGTCATTTTTTATTCTCTGGCTCCGTCAGAAGACGGCAGCGCTCGGTAGTTCCAGGAGGACTCGGGAGCCACATGGCCTGTCTGCGTTTAAATCCTGGCCTGCCACTCAACGCCGTGTCTCCCCGGACAAGGTATTTCTCGGCTCTGCACCTCAGTTTCCTCACCTGTGAAATGGGAGAAGGGCAGTACCTCCCTCGTGGGTCCATGGCGGGGCCAGATTTTCAAGACGGTGCCTGGTGTGGAGTCGGCTTCCAGCAGCTACTGGTCCTGGGGTCCCAGCACACAGCTGTGTACCCTCGCCTCGAGACTGTGGAGAGCAAATGGTTTCTAAGCTGTCTCTCCCGTGGTTGTTCAAGGACAAGACCCTGAGCCCCCAGTCCAGGCTGGCAGCCCTTTGATTGTCGGAGAAGTTCTTCCTGAGATCTGAATAGTACAGGGACCTGCCTCCAGTCACTTTGGCATTCTCTCTGTTCCTTGAAAATGCCAAGTGCGTGTCAATGCCATGCTCCCTCCCTGCAACATCTCAGGTTGGCCCTTCTGTACTTGGGCTCCCTTCAAATATTCTCTGATGGGGCCAAGTCATCCACTGCTCTTCTGTTTCATTTATTTATTTACTTATTAAATTTTTTAAAACATTTATTCATTTTTGAGAGACAGAGAGAGACAGACCGCAAGCAAGGCTGGGGCAGAGAGAGAGGGAGACACAGAATCAGAAACAGGCTCCAGGCTCTGAGCTGTCAGCACAGAGCTCGGCACAGGGCTCGAATCCATGAACCGTGAGATCATGACCTGAGCTGAGGTTGGATGCTCAACCGACTGAGCCACGCAGGCGCCCCTTATTTTCTTCATAGCATTTGTGGCCTGCTGGGAATATTTTGTGTATGTAATTATTTGTATCTAGCCAGTCTTCTCCAACAGACCTTCAGCTCCGCGAGGGCAGGGGCTCTGGTGTTTTGTCCCCCACAGCACTTTGTCCCCAGACCAGTACCTGGCACAGATGACCTGACTTGGCCGCTGATGAATGAGTAAGCAGAAGTTTGCACAGCGTGGCTCAACCGGGTTAAAATGTGGAGAATGAAGACGGGAAGTAAACGTACGAAAGGTCTCAGGATTCTCTCCGCTTTCTTTGTTTTCTAGTTTTTGGACTTTGGAAGGTGGGGGTCTTAATTTTGTAATTAGGAAGAATCCCGGACTTTATGCAGACACAGCTTGACCACAAGGCTGACCCACCTCGCTTCGGGTTTGGCTGCGGCTCATTCTACTTCTGCTCTCATTCTTCTCCTTAAAATTTAAAAACAAACCCTGATCACCCCCTTAGGAGACAGCTCTGTGGAAGTCAGCAATCAGCTGCTACCTTCCACTTTTGCTTCCCTTCTTGTCCTCGATTTCTGAAAGAAGATATTTCATTCTGGCAGTTCATTTTGGGAGGCTCTCCCAACTCTGGAAGTCTCCTGGGATACACTCAGGAAGGAGGGCGGAGGTAAAGAAGTGTCTGGGGGTGTGTCTCTGCTGTCAGACTGGGAGCGCGTCTGGGCAGGGCTGTGCCTCCCCCATCAGACTGGGAGCACTTCTGGGCAGGGCTGTGCCTCCCCCATCAGACTGAGAGCATTTCTGGGCAGGGCTGTGCCTCCCCCATCAGACTGGGAGCATTTCTGGGCAGGGCTGTGCCTCCCCCATCAGACTGGGAGCATTTCTGGGCAGGGCTGTGCCTCCCCCATCAGACTGGGAGTGCTTCAGGGCAGGGCTGTGCCTCCCCCATCAGACTGGGAGCGCTTCAGGGCAGGGCTGTGCCTCCCCCATCAGACTGAGAGCATTTCTGGGCAGGGCTGTGCCTCCCCCATCAGACTGGGAGCATTTCTGGGCAGGGCTGTGCCTCCCCCATCAGACTGGGAGTGCTTCAGGGCAGGGCTGTGCCTCCCCCATCAGACTGGGAGTGCTTCAGGGCAGGGCTGTGCCTCCCCCATCAGACTGGGAGCATTTCTGGGCAGGGCTGTGCCTCCCCCATCAGACTGGGAGCGCTTCAGGGCAGGGCTGTGTCTCCCCCATCAGACTGGAGACTCCTCAGTTGAGGGGCTGTGTCTCCCCCATCAGACTGGAGACTCCCCAGTTGAGGGGCTGTGTCTCCCCCATCAGACTGGAGACTCCCCAGTTGAGGGGCTGTGTCTCCCCCATCAGACAACCAAAGTCTCTTGCTCTCGAAGCACCTCCTCCCTTCTTTCCCTCCTCTTCTCATCACCTATTTCTTTGCCCCCTTTTCTCAGTCCTTCGGGGAGCCCTTCCCTGCTGCCCTGAGTGAAGGTCAGCCCTGGGCACGTGGGGGTCCAGCCGTCTGGTTGGCACCAGCCTCCGGGCCTGTCTGCGCAGGAAGGCCCTGCGCGGCCCTGGCCGTCCTTGCCCGCCCCTCCCCTGCCCGCCCCACACTTCCAGGCCCGCGGGTGGAGCCACATTGGCCTTTGATGAAATCCGCCCGGTCGCTCCGGCCCCTTGGGACCCCCTGCCCTGGCCCCCCAGTCCACCTGCTGGGGCACATGCCTACGCCCCCAGTGCCGCTTGATTCCCGTGCTGTTTCCGTCCCGGGCCAGCCGGTAAATGCCTCCCAGGCAGGGCGCCCCCGCCACCTGGCAGGCCTTTGTGCAAAGTAAAGAGACCTTTGTGCATTTCTGGCTCGGGAACACGCTCGTCCTTCAGAGGAGGCCCCTCTGCGGGCTGACGGCTCTTTCCAGAGAAGCTGCAGTGTGCAGGGCATTTCTGGAAGCTGCCATCAGAACCAGACACTGTTCAGGCCTCAGGAATCAGGACAGCAGCGATAACAGCCCCAGGGCGTGACTTCAACGTGCCGGGCTGCGTGCCAAGGGCTTCCGCGCCTGCGCCGTGTTCATGGGCTGGTTTCCCATTGACCTCTGAGTGAAAGACTCAGCATCGTGTTCCTACATTTTCTCCCCCCACCTCCTCACCCCCAGCCACACGTTCCCACCTCAGGGCCTTTGCATATGCTCTTCTGACTGCCCAGAACTGCACTTCCCCCAAGACACCGCCCATGGTTTATTCCCTCACCTTTGTCAGGACTCCACTCAGCTGTCACCTTTGCAGCAAAGGCTTTTTTCTGCCTGAACTATATACAATTGCTGCGTTGCCTCGACCCTGTCCCCCAATCTCTAGGGACTTTCCCCCTGTTTTCTTTTCGTCATTACTGTATGACATCCTCTGCGTTGTGTGCTTCCTTATTTTGTGTCTTGTCTGCCTCCTGCTGCTGGGACGTTAGTTCCGCAAGAGTTTTGCTGGCTTCGTTCTCAGCTCTAAACCCAGAGCCAGATTTGGGTCTAGCACACAAGAGGCTCAATAAAGATTTGTTGAATAAGGGGGCACCCTCATGTGGTAGGCATGATGGACCCCATTTTACAGAGGAAACTAGATGACCAGCCTGTGCTCAAACATCCAGGGTCTGTTTCACGCCTGCTGTGTATTTGGCTTTGGACCAAGACGGGCCTCTGCCTTGGAGAAGATTCCTGGCTGGTGGGGGAGACAGTAGACATGTACACCCCAGTGGGCCGAGTGCAGGGCTGCAGGCATGCATAGCACACCCTGGGAACACACAACCCAGCCTGGGCCTTGGCGAAATCTTCCTGGAGGAGGTGACGCACGAGCTGAGTGTTCGGTGATGAGTAGGAGCTTGTCAGGTTGGGGGAGGCAGTGGCTGGGGGGTGCTGCGCCGTCCATGCCCACAGAACCCCAGGACCCATGGAGCCATCCAGGTGTGAGTGTGGGGGGCTTTCGTCTGCCTGAGAACCGTTCCCTCCAGCCGTGGTGGGAAGGAGCATACACGGGGTAGGGGTTGGGGGGAGCAAGGCAAATGAGGCTGAGGGGTCGGGATTGAGAGGGTGGGGGGGCAGGGAGATCGCCCAGTGCCACGCTATGGAATTTAGGCTCCGTCCACTGGGGCTTCAGAAGCTGGTAGAAAGGGAGGGGGTCCGCCAGGCCTGGGGTCTAGGCTGGTGACTGTGGAGAGGTTTGGGGACAGGTGGGAGGCAGGTGGGCCAGGGAGGAGGGGAACCCGGGTGACTGAGGCCAAGGCCTGAACCAGGGTGGCAACAGGGGCCCAGGGGACGGGACAAACTTCAGAACTGGTAGAGAGGAAGCTGGCGGGAACCCGGGCGCTGGGGAAGGCCAGGCACGCGTTCTCCGCACCTGAAACTCCTTCCCACCCGAGGCAGCTTCCCCACCTCGACAGCCCTCCTGGGCCATGACATTTTGGCTCCAAGTGACTTTTGGATGATTCTGGAAATCAGTGTCATTCTTCTTGGAGGATGAGGCTATGGGGCCCCAAAAGAACAAGGTGCCAGCTCCTGCTAAGCTGTGCCAGGCCCTGCCAACATCACTAAGATGCATGACATGGCGTGGGGGTAGAGAGACCCAGACAGTCCCTGACAATTCTGGGTTCACATTTCTGTCTCTGAACTTCTGCTTCCTGGGTGTCAAGTACATGTGATAATTCATCAGGGAGGCGTGACGATGGGACGGGGTGGTGGGCAAAGCCCTTGGCACGTGCCTGGCATGTAGTATAAGTGATCATTAAATGGTCAATTTTACTTTCGTTTTTAGTGCTACCATTACCTTAATTGGGTCTTATTTGGAGAAAGATATTTAATTAAAAAAACTTTTTTGATTATTGAGAATTTTGAACTTTCATGAAAATGAACAGGATGTGTAAGGAACCTCCAAGGGCCCAGCCTCCAGCCCCTCCGACACCAACCCCTGACCAGCCCCGCTCCACCCACACCCTCATCCACCCCCATCCTTTATTAACTTAAAGCAAATCTCAAGCACCACATTATTCATTCATAAATATTTCACCACTAGCCACTATTAATAATACACGAGGTGCCTGCTCATAGCCTAACAGCTCCATCCAGGAAGAAGTGCTTTAGGACGACTGGATTCCTCTGGTCCAGGCTCAGGCAGGGAACCTTCCAGGATAAACACAGCCCGTGATCCCCGGGGAGCCCAGGCTGGAAGGTAGGGTGTGCAGGAGCGGGGAACAGATACAAATAACTCTAAACACCCGTGAGTTAGCTTCGGGACGCCTGGACGGCTCAGTCGGTTAAGCGTCTGACTCTTGATTCCAGCTCAGAACCCGATCTCACGGTGCACGAAGGTCAAATCCTGCATTGGGCTCTGTGCTGACAGTGTGGAACTTGCTTGGGATTCTCTCCCTCTCTCTGCTTCTCCTCTACCTGTGCGTACACACATGCTCTCTCTCTCTCAAAATAAATTAAAAAAAAAAAAAAAAAAGGATGAAAGGGTTNCTGGACCTGGAGTGGAGGGAAGTGGTAAGTTTCAGAGAAGCTTTACATGTTTGTTGAAAAAAAATAACAATAAAACCCCAGGCAAATAAGCCGTTGCATGGAGTGTGGGGTGGTCGGGAAGGCTTGGGGTGTGAGGTCAGATGGCCAGGCTCTGGGGTCCAGTTCCAGCCCCGTCCCCATTGGCCCTGTGGCCTGGAGCAAGTCCCTCCCTCCTCTTGAGCCTCAGTTTCCTTCTCTGTCAAGCGCCCGCCCCGGAAGGTGCCAGTGGGCACTCCACCCACGGCGTGGTCTGGGAGAAACGGTTGGAATTGAAAGCGAGGCTGGTGCCGCTGGTAAGAAGAACCGCTGACCTGGCAGATTAAGCTGTAGCTTGAACGGAGAGGAAAATGTGTCTCATGCAGCCAATGACGCAATAGATGGTAGGGACACGGTTTGCTTAATGAAATCTATGACCAATTGTGGATCTATCACTTCTGATAATGCCACTGTAGCTGGCGCCTCTTCTCAAATTCAGGTCGGAGGCAGGTGCTAGAATATTGTCTGCCCTGGGTGGCACCCAGGGCGGGTCTGGGGATGCTCCATGCTAGCCTGTGAGGTCTGGGGCTCCTTTGGACCCGGTGTGAAGCCCCCAGGTGTGGGAGCCTACCATGTGCAAGGGCAGAGCTCCAGGCCTTGATTTCCTTGTCTGTGAAGTAGGGATCATATTACCTGAGTGGAGACAGAAGCCTGGCCCACAGGCCATTTCCCTGTGTGTGTGTGTGACCCCCCCCCAATCACTCTTCTACAAGTGTGAGCATTGACCACTGCCTGGTGGTCACTCATTCGCTGTCTTAGGTTTGCTTTTCGGAATCAGGATTTAACCCTGGTCGGACTCTAAAGCCTGTGTCAGATAGATGAGCCCAAGTGTGGCACTTTTCGACCCATGGCGTTGGTGCCATAGCTGTTGGGACTGAGGGATGGGAAAGGGCACAAAGCGTGGATTTGCATGGCTGGACAGCAGCCCCACGTCGGCCGCCTGCAGTAATGGAGACGAGGTGGGTAGACCAGTTGCCTGGCGTCGTATGGCCACCACTTTCCCTCCAGGGGGTGTTGTGCGAGAACAGGGCCATGGTGAGAGCCCGTTGGCCGAATTAGCCAGGACAAGGATGTGACTGCCTCTCTCCACCTAGACTTGCCCCACGATGGGTGCCTCTCGGCCACCATGCTGCAATGGAGACATGGGCACGTGGAGCCAACAGACTTTGGTTCTTGCCTTGACTGTTTACAAGCTGTGTGAGCCCCTATGGACCCCAGCTCCCATCTGTAAAATGGGGGTAAAAAGGATTAGGGTTACTGTGGTACTGTGAGCAAAGTACCAGCTGATGCCTGGCACACGGCAGGGATCTTGTGATGTCTAGTCTTCTGGCTTCAGTCCATCGGTCCTATTCGAAAACCCAAGGGCAACCCTGCCCCTTCAGACCTGTGTCTGTGTCTTGTTTGCCTAAGTTTCTTATGCTTTTTGTGTTTCCTTTGTTGTTAACTGGGCATGGATTTCGGATGGGGTGACAGGGTGCCTGTGAGGGTGCTGTGAGGGACAGGCGCCAGCGTGGACCCCAGCCTCACACAGAGCTGCCCTTAAATCCTGGTTTCCTCACCTACCTTCCTGGTGACCTCGGATAAGCCACCTCCCTCCTCGGGGCCTCGGTTTCCTCATCTGCAAAATGGCGAGAATCATAGTTGTGATGCCAACAGGCCGGGTCCAGGGACCATGAGGGGGCCCTGCAGGCCTAGTCAAGAGCATCCCTGGCTGTGTGCAGGATAGAAATGAAACGCCAGCCAGCAGGAGATGAAAGCAGAGTTTGCTGAAGGTATGTGGAAGGAGCAGGTGCAGGCTAGTGCCCAGGAGACTCAGAAAGGAAAGGAGAGAGCTGAGTCTTTGTTCTGGGTCTGGGGTTTTTTATTGAGGATGGTGGTCAGCCGCACGTGTCCGCTCAGGCATCCAGGAGCCGGTTAGAACAAAGATGAGGGAGCCGTGTTATTCCCTGGGGCCANGCGATGCACACTGATGGCTTCCCCGGGTCGCTCGCACCTGCTCCTCCCTAAGAGGTCCCCTCTTCAAGAGAAATCACCAGCTCCTGTCCCTTACTACCCCGAAGCGTGTGCAAGGTGGGGTGCAGGTCCAGCAAGAACAGAAGCAGGGAAAGGAGAGAAAGCATGTGTTTGCAGGGTCCGTCGGTCTCCCCTCCGGTACCACCTCACATGGCTGTTGTAGGGCCTGATGCACTGGCTGGGAAACATATGGAGGCTGTCACACCCCTGAGGTCGGCGGTAGCTACTTCTGCTTCATGCAGGGAAGCAGGGGCCATAGTTCGTGTCTGGGGGAGAAGAAATCTCCGCGCCGAGGACCTGCTCTTACGGACCCTGTAGGCCAAGAGCCAAGCCAAGAATTCCAAGTCCAAGAAGAAACAGTTTCAGAGATTCTCCTGAGGCTCTGGGCAGCTATGGGTGGAGACTTCGTGGTAGATGCGGGGTGTTTAGCAGGGCACTTGAATGAGATTTTGGGTATGCAAATGCAGGCCTGAGGGAATTCTGGGAAGGGCTGGAAAGAGACTGGAGCTGGTGGCTCCTGGGGGTTGGAGGCCAGTGGACAAGAAGCAGGGGGGG
>NW_027532008.1:9657347-9663069 GCF_008692635.1 Crocuta crocuta
GGGGTGCAGCGGGGAGGGCGGGGGGCAGGGTTGTCAGTGAGAACGTCCCGCCGGGGTCCTGCAGAAGGATTTCACCGCAGAGATGCTTTATTTTCCATTTCAGGGCAGGGCCATTTCCACCATCACCACTTCCCCGAACGGTCAGCAGATCGGATGCCTCCTGTGTCTTGTCCCTGGGGAGCCGAGGAAAAGCCAAGGCAAAGGAGCCACCGTGTCCCACATTTGGGCTGGCACCAGGCAGGGAGGAGAGAAGGACCACGGGGAGGTGGGGGGTGGGGTGGATGACACTTGAGTGAGACAGAGACTTTCCAAGCTTGGGGACTCCTGAGCAAGAGGAAGTAAGTTCCTGCCTGTGCCTGGAGCCACTTGCTTTGAAGATGAAAGTACAGGCAAATCCAGAAAGCTGGAAGACTGGGTCACATCCGTTCATTCATCCCCCCCCCCAACGACATTTATTGAGCACCCACTACATACCCTGCATTCTGCCAGGTGCACCGGGGTGCAAGGTGAGCAAATCAGAGGTGGCAGGTGTCCAGGCAGGTCACCAGGATGACACAGACACAGTTGAGCACAGTGCCTGTCCCCTTGAAAACAACATACGTTTGTATTTTTAAGAGGGTGGGCGTCCATCCTGCAAGGCCTGGTAGCCATGGGGTCGTGTTAATTCCAGCAGACAAATGTGATGACAGATCAGGCACCTGGGGGTCACACGCTCCATGCTAATTGCATCTGTGTTTCTTCAGCCGGGTGCATCGGCCATGATGCAATTAACACCGAGAGCTGGGTTGAAGCTGTCATTTTTCCAGCTGGCTGACCTCGTCCCACTTATGAGGACAGCATGATTCTGGACTTTGCACATTTCTTTTCCAATAAAGACACCTGGAAAGTGTATGACACTTTTCTTCTCGCGGCACACAGGGCTTGACAGGTTTTAAGATCGGATTTCGCCATCTACTCCCCACAGAACTGAGGCTACAGCTGGCTGCGGCATTCAGGGGGAAAAAACATGTGTGCATGGGGTCACCGAGTAAGGCTGTTCCTTGGATTCCTTCTCTGGATGTCTGGCCTCCTCTGGTCTCCCAGAGGAGGAAAACCCTGGGTTCAAATCCCCGTTCCACCTCTTACCAGTGTGTGGTCTCAGCCAAGACGCGTCACCTCCCTGAGCCACAATGCCCCAGCCTGTCTGCTGATGCCAGGGTGGTGCTTTATTGCAGGGTGCGGGGGTCCAGTGGGTGGTCCTAGGGAAGCAGCCATGCTGCCAGGCACCAAGCCAGCTCGGTTAGGGGTGTCCTGGGCTGCAAGCTCATTGGTGCTCCCCTGAGACACTCCCCAATCCTCCCCCTGGGCACGTATAGGAAGGCAGGTCCAACCCACTGGGGTTGGGTGGAATAGTAGACTGCATCTGGCTAATGAGTCGGGGAGTGACCTCGATATCATGACTGCCGCATGAGAGGCTCCCAGGGCTTTCCCCCCTTTGCTGTGACAACTCAGGCATCCTGGGTTTCGGAAGAAGAGGAGGGCAAAGAGCAGACCCCCAGGGGACCACCGCAAACAAATTAAATAGGTAAGACATGAGAAATGAGTGCTGTGGCTTGAACCCACTGCCATTGGGGCCTGTTTGTTCATGCACCAAACATAGCTTTTGCTGCACGATGCAGAGAATTGCTTCTGGTTGGACCTCAGTGTCCTTATCTGGAAGATGAGAGGATGGGCTGGATGGCTGATCTCCTCCAGAGTCCCTCCATTCCAAGGAGGAATTAAGGGTGGTGTTGCCCTCACCCACCTAGGGGCCTCTGCCTCATTCCAGAACCTCCATGCCCTCTCCAAGCCAATGGGTTCTGCCCTTCCTGCAATGGGGCAGCACTCAGAGGCTGGAGCAGGGGTGAGTCCACAGACATTTTAAGCTCAGCAGACCTAGAACAGAATTTCTCCTCCCCCTGGCCCTTGTCTCTGGTTTCCCAAGCTCCGTGGGGCCCCAAGACCCATCCAGGTACCCAGAAGAGAAGATGCCACCATCCTGGTCTCCTCCGCCTTCTCCACCCAAATTCTTTCTCTTCTACCCTCAACATCTCTCATATCCATTCCTCCTCTCTCCCTGCCTCCTGCAACCTCTGTGTTCTAACTGTTATCCCCGCCAGTCACTCCAACCCCTCTCCCATCCACATGTACCCTTGCTGCCTTTTCCAGGAAGTCTTCCTGAAAGGCAGTGCCTGTGAGCTAGAGGAAGCTGGGGCTATGACATTCTGTTTTTTCTAAGGATTCCCAACCCTGAGCCTGGCACCCAGTAGTACCCAGCAGATGATTCTCTCGCTCACCCACCTGCCCCTGCCCCCGCTTTTACACCCCAAGGTGTTCAAGGCATTGGTTATGCAACCATAAATATGATGCTTGATTTCTATTGGCAGAAGGAGGATTCCACAATAACAAAGAATAAAACAAAGATGCTTTTAGGTAGAAAGCAAATGCTCAGAAGGCCATTAAACCTGGAGGTGCAGAAGGGGAGCTGCTCAAAATGGATTGTCAGGAAAGACCTTTTTAGAGAGGTAGCATTTGGGCTGGGATCTGAATGATGAGAGGAGCCCACCAGGTGGGCCCATGGAGGGAAAAGTGTTCCAGCCAGTGGGGACAGTATTGCAAGGGTCTTGAGGAGAGAAGACCTCAGTGCTTACCGAACAGATGGATAGATGGATGGATGGATGGATGAATGGATGGATGGATGGATGGATGAATGAGTGCATGAATGGATGGGTGGTTGGATGGATGGATGGATGGATGGATGGATGGATGGATGGAGGGATGGATGGATGGATGGATGGATAGATGGGTGGATGGATGGATTGATGGATGCATGAATGCATGGATGGATGGATGCATGCATGCATGCATGCATGGATGGATGGATGGATGGATGGATGGATGGATGAGTGCATGGATGGATGGGGGGAAGGATGGATGGATGAGTGCATGGATGGATGGATGGATGGATGGATGAGTGCATGGATGGATGGGTGGAAGGAAGGAAGGATGGATGGATGGATGGATGGATGGATGAATGGATGGATGGATGGTTGGATGGATGGATGGATGGATGGTTGGAGGGATGGGTGCATGGATGGTACCTACTTTCTTTTCTCCCTCTTGGTGTCTGGATGCTGAACCACTTAGATGGCCAAAGCCAGCTGTCCCAACTTTCCAAGATGATGACCTTCATGGGCCCCTGGAAGCTCCTCACAGTCAGTGCAGGTATGTGTGACATAGGCTGCTGGTCCCCCAAGAAGATACGACACATTTTTGTCTTGCTGGCCTGTATCTCCTTGAGCTAAGGCTCTGTGGACACTGCAGGCATCTGCTTCATCACAAATGCTTCTGTTGTTAATCCTCTGTGAATTCCTCATTCAGACCCATCTGTGAGCTGGAAGGGATACACTTGCCTGGACCAAATACTGAGGAGACCCCCACATCTTCCTTTCCCAGTCCCCATCACTGTTTTCCATCTTCACAGCTCTCCCAAAGAGCTAGCACCATTAACTTGATATTTCAGTCTTCCTGGCAGATCCCTACCCCACCCGCAACACATATACACTTTTCATCTCCTGAAATGACTCTAATGAGGAAGTGCCAATTAGCGAGTCAGAGGGCAGGTGCACGACCAGTTGGGCCGCAGTGGCTGCTCTCGCCACCTGCGCCCGGGAGGCCACGCCACTGGGCACATTGGCTGAGCCTGGGACCGAACGTCCACCCCCAAGCCTCCCTCCCCTGCTCTCGAGCCAGCTATTAACCTGGGACAAGCGACTTTCTCGGGGGAAGGAGAGAGCCGGTGCTGCTGCTGTCAGGCTGATGGTTCCCGTAGCGAGAGTTCATGGCTGTTTGAAGGTCAGGGATGGAGGCTGCAATCTCGCAGCCACTGGGCCACGCACTGTGCTGGGAGTTGGGCCATGGCAGAGGCCTTGGAACCAGACGAGCCTCCCTGGTGTGGCTCTGAGCGTGGAATCCACCTGCTCAGAACCTCAGTCCCCTCATCTGGAAGAGGGACGACAGGGCTAGTGCCCTCCTCCTGAGGGGTCCAGGGGTGAATCCAATGCCATCTGCCAAGGTCTTGGTGTGTCCAGGATGCCCAACCAACTTGGCATTTTCTTATTTGATTCACACAGCCCTCCCCCCACCGTGGCGGGGTAGGGAAGGGGAGATGGAGGCTTGTAGCTGAGAAGTGACTAGCAAGGCTCAGGACCTATGGCACCTAGCCGATCTGACGACTTTAGGGGCTGCGACCGGGGCTTGGAGCTGCCGAGGGAAGTGAGCGCTGGCTCGGCAGACAGATGGAGAGAGGCTGACCCCGATTCCTGGATGCCACGTGCTGGGCGAATCTGTCCCACTTGTACCTGAAGGGCGCCTCTAGCCCTCTGCTGCTGACCAGACTGTGGCTGAGGCCCCTCAGGAAAGATGCTGGGGTGGGGGTGCGTGGGACACCTTCTCCGTTCAGGGCCCAGTAGGTGTCAGAGCTGTCCGAGCGGAGTCCTGGTAAACATTCATAGAGTGAATGTCAGATGTGGGCCTCCAGCATGGGGACACCTGTGGGCCTTCCCTGCAAAGCTCTGGAGTTTATAGCTTCTCTCCAAGGCGGGGTCTTCCTAGTGGAGGGCTGATAAAATGTTTAACAGCCAGCTTTTCAGGAAAAAAGACAAACTCTGATTTGTAGCATTTGCCAGTTTCCATTGTGTAAATATCCACCAAGAATGAACTACGACGGAATTGGGGCAGGTGGACACCATCAGCTCTCACCTTTCCAACTCCGCAGAGTGGATGCCTTGGTTTCCCGTGGCTGAATCACCACAACCTGGTGGCATCAACAGTAGCAATTAATCTCTCACAGTGTTGGAGGCTGAGGTGTGAAATCAGTGTCACTGGGCCAAGTCGGGGTGTCGGCCATGGCTCTGCTGCCTTCTGAGGCTTTGGTGGGGCTGGGGGGGGGGGGGGAGGGGAGGCCCCGGCTCGAGNCTCTGACCACATGGCTCCAGGCCCAAGGGAGAGCCTCCAATTCTCTGCTCCAGCCTCACCTTCCGTCTGTGCGTCAGACCTCCTTCCGCCTTGCTCTTTGGAGGACGCATGTGGTGGCATTTAGGCCCCGCCCCCCAGGAAATCCAGGACAATCTGCCTGGCTTGAAGCCTTTGACTTACCCACATCTGCAAAGGTCCTTTTCTGGTTTGCCACATAAGACAGCATATGCAGGCTCTGGGGGTTGGGACATGCAGATCTTTAGGGGGTGCCTAGCCCCGCCTACCATAGCTGGGGACCAGAATCCTCCTTTTCTAGATAAAATTAACTCATCTGTTCAGTGTCCCACAGCGAGGACGTGGCAGGCCTGGGATTCAAACCCTGGTCTTTGCGTTCTCCCCCACACACCATGAGGCCCTCCAGGAGTAGTCCAAGGTCGCCGGCTACAGTGGGCTCTCCGTGCCTCGAGCCCTTTCCCTGGGGGCCAAGTTACGATCTGTCTGATTCAATCTCAGCCAAGCGGGTGCACCCCGAGCTGTCACCGGGCCTCCACTTGCCCATGTGGACAGAAACGGTGGCCGGGAACTGCCTTCTGCTTCTGTATTTACCAGATTTTAGCTTTCAAAGCGAGTCAGCCCGGAGGCTAAGTTTCTGCAGCTCCTCGTTCTCCGCTCCATTTATTGCGCCTGACACTGTGAGAGCTTTTGCTATTGATTCTGGGCTGGATTA
>NW_027532008.1:9663323-9667320 GCF_008692635.1 Crocuta crocuta
TCAATTACAGTCGTAGTAAATACAACTTACTCTCTGCTCCCAGAGTGCCCGCTGCACTCGGAGAAAGGAGAACACCACTTAAATAACTCCTCTCTCCTGCTTGACACTCCGCCACTCGAGCTGATCAATAAAGTCTGTCACCTCGTGGGGCTCCCCCGAGACCACCCAGTCTCGCTAATTGGCTCTGGCAGATGGCGGGCTGTTGGGGGGAGTGCACGTGCGCAGGAGAGCGGGTGTCCCTACATTGGAGTGTGCATGCGTGTGTGTCTGTCCCTGTGTGTGTTTGTCCGTGTGGATGAGCACCTATGTGTGAGTGTGTCTGTGCCTCTGTGTGAGCGTGTGTTCCTGCGTGTGAGCATGGAAGTGTGTGTCTGTATGTGTGAGTTTGCGTGTGTGTCCCTGTCCGTGAGTGTGCACGTATGAGTGTGTCTGCAGAGGGTGTGCAGGGCCCCTGGCTTCTCCACTCCTCGTCCACCCCCAGATCCCTAGGGATGGGGAGCCCCCCCACCCCCAGCATGGATTGGATTGGGAGGGTCTCTGGCTGTGGAAAAGGCATGCGGGTGCAGGGACAGCAAGTTGTGACTATTGTCATGAAATGAAGAGACAAGTAGAGGCATTTTAAGATAGTGGTTAAGCATACAGAGGTGAAGTCAGACTGACTTTCTTTTCTTCTTCTTCTTTTTTTTTTTAGTGTTTACTTTTGAGAGAGAGAGCGAGAGGGGAGGGGCAGAGAGAAAGTTTGGCAGAGGATCTGAAGCAGACTTTAGGCTCTGGGCTGACAGCAGAGAGCCCAACGCGGGGCTCGAACCCACAAACCATGAGACCATGAACCTGAGCCAAAGTCAGACGCTTAACCGACTGAGCCCCCCAGGTGCCCCCCCCCCCGCTGGGGTCTTGCTGAGGGTGCCGGGTGGAGACTCACAGGGAAGAAGGCCACGTGAGTCAGGGGATGGATGTGGGTGAAGCGGGTACAAGCCGAGGGGTGCCGGGGACGGCCGACCAACCCCAGAAGAGAAGAAGCCCCATCCTGTAACCCCACAGCCCAGATCCCCCCCCTGGCGAGCTGCTCCTAGCACCCTGGACATAGTGGCAGGTCCTCTTTCTTCCAGAGGCCCAGACAGGGGGTAGGCCGTGCTGCGGCAGTAGCAGAGAAGCAGCCAGAGGCGGCAGGGAAGGCTCCGTGGGCCGCGAACGTCTAGAACGCAGGCTGAGACACATGGCCTCTCCGGAGAGGAGTGACATGATCCTGAAACAGCTGGTGATCTGGGGTGGATCAACCTGGGGTCCGTGTGGCAGGTGGATTAGAGGGTACGTTTTGGTGCCCAGGCTGCCACAACAGACGGACATGTCATTGCTTATGGTCTGCAGGGGGGATCTGGAGTGGGGAGTCCAAGAGGGCAGCAGACCGATTTCTCCCAAGGCCCCTCTCCCTGGAGTGTGGACGGCCGCCCTCTCCCCGTGTCCTCACCCGGTCTTCCTTCCGTACCTGTGTGTGTCCTAATCTCCTCTTCCTATAAGGACGAGGCTCGTGTTAGAGTAGCGCCCACCCTAACGACCTCATTCGAACTTAATCACTTCTTCCAAGACCCCCATCTCCAGATGTGGTCCCATTCCGAGGTGCTGGCGGTCAGGACTATAACATGTGAATCTGGGCGGGGGGAGACAAATCCAGCCCATAACAGAGAGGATGAGGCCGGAGGCCAGGAGGCTCTTAGGAGGCTGAGATAGAATTCCATACGTGGGAGATGCCTGGGTTAGGGCTCTAGTGGGGAGGAGGGGAAAGGGGAGAAGGCAAGTCCATGCAGTTCCTTTCCCACGTCCTGGGTGGTGCCCAAACTCTGTTTTGTGGGACTCAGACAAAAGCCATCCCAATAGCATGGCCGCCACATACTGAGAGCTTGCGATGAAACAGGTGCTGTGCTAGGAGCCTGACCTGCACCAGCCAGTCTCTTCCTGCCAGACCTGACCGCAGAGGGATTACTGTCATCCCCCTCTTATAATGAGGAATTGGAGGCACAGAAAGGGTAAGCAACCTACCCAAGCTCACACAGGGAAGCAGCAGAGAGAGTGTCACCCCTCGCCTGGATCTTACCCTCTGATGCACACTTTTCTCGGGAGGCAACTGTTTTATTTTATTTTATTTTATTTTATTTTGTTTTTAAATTTTAAAAAATGTTTATTTTTGAGAGAGACAGACAGACAGACTGTGAGGGGAGGAGGGGAAGAGAGAAAGGGAGACACAGAATCCGAAGCAGGCTCCAGGCTGTCAGCACAAAACCTGACCCGGGGCTCAAACCCACGAACTGGGAGATCATGACCTGAGACGAAGTTGGAGGCCTAACGACTGAGCCACCCAGGCGCCCCCATCCCACTTCCTTCTGGAGGAGTCTCCCTGCTGGCTGGGGTCTCCTGCCAGGCGTCCAGGGCTGAGGGCCCGCCCGCGGGCACATCCCACCGCGTGACGGTTCTCTGCACACCCCTGGCTGCCCAGGGCCGGGACTGGAGGGTGGCCTGCGATGCTGCTGAGGGGTTGAAGGTCCGCAGGCTCTTGTGTGTTCCCTCCCAGGAGGCTGTTCCTGGTGCAGCGCCCCCGTTCCCCATCTCGGAGCCCTGGCCTGGGCCCCTCGGCCTGCTGACGTTGATGGCGAAGGCGATGGAGGAGGGGGGCCGATGGATGTTTTTAGCGGAGTTGCACGCGCGGGTTGGTTATGGCAGCCGTGATGCTCCTACGCGGCCGAATGGTGTGGGTGCTTGGCCTGTGCCCAGCGCCTAGTAGCCACTCATGAACTATTTAGCACCTGAGATGTGAGAAGGCCGAAGATTGCACCTTCGTTTTTCCAAATATTTATTTTTGAGAGGGGGAGTGGCAGAGAGAGAGAGGGAGACAGAGGATCTGAGGCATCTCTGAGCTGTCAGCACAGAGCCCGACGCGGGCTCGACCTCACGAACCATGAGATCATGACCTGAGCTGAAGTCGGACGCTTAACTGACTGAGCCACCCAGGCGTCCCCTGCACCCTCGTTTTAAAGAGGAGGAAAGTGAGATGCTGAAAACCCAGAGCCTTGACCGGGGCCGTGTGGCACCACAGCGGGGACCAGGGATCGTAAGGAGAAGGACATGAGTGACCTTGCAAACAGGAAGAGGGAGGTCGAGTCAAGAGGAGGGCTCGTCCCTTGNCCCTGGAGGGGCTGGGGGAAGCTTCTGAGACCCCCGGCCTAGCACCTTTTCAGCTGCAGGGGCGCCGCGAATCCTCCCGGGGCCCTGCTCTGTGTCAGCCTGACTCTGCTGCGCTTATTAGGGGTGACTTGATGACAGGAGCGCCCCATCCTCAGAGCAAGATAATGAGGCCTCTCAGGGGCTGTTCAAGAAAACAAAACACAGAGCAAAAAATAATCCCGTGAATATTAGGCCAATATATCAAAGTGCAGCAGGAGCCCGGCTGGCAGAGGGAGGCCAGTGTGGGGCTTTCTCCCGCAAGGGAAGAGAAGGTTCTGGGCCTGCTGAAGTGTGGAGCTCCGTGTGGCAAGGGGACGCCCCCACGAGAGCGGTTGTGCCCAGATCAGCAGCAACCAAGGGTGTTCTGGGTCTGGAGACCCCGGTGACCCTGGGAACCGAGGCCAGGAAAGGGCAGGATGGGGTGGTGAGGCCAGTGTGCACCCAGCCTCACTGTACTCCTAGGTGAGGAAGCAAGATGTTAAGAATGGCTAAGCCACAGCTAAGAATGGAATGGCTAAGAATTGTTGGCTCCCAGACGTAGCACGTGGGAGCTCACGGTCCTGCTTGGCTCGAGAAGACCCCACCCAGGAGATGGAGGGAAGAAATGGCCACCCCCTCTCGTCTCCGCCCCCTCTAGGACCCCTTTCTCAGCTCACCCCTGCCTCGTCCTCTCCCCCATTACAAGCTTTAAGGTATAGGCGCCCCCTCCAGTGATGGCCATCCCGGTCTGCCCCAGTCTGGGCTGCCCCGGACACTTCCAAGCCTGGGCTAAAGGCTCTGG
>NW_027532008.1:9667327-9671156 GCF_008692635.1 Crocuta crocuta
CTGTTCCATATTTGAATTTTTCGTTTCCATGTTGGTTCAGTGTCACATCTCCAGCACCCCACGCGGGACCTGACACAGCCAGGGGCGCCCTGGAGCCGGGACTAGATGTCAGGCCTGCCCACCTAGCAATGAATGAATGAGTGAAGGAATGAAGGAGGGAGGAAGCCAAGGCCCTTGCTGGCTCTGTAGTTTGGAAGAGCAGGAAGGTCACATACTGCTCATTGATGTGTTCTTTCTCTCATTGCCGACACCTTGGGGATTTTCTGCTCACTTCCTCTTGGAGTGGAATCCAGGGGTCTGTAATGGGCACCCTCAAGGCCAGATTGGCCCCCAGGGATCCTCAGCACTATGCTTGAGGGGCCGGGGCCTGTGTTCCGGTGAGAGTGTCTGTCTGGCCCCCCAAGCGCAGCCCATTCCCAGATCCCAGGGGCCAGAGGTCCCCATCCATCGCCTGTTCTACATATGGAGACGTTGAGGCCCTACCTGAGGCCCGGGGTGGCCCAGCCTGCAGAGTGTGGCCAGTGCCAGATGTGTCACAAGCCCCGGCTCCAGGTCTGCACCCTGGGCTCCCTTCCTGGTCCAGGCGGCCCTGCCCCCGGGACGATCAGACTCAGACTCACTCTCTACAGACGGGAGTCTGTCTTGCTGATTGTCCCATCATCTCTGGCATAGAACCGCCTCCAAACTGTTGCGCTGGGTCTTTGTGCCCCTCCCACGTCTGCCTGCATTGTCCTCCTGTGATGTGACCCCTCTCCACAGCCCAGCAGACCTCTGCAGCCTGTGGAGCCCCCAGCTTTCAGGGAATGGCTCAGATTCACCTTCATGTCTGTCTGTCCCTTCCTCCTTCAATGAATATTTATTGACACCTGCTATGCGCCAGACCCTGGAGCCACAGAGATAAACTCCCAGTCGGGTGAGGAAGGTGCTGGTGTGGACAAATTACAACACATCCTGGAGGGGATGGGAGGATGAGGAGGGTCTGGACAGAGGTCCTCAGGAGGACCTTGGAGTAGGGGACACTATTTCCTTGACAAGCCTGAGCTTTCTCCTTTGCAGGACGATATTCTGAGCATCTTGCACAGCCGGGAGCATTGCCTGCAACAGAGCACAGGGCAATTCCTGCCTGCTCACAGTAAGTGCTCAATAAAGACTCACTTTACTGCGGTCACCCACAGGTGGTCGTTTCCATGCGGGAAACAGTGGGGAAGACACTGACTAAATGCATGACAGTCGCTCAGGGGAAAGAGCCCTGCCTGGGCTCTGAGGTGAAACGGGCCGACAGCAGGGGTGGGGGGTGATGGGGCTCTGTGCAGAGCCCGGAGCACTCTGCCCTCAGGAGGGCCCAGGGAGGAGTCTTCTGAGGTGAACTTGGGGTTCCCAGCTGTTCTTTCCCACTTACGGACAATTCTTGATCACTGCAGGTGATATGACATAAGCACTTTTAATTGACATCATTGCCAGGTTTGTTGACATCCTTTCCCTGAACCATCAGCCATTGAGGGAAAGCTTTTGAAATCAAAATGTAATTACTTATTGAATCAGGTAGGATTGCATTCGGATGCAAGAGACAGAAAACCCACCAAACAAGGGTTTATTTTTTCACAACAAATTTGGAGTCTGGAACGTAACAGTCCAGATGCAGTGGAAGGAAATTGTCAAGACTGCCACCTCGTTCTGTCTTTCTGCTCCACCGTCCACGTGTCTTGCGTCTTCTCAGTTGCAACGGGGCTGCTGCAGTGCCAGATGTCGCATTTGCATTCCAGGCAGGGAGAAACAGGGTGGGCAGTGCCTACATCAGGAAAGGACAAGCATTCCCATAAATCCCCAGCTGACTTCTGTTTGCATCTCAAGGGCCATAATTGTGTCTCATGTCCACTCTGGGCTGCAAAGGAGGCTGGAGAATGAACTGTCCTGAATAAAATTAGTGCTCTGGGCAGGGGAAGAGAGAAGAAAAGAATGGATATTGGATAGACAACTAGAAGCATCCTCCCTCATTTAAATGGTGGAATTGAAAAGTGCAACTATTAGCCTAACATCTGGCATCAGAGTTCCCTTAGGGGGAAAATGATCTTTGCTTTTGGAAAGTACTTTGACGATCTTCTGAGGTTTGAAGCTACGACTCAGAGAGCATGAAGCTTCTGGAAATGGCAGATAGCTACACTAGCAGTTGATGATTCACATGAGAACTTGGAGGTGTGGGGATGTGGGGAAGAGAGGAGGAAGAAGGAGAATGGGAGGCAACTTGGCAGGAGGTTAAAGCTGAGCAAGAAGGCTGTCGGTGGGGTGACCATATAATTTTTTAAGAGCGGAGAATTCTGGCATCTAAATATAAGTCATTGGAGATCCGGTGATATGAAAACCCCCTGTACCTCCTGTAGTCTTTCAGCACAATCTGTTACATCACACAAGCCTTGTGAGATATCTGGAGGGGGGAAGAGATGGCTTGCAGGTCCGGGAGGGGAACGGTGTGGGAGGAAAGATGGAGGCCAGAAGGAAGGAGGAGATGGAGCAAGAAGCCGGTCTCCAAAGTGAACTGGAATTCACACAAATCCTGGAGAGGTCACAGACCTCCCGGGAACATGGGATGAGTGTGTATCAGTTACCTACTGCTGCGTAACATGCATCCCCAAATGGAGTGGCTTTGAACACCAAAAATCATTCATTTTGCAGCTTTGCTATCCAAAAAGCAGAGCTTTGTTACCTCTTTGTTTGGAGGTAACATTATTTTCATCTTCAGCAGAGACAGGGTGAGGGGCTGGGGCTGAACATGGGGTTTTCTTTCTGGGGTCTCTCAAGGCAGGTGTTTGTAATCTTGCCCCACCCCTTCTCTCTCACAGGATCATAAAGTCACACTGAATTCCCAGGACATCAGACCCTCCAGTATTGAAACATGAGAACAAAAACAAATTCTGGAGCCAAATATATAAGTGTATTTTTAATTATCTGCTCCACCACTCCCTCTGTTAGTGTGGATATCAAGAGCTGAGTGTACAGTATTTACAATAATAATCCCAGGCTCAACACTCTTACTTTGAAAACAATTTCCCATCCGTTCTTCTGTTTGATGTGTGAAAGTACGCTCTGAGAGGGCTTGGCTAGTTTGGTGGCCTCCTCACTTTCTGGAGGAGGTAAGTGGAAATTCACGACAGGAATGTTGGTGGAGGTGGGGTAGGGAAGAGGTGGGACTGGCTGTGAAGGTTGGTCACCTGGGTGTCTTCCCTCTTCAGGGGAGGAGCAGTTTCTCCGGACTAGCGCTGAGAGTCAGGGGGTGGGTGGGCACAGCACTAGCTTTGCACTTAGCAGTTCCTAGCTGGCTGACCTTGAGCAAAGCCCTTTGCCTCTGTGAGCCTCAGCTCCCTCTACAGCAAAATGGGAACAAGTCCATGTCTCTTGCAGGGATGTTGTGGGGCCTGGCGTGATGTCCGCACACGACAGTGGTGTGCCCGGGGTGCGCCTGAAGCCACAGGAAGGGAAGGAAGGGCCAGGAGGCAGGGGCCTGGAGCTTCCTGAACAGACATTAGTAAGCAGGCTGTGTGGTTCAGGAGCACCGTGGTGATGGAGCAAGGGGGCTTTCTGTAACTCTTTGCTGTCCCTTGCTTAATTTCTCAAGAGGCTGTGCTAGGGAGAATCAAGCTCCGAGTAGGGTCCCCTCCTGGAGTTGGGGGTAGGGGGATGGGCCCAGGTCTGCTGTGGCCTCAGAGAAATCGGTGCAGACAGACCAGGCTGGAACGTGCGGCTGAGAGGGGCTGTTTTCCTCTCCCCAGCTCTGGCGCTCCCATGGCTCCCAAATGACTTCTGCTGCATTTGGCTTTGCATTCTGGGGCAGGGG
>NW_027532008.1:9671196-9715308 GCF_008692635.1 Crocuta crocuta
AACTTTCTTTCCCAAGAGAAGGTTGAGGGCAAGGAGGGGCAAGCTATGTGGCCTTGGGCAAATTACTAAGCTTCTCTGAGCTTCAGTTTCATTACCCATGAACTTCATATCAGCTTCTATAACAAATCAGCACAGACTCCATGGTGTAGTGAAAGCACACCTTTATCCCATCACAGTTTGGGGTAGAATTCCAAACTCAGTGCCCCCAGCTGAAATCAAGGGGTCAACAGGGCTGTGCTGCCTCCAGAGGCTCCACGGGAGAATCTTCCAGCTCTGGGGGCTGCCGGCACGGCACTCCTTGGCTTGTGGCCACACGGCTCCAGTCCCAAGGCCAGCATCTCCAAATCTCGACCCTGTCCTCACAACACCTTCCCTCTGTGTGTCAGACCTCCCTCTGCCTTGCTCTTGTATGGACACATGCGATAGCATTTAGGGCCCACCTGGATAATCCAGGCTCATCTCCCCACATCTCAAAGCCCTTAACTTAATCACATCTGCAAAGATCCTTTTCCAAATAATGTAACACTCACAGGTTCCTGGGATTAAGGTCTGATATCCTTGGGAGCCATTATTTAGCCACTATAAGCCTATAAACCTTCATTCTGCTAGATTCAATAGTCTCAGGGATTCAAATGTGGACTCCAAGGCCAGCCTGCTGGGCTTCCATCCTCCCAACTGGGATACAGACCTCAAAGGAAGCGATGGGTGCTGGGAAAGCTTGGGCAAGATTTGACTAGTGGGGGAGGTCAGGGAAGGCTCCCAGGAGGTGGTGATTGTTGGGACAGCGTGAGGATGAGTAAGAGTTGATTGGGCAGAGTGGTGGGATGAGGGTCCTGGGCAGAGGGGAAACCCCGGCCAGGTGGAGGAATGGAGAGGTGGCCCATGAGGGTGCAGAGGAGCCAGGTAGGGAGGGACTCAAGGGGAAGCTGGGTAGGTGGGAGGTAGGCAAGTCAAGCTTCGCTCTCTGCCCTGAGGAGTGTGGTCTCCATCTTTGGAGCAAGGGGAAGCCAGTGGGATTGAGATCATTTGGTGTGTTTTGTGCCTCAATACACAGTGAAGGATGTGTTGGAGGAACCAGCCTTTAGGAGCTGGGAAGGGGGGTTCTGGGAGTGGTTCACACAAGAGGAGGTGAAGATGGAGTACAGAGAAATGAGGGCTTCAAGGGCTCCTAAGGCGATAAGATTGACAGCACTTGGTGGTGGACTCATCCAGGCATGAGGCTGGGGGAGAAGGATGAGGGTGACTCATCAGGTTCCGGCCAGAGCCGTAGGAGGGCACCGTCAATCCCTGAGATGGGAAACACAGGGAGATGATTGGACGGGTGATGGAGGAGACTGCAGTGGGCACCATCTTGAAAACACTGAGTTTGAAGTGTCTTTGAGACACCCAAGTACCTAAGAACTTCTGGAAGAGTCTAGGCTCCAAGAAGATATTGCAGCTGGAGGAGCAAACCGCACAGAGGGAGAATTGGACAACAGGTGTTTTGCACAACATCTGACACCTAGGAGGGCTTCAAGAGAGAGTAGCTCCCTCTTCCCTAAGAGCAAGAACTTCCAGGAGTGCAGAGAAAGATACATTGCCGGTCAGGATGTGGCCCGTCGGGACCTTGGGGGCTGTTGTCTATCCATGCTCAGAGACAAGCAGGATTGCTGTGGGAGGTGGGAGCCTTCGAGAACCACTGGAGAGGATGGGATTCAACAAAGCTGGTTCAGGTGTGACCCGATTGGAGTTCAAGAGGAAAGAGATGCCCAAAGGCTGGGTTTGTAGGCTCAAGAGGATGAGCATCTGCCCATCGCCTTGACTGGTCCCACCCACGCAGGAAGGGTCTCCTGGGCCAGGGCCAGCCTAGATCAGTCTGGACAGCAGCATCAGGCCCTGATCTGTGGGTGGACCTTATCCTGATGAGTGTATCCCATGGGGATTGTGCTTGGGCAGATCAGGTTGAGTCTGGGCTACCCCATTCCCCCTAAGACCTTGGCCAAACCCAATGGGTGCTTGATGAACACCCTTCAGGACCACTCAGAAACACTATGCTACTGTTGGTGTGCTCCTCCTCTTCCTCCTCCACTTCCTCCTCCTTCTTCCCCTCCATCTTTTCTTCCTCCTCCCCCTCCCCTTCTTTCTCCTCCTCTTTCTTTGAGCAACTGTTTTGTTTTTCCTTTGTGAGTCCTGGACATCTAGTAGATGAACATATTTGTCCTTCTTTCTTGGGCCACTAGGAAGCTCAAACCTAGGAAGCAGCCCAACTCAAGCAGACCGTCTAGGACATGATATTTTATAACTTATTAAAACTCCTTTTTACTTTTTCCTACTCCCACTTTTCCTTTGTCCTGACTCCACATCTATTTATTGTATCTGGTTACACGTATTTTGAAAATAGCCTCAAGCCTTTTTTTTTTATGGAATGAGATAGTATATATAAACAAATCAACACAATCAATAGAACAAGCATTTGTGGATTGATTTTAAAATAGAATGTTTCTTCATTGCACTGGCATCAAAAAGGAGTTTGCTGTTTGGAGAGTTTTATGGTTAATCCTCCTGCAAGGGAAACAGTTGTTCCTTAATTTATCTGCTGAGTGAGTCTGGATTTTGGTCCAAGGCTGAGCAAACCAGCCAGATGTGTTTTGAGGACATGCATTAAAAGATCCCACAATGGACAATGCATTCTAGATACCGGACCAGGTTGGGGATCAGAGCGCTGAATGGGCAGGGTTGGATGATCTCGGCTCTCCTAATTTACCAGGGAAAGATTTGCAGAGGCTGGGGCTGGGGTTAAGGCTGGGATTGGCCTCAGGGCTGAGTCTCTGGGGCTTGAGTCTAGGGGCCCAGCTGTCAGCCAGAATTTGGAGAGAATTGACCACACTTTCACCCCAGCCGTGTGATTGGGCTGCTGCTACCCTCTCCAAGAGTTGTCTCAGTGAACACATGCTTTCTCTGCTGGCCCCACCCACCTCACCATTATAGCCTGTCCCTAGGTGGGCTATGGGGCCCCTGGGCCTTTGCATATGCTGCTGTAGCAGGGAGCTCTCTGCAGCATGGTATAGAGGCCGAGAGCCCAGGAGTCAGAACCAGATCCTGACTATGATCTGCGGCAAAGTTATTTAGCCTCTTGGTGCCTCAGTTTCCTCTCTGTAAAATGGGGTTGACAGGTGCACCCTGCCTGGTTGGGTTGTTTTTGAGTCCTGGTGAGTGTCCTTCGGTTGTGTTTAGAAAAGTGCCTGGCACAGTATTTGCTCTCTTGTTATTATCTCTCCCACCATCTGGCTGGTCCCTGTCCTTCTGCAAGTGCTCAGCATCTCTCGGAAGCCACGCCCTCCCCATGGCTCAGTAAGAGACCTCTCTTTGGGTTTCTGCGGCCAGTCTTGCAAGCAGCTGTCTTTGTTCGCTCTTTCTGTGTTCTTCCATAGACCTTGAGCCCTGCAGGGGCCGAGTTGAGTCTCTGTATGCACACGGCCCGGAGCCCAGTATAACAAGGTGCTGGGAAGGGATGTGAGGTCCCGCTTGCACGGGATGCAAGACGGCAACAACAGTAAAGAAGCGATTCTGCAAAGGGCCAAGGGTACCATGGCATCACCCGGGCCAATGCTATTGTGGTCACAGTCCACTGGAGGTGCAGAATGGAGTGTCCCTCCTCTGAGGGGACAGGTAGGGAGCGGAGGTGTGATAATGCTCTGCCGGCTGTTCCTCTGGGTGGAAATACTTTCAAATCCAATGTCGCCTGGATTCCCTCCAGGTTAGCGAGTGGCATCTGCCACACGGAGAGCATGGGCAGGAAAGACATTTTGAATCTAGTCTAGAGAGACAGTGGAGTGGTAGTGAGAGCTTGGGCTCCAGAACCAGGGGCTAGGGGTTCACATTTGTCACTTCCCTGTACCTCAGTTTCCCCAACTGAGAAATAGAGTTCATAGTGGTACCTGTCTGCTAGGATTCCCAGGAGTTTATATCTGTAAAGCTCTGGCACAGTGCCAGGTACATAGTAATCATTCAGTAAATGGTAGCCATTATTATCGTTCTGTATGTTTTGATGGCAGCCTCCAGAAGGAATCAGAGCTCTGATGGCAATGACGCCTTTGGCTCCTTCTCCCCAGCAGGGAGCTCCGAGCCATTTGGTGCAATGCCACACGGAAAAGCGACTGATGAGCACGTCGGCCATTAGCCGCCCCCTCCTCACGCCATCTTCTTGCTGTCTTCATGCTATTATCATCTGTTCTCATCCACTGAATGGCTCTGTGTCCTGTGCCTATTATGTGTTATACTATTAAGTCTTCATGACCACCCTACAATGACAAAGGGGAAGTGCAGAGAGGTGAAGCGACTTGCCTGGGGTCACACAGCTTGAACATGGTGGCATTCAAAGACCATTTGGTCCAGCTCCAAAGCCCACACTGTTTCCTCCAGGCCACGCTGGTTCATCGCCTGCAATGGCGTGTGAAACACAGCAGGCCCTTGGAGAAGAATAGATGTGTGTCGAACAAACGGATTTACTGTGTTAGACACTGAGAATAGAAAGAGGGGAGAGGATGTGGATCAGTGTCTTACAGTCCAGTGGGTTTGAATGCACTGGCCGTTTGGATGCTTCCAGAGTCTGGAGACCATGCTCTGTTGCGGGTGGTTGCCTCAAAGCTGCCACTGCCTTTTTTTCTTTGACAGCAGAACTTCCCTGCCTGTCTAGTTCTGGCTAAAGAGACTGAAGGGGGAAGTTGTTGGGGAAGAGGCTTCCTCTTTGGCAAGAGAGGAACCAGCCAGGGAAAAGCTCTGCTTCCTACCTGCCCCCATGTGCTGCCTTTAACAGGGTCATGGGTGGGGTGGGGGTGGTCTTACACTTGAGTTGCATCCACCACCTTGTGATCCCAAGAGCAAGGTCAAAGAATTGCAGACGTTCCCTGTGCCTTGATCATCGGTAACCGCCCCCCCCAATCCAATCCCACCTCCCGACTTCTGAGAAAATATGAGAACCCATGAGAAATGTTTCAGCCGCTGTTAGTTGGGTATTCTGTTACTCACAGCCAAAAGCATTCCCAACAGATACAGAAGCTAAAGGCAAATGGGAAGAGCAGGGGATCTGGTACCAGAAGACCCGGCGGCCCGTTCAGTTCTGTCATGTAGCCCAGCATTTGGACAGTCACTTAAGTGATGTGCATGTCAGTTTCATGATCGGTAAATTCAGGTTGGCTGTGGCGCTACAGTGCCCCCTGGTGACACACAGGAGAAGTGCCCTCTGGTTGGGGCTCTAACAAGCACCTACCACCGACAAAGGGGAATACCCCTTGAGTATTCAAGGTGATGCAGGTAAAGGTGCTGTCCCCCCTGGGGCGGTGCTGGGGCAGGAGAACTTTTTAGCCAGAGGGTTGCAGGTGGCATGGGTTCATTGGAACTTAGAGGAGACAAGGGCTTGGGTGGGAAGACAAAGTCAAGTTAGGAGAAATGTTAAGAGAGCAGAAGCTGGAGGACAGTCAAGAAGATCAAGCAGGGGTGCCTGGGTGGCTCAGTCGGTTAAGCATCCAACTTTAGCTCAGGGCACGATCTCATGGTTCATGGGTTCGAGCCCCGCGTCGGGCTCTGTGCTGACGGTTCAGACCTGGAGCCTGCTTCAGATTCTGTGTCTCCCTCTCTCTCTGCCCCTCCCTGCTCACGCTCTATCTTTCTCTCTCTCAAAAATAAATAAACATTAAAAAAATTATAAAAACAAGAAGGCCAGAAGCAGAACAGGGTAAGGTTGGAAGATGCATAAAGGCAGTGGTTCTCAAAGTGCGGGCTCAGCACCAGCGGCAGCGGTATCACCTGCGGCTTGCTAGGAATCCAGGTTCTCCATCCCCACCCAGACCTGCTGAATCAACCCCTGAAGGTGGGCCTAGAACCCCCCCCCCCCTTTTAACAGGCCCTCCAGGTGATTCTGATGCAGGCTGAAGGTTGGTTCAAGACTTGGGCTGTGATTGACAGGTAGGTAGGTCCCCAAAGGCCCCCTTGGCCAAGTGCCTGGCCTCTGCTGGGGGGAGAGCAGAGACAGACTCAAGGAACCGGAGAATGGGAGCACAGGAAGCCCACAGCCCTGCCTTCTTTCTGCTGTGTAGGGAGTTGAGCCCAGGGTTTTGGGATAGAAGGTGACGCAGTAAATGTTGATCCAGCTTTCTAAGAAAGAAAAGGAGCAAAGTGTGTGTGTGTGTGTGTGTGTGTGTGTGTGTGTATAGAGGTGGTTGGAGAGACCAGCTGACATCCTGCCACAGCTTGAGGCAGCCCCTAATTAGGATCCATTTCTCATTCTCCCCAGCCGCTGGCGCAGCTCAGTGGAAGTGACACACTGACAGACAGCCAGTGTCCGGACCGTGTCCCCCCCTCTGCTCGAGGCATGGGTTCGACGTGGGGCATCGAAGCCAGTGGGGCAGGCTGCCCACTGATGGATGAAGCTGTAAGGAAAGTCCTGACCGGGGGCTGGCTCCCTGCCCCTCGCCTGGCTCCGGAGTCCAGGAATGCCGTTGTCTCTGCTCTGACATGGGGACCTCTCCCGGGAACTCATTTAGCGGCCGTGTGCTTGGAACAGAGCAAGCTCCTAAATCTAACTGTTCTGGATGTCAGTTCCCAAGTGGAGAGGTCCCATTGGTGGGATGAGGAAGCAGCTCCATTTAGGCTGCAAACAGCTCCAATTAGCTTCCTTCTCTTTGTCTTCATTTATATTGCACGTGGTACAGGAGGCAGAGAGAAGCGTGGAGAGTGAGCAGAGGCCTCTCTGGCTGCTGGGCCTCCGCTCCTTCCCCACCCCACCCCCAGTCTTCATCCTTCCATGAGGATTGTCTGTGTTCACTGCAGTCCTGGCCCTCCAGCCTATTTCTCACCTCCCCCGGCGCTCCATCACCATGGCGACTGCATCAGTACCCGCCCCAGTGACTGTTGTGATGTCTCCTGCATGGTCTCCTTGTGTCTTGTCCCCAGGGCTGACTTCTCCATTAGGCACGGTGCCTTGTAGGGGGCTCAGAAAGATACTTTAATTTATTTCAAAATTCAGAAGAAAAATATAAGATTTAGGTCAAAGAAAATATTTTCATGTAAAATACGAAACAGAATTTTTAGTATTTTTTATGGAGGAAGGAGCCCATGAAGACAAGTGTGCCTAGGGCCCACGAACACGTTAATGTGGCCCTGCATCCTCCCACCAATCCATCTCTGCTTGATGTTAGGCTTTAAAAATCCAAGCCTGGCGGCACCTAGGCGGTTCACTCGGTTGGACATCCAGCTCTTGATTTTGGCTCAGGTCATGATGTCACGGTTCATAACTTCGAGCCCTGCATTGGGCTCTGTGCAGACAGTGTGGAGCCTACCTGGGATTCTCACTCTTTCCTTCTCTCTCTGCCCCTCCCTTGCTCTCTCTCTCTCTCTTTCTCAAAATAACTAAACATTAAAAAATTAAAAAAAATCCAAGCCTGGCCATGTCCTCCTTGCTGCCTATGGTGTGATGAATAGAATGACCCATGGTGACCATGGCTACAGATTCTGGGCTGGCTGGACAGTCAACCAGAGGGTACTGATAATCTCCCACCCCACTCTCCCCTGCATCCAAGCTCAGCTTTCCATGGGATGAGGGACTTCTCCTCCTTGGTAGTGGGGCTGAAATACCCCCAGGGCACTGAGGTCTCCAAGTCATTGGACAGTTGGTATTCCCAGGAAACCCCTACTTACTGCTGTCTGCCCCCAGTATCTGGTCACCAAGAGGTCAGTTGTAACCCTCACTGATACAGCTGCTCTGAAGCTCCCACTTTAACAAGGGAGAGTTGATAAGACAGAGGGTTCCTCCACTGGAATAGCAGACCCACCTTAACCCATTCCAAAGGCTGCAGAATCTGTTCTAAACATTGGTGTCTGGCAGGCAGAGGCTGAGGAGCCCTGACATGTAGTCCCCAGTCTGGGACCCTTAGCCTGTCTCACCAGTGTCTCTATGATCCGTTCCTGGCATCTCCTGCTTCCTCCCATCCCACCCCCCACCCCCTTGCCCATTTTGCTTACCATCCCTGAATACACAGGTGTCTTCAGATTTCTGAGCTTCTGCACACACTCTTCTTCCTGCCTGGAATGTTCTTCCTCCTCCTTTCTCTCTGATCCCCATAGGGGAACTTGTATTCATTTGTCAAAACCCCATAAAGTATTACCTCATCATTGAAGGCTTTCTGGAGTCTCCTCCTTATTCCAAGGTATATAAAAGAGGGGGAGTTCAGGAGAAATAGATTCGTTTTAGCTTTTCATTCTCTCCCCTCCCCACCTCAAGAAAGGATAGGCCAGTATATTTACTTATTATTAGAAAGGAAAGATAGGAAGGAGGGAAGAGACTCCCATCTACCTACCTCTCCAAATTCATGAACGTCTACCTTTGTCCTACCTGATTCACATCCTTTTGCAAAATAAGAAAATTTAAACCTGACTACTAAAGCTAAATTCCTTTGTCCACTCCTAGCCGCAACTTCCTTCCTTATTACTCAGAGGTCACTGTGATCACAAATTTCTTTCAGTCCTTGCTGTTCATGATTTGACATTCTTACTCTGGGCATCTGTGCTTATAAATGCTATGCAGTGACTTTTGTCTGTTTAAGGCTTTGCATAAATGATACGTTGTATTTAATCTCCTGCAGTTGGCTTAATTCACCCAGTACCATGTGGGTACTGGGTGTGCAAGCTCTCTCTATGCAGTTACAGGTCTAGTTCATTCCTTTCAGTCGTCCATCATATGGATATAACACGTTTTTTAAAGTGCTCCCCAGTTGAAGATCATTCAGGCTATTTCCTTTTTAATTACAATCAATGCTGTGCATGGGTTTTGCTAGGTCTAAACACAGCTAGCAGTACCAGTGCTGGGGGCATAGAAGAGCTCTGTGTTTAACCTTCCTAGATGCTACAAAACTGCTTCCCGGGGTGATGGCCCTTCCCATAGTCCCAATAGCATGAGAAATTCTGGCCTGGACAAGGACGCTGAGACTTGATTTTTCTTGGCCAATGTGATCTGTACGCATCAGGACTCAAGTTTTTTTTTTTTTTTTTAAACGTTATTTTCCAGATTAGTAATGAAGTTGCACCTTTAACACATTTGTATCAGCCCTTTGAGTTTTCTTTTTGTACGTCCTTCTTGTATTTCTTTTGTAACTTCTTTTAAATTTCATTTTTGAGTTACAGGAGTATTACGTATCCTGAGTACCATTTTCATAGTGTTGTGACTACTTTTCCAAATATGCTGTTTGTTCTTTAACTTTGTTTTGGGGTGGTCTTAGCATGCAGAAATCTGAATATCTGATGTGGTCACATATAGATTTTTTTTCTATTACAATTTGTATCTTTTGCTATGTGCTTAGGAAATCTTTCCCTTATTGTATCATGAAGCGATTCAACTATATTTCCTTATAATAGTCAATTTTTTAAATGTTTATTTATTTTTGAGACAGAGACAGAGCATGAGCTGGGGAGGGGCAGACAGAGAGGGAGACACAGAATTTGAAACATGCTCTGAGCTGTCAGCACAGAGCCCGACCCGGGGCTCGAACCCACGAACCGCAAGATTATGACCTGAGCCGAAGTCAGACGCTTAATTGACTGAGCCACCCAGGCGCCCCTCCTTATAATAGTTTTAAAGTTTTATTTTTTATTCACCTGGTTTCTGTGTTTATGTGTAGCGGGGGGTAATAAAAAATATCGCCCATAGAGGTACCAATTGCCCGACACCATCTGTTGAATAAGCCTCCTTTCTTTGCTGATGGCTACGAGCTACCTCTGACATACACCAAGTGTTCATAAATACATGGAACTACTTCTGAGCTCTCTGGTCTGTTCCAGTGATAGATTGTCTATACTGCATCCCTCTCCCACTATTTTAATTGCACATGGCTTTATGGTTAGTCTTTTATATCGAGTTGGGAAAGATCTTTCTCCATGTTCTTTTATCTCTGCTCTTCTTTGCCCTCAGCCATTTCAGATTAATGTTAGAATCAGCTTGTCAAGCTCTGTGAAAAGGTCCATTAGGATTTGGATCGGAATTGCAATGAATTTATTGATTAATTTTGGGGAGAACTGACATCTGTATAATACTGAACCTTCCCAGGCATGAACATGCTATATTTCTCCATTTTTTTGTAGGTCTTCTCTTACGTCCTTCAGTAACTTTTTATAATTTTCGCCAGAAAGGTCTCTCCCATCTTTTGTTAGATTTATTCTCAAGTATAACAGAGTTTTTCGTGCTTTTATGACTGGGAACTTTTCTTCAGTTACATTTTCTAATTGATTGTTGTGGGCTTCTAAGAATACCATGGGGTTTTGTGTCCAGAAACTTCTGCTGACTATTCTGCTGGTTCTAACTTATGTGTTAGAAACCTTGGATTTCCTATTTAAACAATAATACCACCCAACAATAATGGTTTCTTCTTTCCTTCCCTCCTCCCTCCCCTTCCTTTCCTTCCTTCCTTTCCTCCGCCTTCCTCTCTTTCCTTCCCTCCCTCCCTCCCCCTTTCCTTCTTTCCTTCTTATTCCTTATCTGATTTTTTCTTGCTTTATATTGCTAGCTAGGATCTCTAGTACATTGCTGTTGAAATAGGTATAGCAAGCGTACTTATTTTATTTTTTACTTATAATATCTTTATAGCTTTATAGTAAACACATGATGTTTACTTTAGGTTAAATGCCATAGACTATAGCTAGACCCACTTTATCAAGGTAAGAAACTTTCCTATTTCTAGTTTGCTATTTTTAAAGAACAGTTTTATTGTGATAAGATTCATATATTTAAAATCTGCTACGTCATTTATTTTTTAAAATGACTTTCTTTTTTTAATAGTTTATTGTCAAGTTGGTTTCCATAAAAATAACTTTCTTTTTAAAAAAGTTCCTTCCTTCCTTCCTAATCTCTATGCCCAATATGGGGCTCGAACCTACGACCCTGAGATCAAGAGTCACGTGCTCCTCTGACTGAGCCAGCGATGGGCCCCTAAAATCCACCATTTTAAATAGTGCAATTCAGTGGTTTTTAATACACCCACAGAGTTATATAACCATCACCACTAACTAATCTTAGAACATTTTCATTATTCCCAAAGGAAATCCCATGCATACCCTGTCTCCAAATTCCTGGCAACCACTAATTTACTTTCTGACTTTATGGAATTGTTACTTCCAGACATTTCATTTAAATGGAATCATACAATATGTTTTGTTTTTGTGACTGGCTTCTTTACTTGCTGTAATGTTTTTCTCAATGTTCATTTTTGGCGGGGGGAAGAGAGAGAGAGAGAGAGAGAGAGTGAGAAGGAGAGAGAGAATGAGTAGGGAAGGGGCAGAGAGAGAGAAAGAGAGGGAGACAGAATCTGAAGCAGGCTCCAGGCTCCAAGCTGTCAGCACAGAGCCCAACACGGGTCTTAAACTCACGAACTGCGAAATCATGACCTGAGCTGACCCAAGATTCAGTGCTTAACCGACTGAACCATCCAGGTGCTCCGCTTGCCATAATGCTTTTAAACCTTGTCCACGCCGTGTCAGGTGTTAGTACTTCATTCTTTTTTATTGCTGAGTTGTATTGCATCACAGGGATATATCACTTTTGGGTGATCCATTCACCTGTTGAAGGACATTTGGGTTGTTTCCACTTTTTGGCTGTTGTGAATAATGCTGCCACGAACACTTGTGTACAGGCTTTTGTGTAAATGTGTGCTTTCTATGTTAAGCTTCTGAGGAACTGCTGAACTGTTTTATAAAACGACCGCATCACTTTACACTCTCACCCACAGTGCAGGAGGGCCCCAATATCTCCACATCCTTGCCAATGCTTCTTACTGTCTTTAAAGAAAATTACAGCCATCCTAGTGGGCAGGACATGGTAGGTATCTCATTTGCACTTCCCTGATGACCATTGAGGTTGAAGCATCTTATCATGTGCTTTTTGGCCACATCTGTATCTGTTTAGGAGAAATGCCTATTCACATCCTTTTCCCATTAAAAAAAACTGATCATTTGTCTTTTTATTTTTGAGTAGTAAGTGTTCTTTATGTAGTCTGGATATAAGTCCCTTGTTAGACACATGGCTTGTAAATAGTATCTCTTATTCTGAGGATTAGCTTTTCATTTCCTTGATGGTGTCCTTTGATGCCCAAAAGTTTTAATTTTGATAAGGTCCAGTTTATATTTTTTCTTCATATGCTTTAGGTATAATATATAAGAAGCCATGGGCTAATCCATGGTCATGAAGTCTGACACCTGTTTCTGCCTAAGCGTTGCATAGTTTAAATTTTACATTTAAGCCTTTGATTAATTTTGAGTGAACTTTGTATATGGTGTGAGTCCAAATTCACCTTTTTGTGTGTGGATGCCCAGTTACCCCAGCACCGTTTGTTGAAAAGACTGTTATTTCCCATCGAATCATCTTGGCATCCTCATAGAAAATCAACCAACAACACCTATTTATTTCTGGACTCCCAATTTGATTCCATTGATCAATATGTCTATTCTTATGCCAGGACCACCCTGTCTTGATGACTGTAGCTTTGTATTAAGTGTTGAAATAGGCAAATGTGAGTCTTCCAACTTTGTTCTTCATCAAGATTACTTGGGCTAATTTTTTGGGAAAGATTTTATTTTAAAGTAATCTTTATACCCAACATGGGGCTTGAACTCATGATCTTAAGTTCAAGAGTCACATACTCCACTGACTGAGCCAGCCAGGTACCCCTAGTATCCTTTTATTTTAGCTTGAAGCACTGCTTGTAGTATTTCTTTGGTCTGCTAGTGACAACTTCTCTGCTTTAATGTATTTGATATTTCTCTCATTTTTTGAAAAATTATTTTTCTGGATGTAGAATTCTTGGTTGACAGTCTTCCTGGCAGCATTTTGAATATGTCATCCCACTGTCTTCTGGCCTCCATGGTTTCTGGTGAGAAGTCAGCTGTTAATCGAACTCTCTTGTCTGTGAAGTCACATCTCCCTGCTTTTAAGAATCTTAGTCTTTGTCTTTTGATAGTTTGACCATGTAGTATCTAGGTGTGGGTCTCTGAATTTTTCCTGCTTATCATTGCTGAACTTCTTAGAGATGTAGATAACAGTGGTTTAAATTTTTTTCAATTGAATTTGGGAAGTTTTCTACCATTATTTCTGTAAACATTCTTTCTGTTCCTTTCTCTCTTGTCACTTTCTGGACTCCCATTATTTGTGTGTTGGTGTGCTTAATGGTGTCTCACGGGCTCTGACACTCTGGTCACCTATCTTCACCCTTTTTCCTTTCTGTTCTGTAACCAGGATATGTTCAGTTGACTGATCTTCAAGTTTGTTGATTCTCTCTTCTGTCGAAGCAGATCTGTTACCGAGCCCTTAACTCAATTCTTCCTTTCAGTTAATTCTAAATTCTCAACTCCAGAATTTCTATTTCATTCTTTTTTAAAGTTTACTTATTTATCTTGAGAGAGAGAGAGAGAGAGAGAGAGGGAGAGCATGAGCCAGGGAGGGGCATAGAGAGAGGGAGAGGGAGAATCCTAAGCAGGTTCTCCACTGTCAGTGTAGAGCCCAATGTGGGGCTCAAACCCATGAACCCTGAGATCATGACCTGAGCCAAAGAGTTGGATGCTTAACTGACTGAGCCACCCAGGTGCTCCTCTATTTTGTCCTGTTTTATAATTTTATCTCTTCTTTTAAATATATTCTGTGTTTAATAAAGCAGTTCTCATACTTTCCTTTAATTTTTAGACATAATTTTATTTAATTATTTGAACATATTTATAACAGCTGATTTAAAGGTTTTTTTGTAACCCCAACATCTATGCATCTTCAGAGAAAGCTTCTGTTGGTTTTCTTCCTGTGTATAGGCCATATTTCTCTGTTTGTTTGTTTTCAAATGGTTCATTGAATATTGGACATTTTTAATAATAAAATGTAGCAGCTCTGGAAATCAGATTCTCCCTCCTCCCCAGAGTTTATTGTTGCTGTCCCCTCAACTCCCCACCCCCAGTATTTGCTTTTTGGCAACTTTTCTGGGTCAGTTATGTAAAATGTCCCCTGTCATAGGTAGCCACTGAAGTCTCTGCTTATTTAACCTCATGGTCAGCTATTTTCTTAACTTATCTGACAGATATTTTCTTAAATACCTTGAACCAATACATTAGCAACATTTTGCCAGGGGACTCAGTGTGCACATTCAGTGCTCTGACAGTGTTCAATTCTGCTTTAGCCTTCACTTTCTGCTTGTTCAGGGTCTCAAGGTTATCCAAAGGGGAGATATCTGAATCATCTCTTGTCTTTTTGGGGCATGTGCCCAGCCACATACATGTGCATGGTCTTCTAGATGCTCCGGACTATTTTGTAGGTTTTCAGAGCCTCTTGTGGGCATCTCATTCCCCAGATTTTTCTTCTAAGGCTTTTGGCCAGGCTCTTATTTGCTCCAACTGGTGTCACCTCCTCAGGCAGCTTGATGTTGAACAATTGCCAGTAATTTTTATTTTTTTGACAAATGCTCTGGCTTGGGGCTTTTCCCACTGAGCAAGCTCTGAGTCAGGTCTAATAATGACAAGCCTTGCAAATAGGGCTTTTCCAGGGAGCTGCCACAAGTCAAACAGTGATTCTTCTCTGGGGATGGAGCTGTTTGAGGGGCTCCAAACCCAATCTGTCCCCTCCAGTCACTGTTTTTCACAGCCTTCATAGTTCTGTGGCTGCTGATTATCAAGGACATGGAGCTAAGAAGAAAAGAATTGGAATAGAGAAAGTTAAAATACCAGAGACCTCACTGATCTTCCCAAGACTCGGCTCAATTTTCTTGACAAATGCTCTTTGGATTGTTGTTAGCCATTGGTTACTTTACAGTTCTGAAAAAGTTGATCACAATACATTTTGCCAGTGTTCTCTTTGCTCTCACAGAGCAGTAGATCCTCAGAAGTCAGAACTACTCCTTTCTAAAACACCACGAATGAAATTTAAATGTTTTAAGGTTATTGTCTGCACCTTTTGGAATAGGAAAAGTGATTATTCATCTTACGCAGTTACTGTGATCAATTTCTTGATAGATTTTCTGATGTTGAAGTGCCTAGCTGAGTTCCTAGGGTAAGTTACTTAATTTCTCTGTATTTTAATTTCCTCATTTTGAAAATTGAGAATGTCAGAGTATACGCCCATAGATTCTGAGTATTAGAGAGAAATTTAGAACAGTGTCTGGCATGTAGTGAACCTTCGATGAAAGTCAACTGTTGTTATTGTGTCTACACTCCAGGGATAAAGCTTTCTTAGTCATGGTGTGTTTCTATTTTAAATATACTGCTAGATTACATTTGCCCATATTTTATTTAGAATTTTTGTATCCATGATCATAAATGTGATATTGGTTTAAAATTCCTATCTTTTATTGTCCTTGTCCAGTTTTGGTGTCAGGGTTTTCCTGGCCTCAGAAAATCGAGTTGTGTGCATTATATTCCTGACACTTTATTGTGGGGATGTTATTACAAGAAATGGAATGGATGGACTTTAGAAGAAGTTGGAGCGACCTAGAGGGAGAAGGTTTGGAAACCTCTCTTGGGGGTGGGGATGGCACAGAGGTCATTGTGGAAACCCATGTAGTGAGTAGCAAATCCCTAAGCTCTGGTAGTCTCTCCAGCAAGATGGAAAACATATAGAGAATGACTACACGGATGGAACATCAGTCTTACCTGCTTCACCAAAGCCACCATATCCAGGGTTGGCTTGGAAACAGGACAGCTGACTGACTTCAAAGGACATCATGGGCTTAGACAGGAGTAGGCATATGCAGTTGGCTGCCTTTCCCGATGTTCTGGGTTTTTAAGACTCTGGGACCTTGATTCAACCCTTGGGGACAAACAGAGGAGTGCCAATAATAGTTGAGATAGTATGTCCTGCTCACCCAGCAGAGTAGAGACTTGAACAGCTTGTGTGATTTATAAAGACATAAGAACTGTAGCATATCATATAATCCATGGTACGGAGTCAACTTCATTCCTACTGACTCTGCTCAATGCTTCCCCAGCTTATCTTCTGTTTTTTTGTATGGCTCTAGACTGTGAACTCTGAGAGGACTGGCCTTATTCATCTCCACACCTGAAGCTCTTAGCACGGGGCCTGGCACTGAACAGGTTCTCTCCAAGCCCTTGGTGGAACTGAACAAAGATGAAGATAAAAATTCCCTCAATGAGTTGAAAGCCTATTTCTGAGCGAGGCTTTCAGGAAAAGAATTATTTAGATCTGAAGAAATCGGCTATGCAGTGGATGCTGTAAATGTGCTTGTTCAACATCTATTCCGACCTCCTTCTAGCATGCCTTCCTGTACTATGGGAGCTGGGAAAATAAAAATTAGTTTCCCAAATGCCCTTGCAGCCAGCATTTCAGTTGTGCCCTACGTACACCAGTCAAAATCCCCCTTGCAAGATTTGGAACTGAGCTGGTAAGGGAAAGAGGCAGACCATGAGGCATCCCCGTTTTGCTGGTGTGGGTCACAAAGAGACAGTGTGGTTAAACAGCTTCCTGAATTGTTGGTTTCTTAGGCCAAGGGAACTTTCTGGTCACAGCAAAGACAGAAGTATTCTGGAGACTGGAGATTTTCCCTCTGAGCTCAGCTCAAAGCCTCCTTCTTCTTGCTTTTCCAATGGTCTATAAGCTTCCTAATACCTGATGATAGATCCCCTTCTGCCTAACTTCTGCCTACTATCTGTAACTGATTCCTAACAGATTGTAGACTAAGATTTTCAAGGAAATGGAAATCCATGGTTGGTCATCTGGCCTGGTTGTTTTTGAAGGCAGTGAGGATCCAGTTAGCAGAGAGGGTAGAACCTCGTGTGAAAGGTCTATTAAAGGCAGACCTAGACAGGCCATTCATCTTCTGTGACAATCTATTAGTGCAAGAATGAGAAATATAAGCACTGTGGAGTTTGTTAATTTTTCTAACTGTACTTTAGAGTTTAAAGAAAGAGAACAATGAGCTCAGGGTTCTGCATTCATGTCTCCAGGTCTGGTAAGAGGATGAGAGAACTTCTATGGCTGCCTTAAAAGTAATTTCTCTTGGGGCGCCTGGGTGGCTCAGTCGGTTAAGCGTCAGACTTTGGCTTAGGTCATGATCTCGCAGTTCGTGAGTTCAAGCCCCACATCAGGCTCTGGGCTGATAGCTTAGAGCCTGGAGCCTACTTTGGATCTGTGTCTCCCTCTCTCTTTCTGCCCCTTCCCCACTTGTGCTCTTTCTGCTTCTCAAAAATAAATAAAAACTTTTAAAAAAGTAATTTCTTTTTATTCATTATAGTCAACCTCTGTTGACTACAGTTGTAACAGGTGAAGAACCAGTTACATTACTTGAAACTATAGGATGCTGAACTACAATATAGGTTGAATGCAGAGCCTCAGTAGGTCTCTTAAGTAGGAGCTAGGGCATGAATTAGAAGAACAGGAATCTGAGTCTTGGTGCTGAGATTTTTGGTGGCTTTTAATGACTGAAGAACCATCAAACCTGAAATTCACTGAGCATCCCCTGTCAGTGAATCCTGCCTCATTTGGAAATCCTGTAATGACCTCCACCTTACAAGGAGAAGTCAGGTTTCTTCCTGACCACCTCCACTGCACTGCTGCCTCTGGAGCTGTGACTAAAGTCAAATCCAAGCATCTCATGCACCTAAAGAATGGTAAGTTTTGGCTAATTCACATTATCAGAAAGTAAGAGATGAGCATTTGTGGACTCTAAAGGCATTAAACCAGGGAGGGAAAATTAATTTTAAATCACATTTCTGATTTAATTCTGGATAGTTGCTTCAGGGTGAGCTCCCAGAATATCTGGTTTCACTGTGTTAGCTTAGGCAGCTGGAAGTTCTTCCTGTTTTTTTTTTGTGGTTGGTGTTCTTTGAAGACAGGCACCATGGACCATTATTCTCTGCATTCACACCCCTGTATAATCTCACCCCGTATTGGACTGGGGTCAGCCCAGTGACTCACTTTAGCCAATAGAATGGAGTAGAAGTGAAGGGCAGGAAGCTTCCAGTTTTCTGAGCAGCCATGTAAGACGTCCAACCAGCCTGCTGGAGAAAGGAGTCATGTTGAGGAGCATGAGACACCATGCATGTGCATGAAGAGACCAGCTTGGATGTTACAGCCCGCCCTTATGGACATTTTGGTTATCTACTGCCTCTGCCCAATTCTGAGACTTTTTCCCAAGGGCTACAATTTGGAGGCCTGGGTTTGTTTGATGGAGGGACAAAGTATGTCCTTACACAAAATATGTACCCTTGCTCATACTCTGCAGAGAAAGGCTGTGGACTGGCTGCATTCTGATGGCTGGACAGAGGGATTCAGAGCTCCAAGTGCTCAGCAGAGCCTACCCGTCTATGTAGTCCATACCCACATAAAGCCTAGGCCAGGAAGAGAGTAACTTCTCCTAGCCTCCCAGGAGGCTGTGCTCTGAGTCTGCCACTCAGTTGCCCACCATAGTGCATGGGAGCTTTGGAGACAAAGACACAGGAGCTCATGCCACTCAAGTACCTGCTGGGCATTAAATCATCAGCATGGACAGCAGAGGTAGGGAGCTGGAGCTTCCTTTCTCAGCACGTCTGTTCTGAGATGGTGCAGAGAGTACGGAAGGAATGTGGGCTTGGGGATGAAAGAGTTGGGGGTTTGGTTCTAGTCTTGACCTTTTCTAGCCAGGGGGATTTATAATTGAGTCTTCAGGGCCCATTCTTCCACCACCACCCAAGTGATTTTCTAAGCTGAGAGATGAGCCCCGTCAGCCCTCAAGATAGCTAGGTGTAGGGTGAGTGGTCAGAACTCCTGGGATAGCCACCCCCAGAAAGGTGCACAAATAATCAGCTTTTGTGTGGGGAAGCACCTGTTTATGATATTCATGGTAACAGCAGTCTCCTCACTAGTCACTTGATTAAAGATAGATATACAATTCAATCTTGGCCAAGGAGGAGTGACCGGAAATCTTCTGGGGACAGGAGGGGGTTGCCAGTGAAAGTTTTATCTCTTCTAGAAAGGGCATCCGGGCAGAGATGGCCCTTTTTCTTCCTCTGAATGTTGTGTCTGTGTGTGATGCCTTGGACAAACCACTTAATCTCTACAATCCCTACCTGTGGTGAGAATAGACATGACACATGTAAACCACCTGTGCTTAGCTTTCACTCAATAATCAGCTATCATTGTTTCCATTACTCTAGTGAGGTAATACTATTCAACCCCAAATTCAGCATGATTTATGCTTGAAAAGGATATGACTTGTTTTCTAGTCTCAGAGACGGCTGTCATGAATTCCTCCCCTCGCCATACACACAAGCCTGTCTCACATCAAGAGGTGGAGCTTATTTCCTTTCTCTTTGAAGGCCGGCTGGCCCTGTGACTGCTTTGATCAGTAGAATGTAGTAGATGTGATATTCTGGGACTTCTGAGCCCAGGTCTTAAGAATTCTGGCAGCTTCTCTTTCCTTTCTTTTGTAATGTCCTTGCTTTCAGAAGCCAGCTGCCCAGCTGTGACAAACCCAAGCCACTGGGAAGAGCACCAAGCCTCTCCATCTGAGATGTCAGCTAATTGTCCTCATCAACTGCCCATGCAGAGTGCGCCGTCTTGTGTGTTTCTGTTTAGTCTGCCCCCAGTGACTGCAGCCTAGTTGACATTGCAAAGACTAGAATTACCTATGGCCACTCAGTTTCCAGAATTGTGAGATGATATAAAATGGTTATTCTGAGCCACTAAATTTTGGGGTGGCTTGTTATGTGGTAAGGGTTAACAAAGACAATTTCTTTAAATGTATTTTGGAATTCTGGCTTTCCCCTGCGTTGTATCCGCTCCCCAGTGGCTAATGTCATTGGCCATTGAAGCTCACTCCGTCACAGGTCTCTCTGTCTCTTGAGCTCCTTTATTGATAAAGTCTGAGTTCTGGAACCTCAGCCAACGTCCTAAGCTTCTCTCCCGAAATGCTTGAAAGGCAACATCTGTGTCAAAGGAAGAGTATCGGATTGCTGGTTTCAAGGCTTACGTTTAAGACTTGGCAACTTTACTTAACAAAAGTACAACCTTAGGCAAACTTCTTAATCTTTGGAGCCACATTTTATTTTCATCTGTAAACTGAGGGCAATAGTAGCAACTTCCTCACTGAGCAACAGAATGGTACAAACAAGATACTACACATGAAAGTACTTTGAAAACGTATTCTTTACATGTGGTAATTATTATTATTACACCTCACTGTACAATGAACACCAGTGCACGGGCACGTCAACCAATAGCCCCTCTTTACGTTATGTGGTTGGGTTCTTCCCAGTCTGGGAAACAAGATCACTGAAGGGGAAGTAAATATCATCAAGATCATCTTCATCATCACCACCATCGTCCTCTTCATCATCTCCAGTAGCAGAGTCATTGTTAATGTTACCATCATCACATATTGTTTCTTGGTCACCTACTGACCTATACCACTGCCATAGATTCCCACAACGGTCCTTCAGGATGTGTGTGTTATTATTAACCCTCCTTTACAGGAAGTCAAGGCTAGTCTGGGTTAATTGCATTGCTCAAGACCATACAGAAGTAAACTTGGTTCACTGGAAAGTTAAAAACCAGATAAAAAGGATAAAAAAGTTTGTTGTCACATACGTGTTTCTCCCTTCCCCATCAACCTCAGAGAACTAACAAGTCTTCTTAGGTGGCTCTGGGGGCATTTGGGATGTCAACAACATTATAAAACTGCACTCCAAATGCCATGATGCAAATGGCCCATTTTGGGGGAAAAACACCCTCTGGCATTGGAATAATGGCAAGGAAGACGGAATGAATCTGAAGCTGTCGGCATCCTGAGCTCATGGACTGGAGCTAAGAGAAGCCAAGTGTCCCTGCTTATTTGCCATGTGCAGCCATCTCTCAGAAGCTGGGTAGGCACTAATTGGATAGCCACTCACAAAGATGCTGTTGCTAACTGGAAGTCATCCAAATGGCTCTCTTTGTTCCCGAAGCTTCGGAAGAGGATGCCCCCCCTTCCCCAGCTCTCCTCTCATCCCGCCCTCACTTTCCAAACCTCAAGGACCACAAATACAGTTAATTATGTCAACTTGGCTTGGCATTGGTTTTCCAGATATAATCTTTTATTAGTGTTGACCTTCTGGCTGACTGGCTGCTGTACGGTTGTGGGTTGTGGGTGATGTGTTGGTTACCCTGGTGACATAGGAAAGCAGTAGAGGGGGAGGCATAAGGTGCGGGTGACATCTCAAACAGGGCCCCCAAACCATGTGTCTTCTTTCTTCCATGTCTCCTCTTCTTCTGTAAAATGACACTGAGCCCCTTGGGGAGGCCAGGGAAGGAGCCGGTATCAATTTGTTAGTTGTCTCAGCCTTGCGTATCTTAAAGGCAAGTCTCTACATTTAGTTATCATCCCTGTACCTCACCCTCTAGCAGACACACACACACACACTGCCCTCCTAGCCCTAGGTACAGAGGCTATTACATAGTGTATGTGGAAGTGGATTTGTACGTTTTGTGCACCGGTGGTCTGGACCAAAGGCAGGAGCATGGTGGCTGATCTCCCTGAAAACAAACCATTTGCAGATTCATCAATGCAGCACTCAGGCTGAGCCCAGGAGCCAGGCTAACTGGAATTGGCAACTATAATTCTGAGAGGGGTCTTGCTTACTAAATTCTTAAAGTGGGGAAAGGTGTAGTGTAGCCCTTTGTGAGATAAAAACTCTACACGCTATATACAGAAACAAGTGTGAAGTGAGATCATTTTCTGGACTTCGCGACTCTACTTCTGAGCAGATAAGCCTTTGCCCTTTGCCAGGCACATCCATACCTCAGTCGTCAGGCATCCCGATACCAGCCCCAAATCGCCCCGGTGGGCACCTGACTGAAGAAACAGCTGAGAGGTTTATGTGCGCACCAGCCCCTTGATCATCCAAGATGTGTCCTGGCCAGCGGGAGAATGGGTAATCATCACTCTTCACTCTTTCCTCTCTAACTTCTCCAAATCTTTTTTATTCTTGGTGCAACCAAAGACAAACCAGCTGCAAACAGTCTGCACCCCCCCCTTTTTTTTTTTTCTTTGCCAGGGATTGTGAAACCACCAAAACCCAACACCATGTACCTTCTTGCTAATCAGCCTTTCGGGGAAGGAAGGGACACATCACAAATCCAGACTAGCCAGTGGAGAGGGTCTGTTATCATCTGAAATGCTCATCTCAGCAGGGAGCCATGAAAGAAACCTTCATTCACACTGACAGTGCGTTCATGGTGAGCAAAAGGTTTGGAATGAGCATAAAGACTCCCCCAAACCAGCAAAGCACGGAACCCAGTGCCATCTCTGGATGAGACACATACCTGAAGGCAGACTGGTGCCTGCCGGCAAGAGGGGAGAAAAATCCCTTTTTTTTATTTCTAGCCCAGGAAATTTGGCCAATGTCCTGGCTGGTTGCACTACATAGAAGTCAGTTTAGATATAGATTTTCCCCTTTCCTTGTCTGCGAGAGTTACTTGCAGGAAACAGCCAGCCAGCCAGTCAGCCAGATGAGTTTCCCTGCTTTTATTCAATCACAGAAAATGTTCCATGTTGCAGAGTACACGTAGGAGCTAATTCCTGTGCTGGGTGCCAAAGAGAAACTTGAATTTGTTTGTCCTTTTATATAAACTGTGCCAAGAGGCTAAAGGCAGAGGTCCCACCGAGGTCTTATCTGATGATAGGCTCTGGGACACATCAGTAACGTCCACAGCCTTGTGACCGCCGTGGACTAGCCATTCCGGTTTCTACAACAGCTAATGTTCACTAAGTGTTTTTCATGTGCCAGACGCCGGGCAGAGTGCTTCACACCCACTGTCTCATTTAATCGTACAACAACCTTGGGAGGGGGCTGAGGGCTTCTTCATTTATGTTCAAGGCAAATCTCCAAGGAAGAGAGGGAGAGAGAGAAAGGAGGGGACTTATCTGGAGTCACAGAGCTGGTGAGTGGGGAAGTCAGGATTTGAATCTAGGTTTTCTCTGATTCCACCTGTACTGTACTGATTATTTTAGGAGTTAAGTGTTTAAAACACCAAGGTGCCTAGTATTATTCTTATCCAGCTGAGACTTAACTTCTGATCCACCTTCTCATAGGATTTGAGGGTCAAGGATCCAAACAGCCTGGTCAACTCAAGGCAATGGCGGGGGGCAAGCCCCAGGAAGCCAAGCCAGGGGATCCAGAATGCCTTGGGTGCGAATGCCCTCGGTCGCTCTTGCAGCAGCATCCTTATTGTTAAATCTGATCATCCAGCCCTAACCCCTTCATTTTATTTATTTATTTTCTTTACCATTTTATTTTTACAAATAGTTTATTGTCAAATTGGTTTCCATATAACAGCCAGTGCTCATCCCCACAAGTGCCCTCCTCCGTGCCCATCTAACCCCTTCATTTTAATGATATGGAAGTAGGCATTGTTACTTTCATTTGGGGTGGCTATTTAAAAAGGCGGAATTCCTCTGAATGGGGAAAAGTCATGCAAGCAGACACTGCTCAAACTGGACTGGAGGCAGGTGAGAGGGCCCGGGAGGCTTGGTGTGGCTGGTGCCAAGGACATTCCCCATAGGCCATGCAGAAGCTGAACCATACCCGGAGAATGGCCGTGGTTACCAGTGACGTGATCCGATTGACATGCAGGAGAGATTACTACCCAATGAGAATTGTCATTGCCAATGATCTGGAAACCAGGCTTTCCCCTGATCTACTGTCCTAAGAGGTCAGATAGAGACACAGGTACGTCGTGAGCCGGCTAATAGCTCAGTGACCCTTTAAAGGCAGTTATTTCCATATCTGTCCAACCTTTCTTTCAAAGGGAATCTGAACTCTGGAGGAAGGCCGAGGAAGATCCTTGGTTCTGAGCAGTCCTGCTCAGGGCCTCAGATTTGCACACCCCGTTCAACAAAGCCAAACTCTTACAGTGAGCAGAACACACCCACTTGGAGCTGGTCAGTGGCCAGCTCATTTGCCAGCATATGCTTCCTGGGTCCTCATTTGCCAACTAAATAGCTTACTGTGGTGGTTTTAAGACATATTTGAATTCCGCTTCTGGCCATAACGATGAAACATGGACCAGAGTTAACCTTCCCATTCAAAACAGCTAGAAAATCAGCCAACACACATGCAGCAATGTTTTTCAGCTACTGGGAACAGGCAGCACAGATCGCCCCGAGAGAAAGGAAATTAGTGAGGTGATATTACAATATCTGAAATGAAAAATAACACTACATGAGATTAAAAGCATTTTAGATGACAGAAGATTAGTGAACATGAAAACACAGCAACTGGAAACTATTTATGGGGCACCTGGGTGGCTCAGTCAGTTGAGCGTCTGACTTTCGTTCAGGGTATGATCTCACGGTTTGTGAGTTCAAGCCCTGCATCGGGCTCTGTGCTGCCAGCCTGCTTCAGATCCTCTGTCTCCCTCTCTCTCTGACCCTCCCCTGCTCACGCTGTCTCTCTCTCTCTGTCTCTCTCTAATGTTTATTTATTTCTGAGAGAGAGAGAGAGAAAGAGAGAGAGACAGGAGTGGGGGAGGGGCAGAGAGAGACACACACACACACAGAATCCAAAGCAAGCTCCAGGCCCTGAGCTAGCTGTCAGCACAGAGCCCGACGTGGGGCTTGAACCCACGAGCTGTGAGATCATGACCTGAGCCGAAGTTGGACGCCTAACTGACTGAGCCACCCAAGCACCCCTAAAAATTTTTGTAAAAAGAAAACTATTTACAACAAAGTACACAGAAGAAAAGACTAAGAGGAAAAAATCAAGCACTGGTGGTCTATGGGGCAAGTGATTTAACATATGAGACCCGGAAGGAGGTGATGAGGATGCAAAAAGCTTAAAGAAACAGCCAAAATGCTTTCAAGTTTGATGAGAACTAGAAACCCACAGATCCAAGAAGCTCTATGAACTTTCCCAAAACGAATACACTTTCCCCTGATGACTAATGACACTGATCACCTTTTCATGTGCTTATAGGTCATCTGCACACCTTCCTTGGAGAAATGTCTGTCCTAACCCCTTTACCCATTTCTGAATTGGATTGTCTTCCTTCTTATTGAGTTATAGAGCTCGTTACATATTCCAGATACCAGACCCTTATCAGATATATGATTTTCTCGCATTCTGTGGGTTGTCTTTTCACTGTCCAGATAGTGTCTGTGTCAGTCAGGGTTCTCCAGAGGAACACAAGCCAAACAAGCAATAAAAATAATGATGCATTTTAAGAAACTGGTTCACACAAATGTGGGGGCTGGCAAGTCTGACATTCATAGGGTGGGTCTGAAGGCTGGAGGCTCAGACAGAATTGATGGCATATTCTTGGGAGAGAATTCCTTCCCTTTCCCACAAACCTTAGGTTTTGCTCTTATGGCTTTCAACAGATTGGGTGTGGCTCACCCACACTGTGGAAGGTAATGTCCTTTACTTATAGTCAATAATTAGAGATGGTAAGTACATTTACAAAATGCCTGCAATAACATCTGGCCCAGTGTAACTGGATACTATGGCCTAGACATACTGACACATAAAGTTAACCATTACAGTGTCACCTAACACACAAAAATATTAAATTTTGATGACGTACAAAATTCATCAATGTTTTTCTTTGAATGCTTGTGTTTTAGGTATCACACAGAAGAAACCATTGCTGACTCCAAGGTCACAAAGATTCACACCTATGTTTTCTTAGGAGATTTGAGTAGGTTTAGCTCTTACATTTAAGCCTTTGAAGTCAGATTTTGTATATGGTGTGAGGCAGGGGTCCAATGTGTTCTTTTGCATATGGTGTTGTCAACTTTGTGAGCCTCTTGGTGAAATTTTCTCCAACATCTTACCATTCCAGTAAATTCAGCCCCTTTAAGGAGTTTGGGCCCTTGGCTGACCAATTCACCCCCCAATCCAGTTCCAGATCCCAAACTGGGAGAACATTTAGAACTCTTGATTTCATTTTCCCAAATCACTTTCTGTTTATTGCTCCCTGCTTAGACCTTGAAAAACAGTGAGAAGGGTTAACCTTGGTGTTTTAGAGGGAATAGTCATCAATTGATCCCCACAAAATACCTGGATTTGTTTGGATTCACAGCCTTGCAGAAGAGGCTATAGAGATCCATAAATTATGTCCTATGGGCCAAATATTGGCCTTTGTCTGTTTTTGTATATATAGTTTTTTAAAAAGTTTATTTATTTATTTTGAGAGAGAGAGAGTGCACTTGTACATGTCTAAGAGGGAAAGGGGGAGAGAGAGGGAGAGAGAGAGAGAATCCAGAGAGAGAGAGGGAGAGAGAGAGAGAGAGAGAGAAGCCCAAGCCCCAATGCAGGACTCAATCTCATGAACCGTGAGATCATGACCTGAGTAGAAAATTAAGAGTCAGATGCTTAACCAACTGAGCCACCCAGGTGCCCCTGTAGATTCAGTTTTATAGGAACACAACCACACCCATTCATCTACATATTGTCTATGTCCACCTAAGAACTAGAAGAACAGAGGTAAGTAGTTGTGATTGAGACCATATGGCCTTCAAAGCCTACAATGTTTATGATCTGGCCTTTGGAGAAAACTCTATTAACTCTTGATGCACAGTCCTCATGTGTCCAGAATGGAAATCTTTGGATTTCTTCAGAATAAGAGGAAATGGATGTGTAGCAGAAGCTGTTAGTGCCCCACCCAGATCCCCTGGTATCCCTTTTATGATTGGGTTGCCTACCCCATGTCCTATGCTGCTTCAGTGAATAAATCTAGCTGTTATCTTTCTCTTCTCTTTGTGGCCCCTTGTCTTTACTCCTTCCTACTTCTCTTACCCTCTTGCTAATTTCTCCTGAGACACTTCCTCAATAACTCACAGACATATGCATTCTGCTTGCAGGCAGCACTTCTAGAAAATCCGACTTAGGGCAGAGTGCACTGCCAGAATTAGAATCTAGTTCACAGCTTCCTTCTTTCCTATCTACTTTCTTGACTGGCATAGTCCAAAATTCATCGGGTTGGCACAAACAAGGTAGATATCTGCAAGGGGGAAATGGGTCCATGGTCAGGTAGCTGGTGGGGGGTGCTGGAGCCTGAGCAGAGAAGAAGGCGTTTGCATGGGGGAGTGGGTCACGGGGGCTTGAGTGGGGGTAACAGTGCCTGGCAGGATGATGAGAGTGAAGGCATGTGTGAGCACCAGTGGTAACGGCAGATTATTACATACAGGGGAATTGACCCAATAATTATATTGAGGACAATGGGTGGTTTCTCATTGTCTGATTGGTTATAAATATGGAAAGAGAGAAAAGCTAGAATAAACTCTATGGTATTGGGTTGGAGTTGGAGGTATCAGTGTAACTCATGTTTTCAACACCTGGAGATAAATAAATATGGAATTAGATGCATGTAGTCACTGAGGGCTTGGCAACATCAGCACCCCAAAAGCAGTGAGCACCCTAGCACCCAGGTCTTGGTTTCTAAATGCCTTTCCCCACTAAAAGGAATCAGGACTCCTTGGTGAAATGGCTGATATCAAACTAGGGCAGAGATTGCACAAGATAATCTAGAATATCTTTTTGTGCTAGAGAGTGAGGACTTACTCAAAATATGAAGAGAAAACATCAAAAAAGACACAGAAGGCAGCTTGAAGCAACAGCCCCCCCCNCCCAAATGGCCAGATCTGACACATTTTGAGTATCAACATAAATGGTGTTCATAGCAGGTTAAAATCCATTGAATAAGAATCTCTGAGTCTCTACTGATAAAAATAAATGAATGAATAAATAACTGGGCAAAAGAGAAAGGGCTTATAGTAGAAAGTCAACTAATAAATGCAGAGGGTGAGGCGCCTGGGTGACTCGGTCGGTTAAGCGTCCGACTTCGACTCAGGTCATGATCTCGCGGTTCATGGGTTCAAGCCCCATGTTGGGCTCTGTGCTGACAAGTAGCTCAGAGCCCGGAGCCTGTTTCAGATTCTGTGTCTCCCTCTCTCTCTGACCCTCCCTTGCTCACGCTGTCTCTCTCTCTCTCAGAGATAAATAAAACATTAAAAAAATTTTTTAAATAAAATAAATGCAGAGGGAATGATGGAATTAGAACCCTCATCCTAATAACTAATTCTGCTAAAAATATCAATGGATGCTAAAATTGGGGGATGAAAGTTTGATGAGGAACAAGCTGGTTACATAATCTCAAAGTACCTCACTACAATGTACTTATTAATTACAAAGGGAAAAAGAGTAACTTTGCCTGGAAATCCCTGGTGGCCACTTTGACTGATCAAATCACCAGTAATAGGACAAGTCAGAGCACAATGAAAACACAATGGCTTGCCTCTCTCCCTTTCCCCCACCATTTCCCCCCTTTTTCTNATTTGTAAAAAAAAAAATAAAAAATAAAAAATTAAAAAAATAAATTAAAAAAAAAAGAAAACACAATGGCACTTTGAGGATACTCCTGCCAAAATGTGTAACTTGAACCTAACTGTGAAGAAACATCAAATGGACCCCCATGGAGGGACATTCTATGAAATAACTGACTTGATAATAAATATAAAAATAACTTGATAGTCAAAACTATCAAGGTAGTGAAAGTCTGAGGGACTGTCCCGGACTGGAAGGGACCAGAGAGGCTATATGTGATGTGTGTCCTGTGGTCCTGAGCAGAGACATCTCTTTGCCATGAAGGAAAGAAAGGCATTGTGGAGACAAAGGAGGCTCTGCGGGTAGAAAGGTTGTAATCTATCAATACTCATTTCCCGATTTTGATGGTTATATTGTGGTTCTGTGGGAGAATGTCCTTGTTCGCAGGGAATAAATAAGTACTAAAGAATGTGGGAGTGATGAAGCAGCTTGTCACCAATCTACTCACCCCCAAAAAATGTTCAAGAAAAGAAAGGTTTTTGTACTATTCTTGCAATTCTTCTGTAAATTTGAAATTACTTCAAAAGGAAAAGAGAAAAGAAAATAGTCCTAATGGCTTTCTCCCTCCAGCCCCCAAGAAAGAATTTCATTGAAATTGGCAATTGAGTTGAAAACCACTGGGTGGGTACTGCCTCTCCATTCTCTGCAGCCATTTCATTGTGTGCTGGTCAGACTTCCAACTGCCAGCACCTTTGACTCTGCCTGAGGGCTTTCTCTGGATGCCAGGGAGGCTCTGCTCATACGCAGCAGACCAGAGGTGTTGGAATTGCTGCCTTGTCTCCTCTTCCCCAAGAGCAGTCCTCAAACAATGATGGATGGGAGCCTGTGATCAAATACCTGGTTCCCCATGCTGCAGGTGGGAGGGCGCTGAGGTGTGCTCAGTATGGCTCCCTGTGTACTCCGACAGGAGAACTGAGCCCCTTTACTGATTTTTGTCCCTTCCTTGCGCCACCTCACACTTTCCCTCTCTGGGTTTCCTGAAATCAGTGCCTTAATGGACCATTTGTGCTCACTTCCTTTTCTCAGTGTCTGCACCTTGGAAGTGCAAATGAGGACCCTCTTTATTCCATCAGCTTATTTTATTGGCTTCATAGCATCATCTGAAATCATCCTCTCTATTTACTTACTTGTTTTCTGTGGCGCCTAAAACGGTGGCTGACGATGAGTGCTCGACGGGTATTTATGGTGTGAAGAGAGAGGAGAGTAATGCTCTCCATCTGGGTTCCCAGGGGACATGGCTTCATGTTTCACCCCACAGGGGACTCTTCAGACTTGATCTCCTCAACCCAGTAGAACTCTAGGCCACACCTGTTGTTGTTCCTTGGCCTTGAAGAAGATCTGGACATGTCATCCCCAAATGTGCCTCTTTACATAAGGATTATTTTGAGCTGAAGTCAATTGAGAATCAACAGACGCAGGAAGAGTTTTCTGCCCTCCCTTCATCTGCCTAAAAGCAGGACAGAAATTTCCCTATGAAAATAGGGTGTATTCCGCCCTCCACCNGGACACGGAGATCAATTTGCATAAACAGACCTTATTTAGCCCTTATCTTCTGTTAGCTCCTCCTGTATATTTTCTAGTCACTTACTCACAATATATTGTCCCTTGAAGCCCAAACCCCTTTTCCCTTTGTTAAAAGAGCATGTAAGTCTTCTTTGATTTTCTGTTCTGTTCTGTGAACACCTTGCCATGTTATTAGTAACAATTCTGTTACTTTTCTCCTGCTAATATGTCTTTTGTTAGTTTAATTCACAAGGCCCTGTGAACACCTCTAAGAAGGCAGGGGAAAGTTTTTCTTCCCTACAGAATAGAACCAAGCAAAGAAATTTATTTTTATCTTATCTTATTTTTTTAATACTTTAAAAAATGGTTATTTTTGAGAGAGAGAGACAGACAGACTGCAAGTGGGGAAAGGGCAGAGAGAGAGGAAGACACAGAATCCAAAGCAGGTTCCAGGCTCTGAGCTGTCAGCACAGAGCCTGACATGGGGCTCGAACCCATGAGCTGTGAGGTTACAACCTAAGCCAAAGTCGGGTGCTCAAGCAACTCAACTGAGCCACCCAGGCACCCCTAGAAATTTATTTTTAAGAAGAGTTTCACCCAGCTCTTGCTCGAAGGAGAGGAGGGTGGCTCCACGGTTGGGAGCAGAGCCCAGATGAAGGCTGGAGCTGTCCTCACACCATGAAAAAAACGGCTTCTGGATCAGCGTCATTGGGATGCCTGGTAGCCCCCGTCAGCAGCCAAGCCCAGAATCTGTCTCCTCATTTGACCAAATTTGGGGGAAGGCCAGAGTGAATTTAGCTGCCATTTATGGGCATAAACGCACTCATCAACTCCTCCCAACAGACCAATGAGATGGGTATTACCCCCTTTTATAGATGTTGGCATTAAGGCCTAGCAAGAATTACTTAGAAATCTGAATATAGGGGATTGTTTTCCGTGGATTGCGACATTATTCCTTTCAAGAACATGTGGTGATACTAACTAACCATTGGCAAAGGGTTGCCAAGCACCAGTCCTGCCGGATCCTTCCTCAAAGCAGAAAAAAGGCTTATCCACAATTAGCTCATTCATTGTGTGCAAACGGTACTAATTGCTTGAAAATAATGCGTTCTCTTAAGTAGGTTAATGTTCCCTTCTGAAATCTTGTTTATACTATTAATTTGGGCAACCAACTCTTCCTTTATGGAGCAGGGCAAATCCAGCCAGCCTAGGCTGGGAGAAAGATTACAAATTTTCACTCACTGGCCGTGGCATCTTGGTGTCAATCGACACATGCTCACTAACCTCACTAACGTGAGCCCATTGGAGGGAGGGTCAGCCCAATTCGGCAGACACGTGATTATTAGATATTTGATGAGAAGTAAAAACGGTTTCCCTTCTCTGACTGGAGAACCTCGAACTTTCTGCCAACAAAATCTTGCCAACTGGAGGTCCTGCTGGGCTTACTTTAACGAACAGATAAGACTCGATTTTAATTAGCACACTAATTGTTTCCATGCAAATGAATGTGGGGAAAGAACTTGCTAACAGTTTATTTTCTTAAGTGGGTTACCAAGGTGCCCCCTGTAGCTGGTTAGATGGTGCTCCATTGCACAACCGACTATTCTGTTCACTGAATAGCGCAAATCCAGTTCAACAAGCATTTCCCCAGCACGTGCTGCTGCAGGGGAGGTGAAATGAATCAGCACCACGCCCTGCCTTCTAGGACTCCACCATAGAAGTCAAAGGTGAGGTTGCTAAACTGTATCAAGTAGAGGTTGCTAAACTGTATCAGTTAGGATTCTGGATTGTAAGCAACAGAAATCAGTTCAGGGTAAGTGGAGAGAAAGGGGCTGTATTGGAGGGATCAAGGGGTAGAGGTAGGCTGAGCAGGGCGCTGAGGAGGGCTGGGCAGAGGAATTCTCTGGTAGGTTGATTGCCATCCCAAACATTATTTCCAGCTGACCTGTGTCCTTGTGTGCTCGGGCCGTTGCCTCCATCAGGGCAGAAAACCCTCTTAGTCTCGGTTCTCAGGGAGCATACAAATTAAACTGACAAAAAGTAGATTAACAAGAGAAAAACCCCTCAAATGTATTCATAAGGAATATAAGAGCTTCCAGAAAAAGTAAGCTTGCTAAGTGGCTGAAGTTTTGGAAAGAGAAGGGAGAGAAGAGATTTCTATGGGGGGGAAAACTGAATGGGTTTCTAAGGGAACAAACAGGAGATAAGGAAATTTGTGATAACGTTTGTTTATGTGGGCGTGAGTGGTCTTTTCCATCTTTTTCACGGCCATAAAACTCCCCCAGAGGAGGGAATTTATGATAGGTTCATTCCCCGAAGTTTCTGCATTTAGTGAGATAAAGAAAGCATCAAGAAGGCTTCTTTCTGCATCTGTTCATCTCAGATGTCTTCAATGTGAAATAATCTTTATAGTAACTCTGAATGTCCAAGTGGGCACGCACGCCTCTCACCCAAATGACCACAATACCCTCCTGGCTGGTATCACCATTGCCTCTCTGGCTTCCCACCCATACCTTCTCCCTACCGCAGCCAGAAGGACGCACCTAAAATTGAAATCAGATAACACCCTCCTTGTCCTTTAAATCCTCTGAAGACCCAGTGCCCGGATCTTGGTTTTGAATACCGTTCTCTAATAAAAGGAGCAAGGGCTCCTCAGAGATGTGGTGGGTTCCCGGGCTGGGCAGGGAAAATATGGGATGAGCCTGAGCATTTTGAGTTCCAGAAAATAAATAAATAAATAAATAAATAAAATAAAATAAAAAGCACTCAAGTGACAAAATGATGGGGGTATGTTGGAAAGGGGCACAGGAGGGGCACTTGGGTGGGTGGCTCAGTTGGTTGAATTGTCTCACTCTTGATACCGGCTCAGGTCATGATCCCGGGGATGAGGGATGGGTTTCCACGTCAGGCTCTACGCTCAGTGTGCTTCAGATTCTCCCTCTTTCCCTTTGCTCTTTCACCTCCTCTCTCTCTTAAAAAAAGAAAAGAAAATTTGTTTTTAAAAATTAAAAAACTGAACAGTAAATAAATAAATAAATAAATAAATAAATAAATAAATGGGACGGGGAGTCATCTGAAAGAGGTCCTAGCAGCTGAAACTGGAATAACTTAGGCAACCAAAGAAACACTGGAGTATTGGGCCATTAACTCAAAGTACAGAGTAAATGTCTCTGAGTTTCTACTGATATCAAGAGATAGTTTTTCTGGATAATTCTTCAGGTAAATGGGGGAAGAAAAGCCAAATCCATACAGAAGAATTCCAAATAATTTATGGAGCTACTTTGCCATCAGGGAGGCAGACCATGGCTTCTCATCCCTCAGGTGCGGGCAGCCCATGGCGACCCCTTCTAAAGGGTAGACCACGAGGAGGGGGAAGAGAGGGTAACATTACAGCAGAGAGCCTGACAAACGCTACCTCAGCCGGATGATCAAGGTCAAAGTCAACAGTGCTAAGTCATGTCCCCTTGATACCATGTCATGACAGGAGCACTCACCTCTGTGGTCTTTCTCCTAGAATCCCAGCTGAGTAATTTATAACCCACAAGAAACACATTAGCCAAAATCAAGCTGAAGGACAGTCTACAAAGCACCTGACCTGGACTCCTTGATGTCAAGGTCATCAAAAACCAGGAGGGTCTAGGAAACTGGCACTGCCAAGGGAGATATGGTCTCTGAAAGTAATGTGGTATCTTGGGTGGAATCCTGAAATGGAAAAAAGAACGTCAGGTAAAAATTTAGGAAACCTGAATAAAATATGGACTTTAGTTAAAGATAATGTGTCTGTGTTGGTTCCTTAGTTGTGACGGATGTACCATGCCAACAGAAGATGTTACCAATAGGGACACTGGGAGTGTGGTCTACGGGGACTCTATCATCTTGGCAACCCTACTGTGCGTCTAAAAGTCTTAGGAAATAACAGGTTTATTAGCAAACAAAACAAAACAAAATCCTGAGGGCTTCTCACTGGGCTGAGAATAAAATTCAAGCCTCTTCTGGCAGAAATTGACATTGCCCTGTCCAACCCGGCTGGTCCCCACCTCCAACCACCTTTCTGGCCATTTCAGCTCTCTCCTGGGCAAGGACACAGGGCCTTTGCTCCTGCACCCTCTCTTTCCAGAATGTTCCTCCCCTTGTGAACGTGCTCTCTCTCTGTCCCTCCCTCTCTCCCTCTCTCTCCTTCTCTCCTCCTAACAGCCAAGTCCTTATCATCTTTTCTATCACAGCTTAAATGTCACATCCTCTAAGAAACCACCTTGAGGACTATGCCCCCCCCATCTCTCTCCATCACTACATTTATTTCCTGCCCTGAGCTTATGCCAATCTGCTATTATCTTATGTAGCTGTTCACCTGGGTACTTACTCCCGGCTTCCCCAGGAAAATGTGCCCACCTGGTCACAGCCGCAACCCTAGCACCTTGCAGGGAGTTGAGTTTAATAAACACCTGATGAGTGAAGGGCAGAACTCAACGTCCGTCACACTGGCTGCCTTGGCCTCCTTGTCACTCCTTGCCCTGACCTCCCTGCATCCTGGAAAGGAGACTTTCCTTTCGGTTCCACTAGCCCTGGCCTCCCAACCTTCCATTCTCCTTCTCATCCCCTGTGTACCTGCGGTTTCAGGCCCCTTTAATAGAGCCCCTGCCCTGGGGGTTTCACACCCTGTAGCCGTCACCACTGTGCAATTACAGTGACTCAGTTCTGCATTACTGTAAGTGCCCATAATTGCATAATTAGAACCCATAATGTAACACGATCATTAACGTGTTTTATACGTTGGCCTTTTCCAAACTATATTTTTGTCAACGCACCCCAAGTAATTAGTTTCGCATGAGGATGGAGGAAGTTTGTAGAGAACAGAGAGGACATTCTCCCCTAGTCTTTCCCCACGGTAATGAGGAATAGAATGTTGGTTTTTGAGAAAGATGCTATTGATTTGTTAGCTCCAAAGCATCCGCTGAGCTGGGCTCTGTGTTGGTTGCTGCATTTTCTAGAATGAATGAAAACCAGTGTGTCTTTGTGCGAAAGGCATCTTTCCCGATGATCTGTGCTGATGGAGCAGAGAACTTCTTTATCCTTGTAAAGGGTGGTTTCCAAAGTTCAAGGCCACCTTTACTTATCAGGAGCTGGGGGGCGGTGGGGGAGGGGAATGAGGAGTTAGTGTTTAGTGGGTATGGAGTTTCAGGTCGGGAGAGTGAGCAAGTTTGGGAGATGGTCAGCAGGAAGTGATGTTTGCAACAATATGAATGTACTTCCTGCCTCTCAACGGAATGCTTAAAAACAGTTAAAATGACAACTTTTATGTTGTGTACACTTGGGGCAACAAAAAGAAACCCACTGATATATTTTACTCAAAAATAGTCACAAATTCCAATAGGAAGAAAAATCGGTTACACAGCAAGTACAGAGTAAGATCCTTTTTTTTTTTTAATTTTAAAATTATGGATAATAAACAAGAGGCTGGAAATGAAAAAGTCAAAATTATAATTGATTATTTCTGAGTGGGAATGATTTCTACTGTCTTCTCTGGGGCTTCTCTGTATTTTTCCAGTTGTATGTTCTACAATAAATGTTTGTATATCTTTTGCAATCAGATGAACCATGAGCACACAGCATAGTAAACCTACTTAATGCCACTGGGCTGTGCACTTTAAAATGGCTATGAGAGGGGCGCCTGGTTGGCTACGTCAGTTAAGTGTCCCGACTAGGCTCAGGTTATGATCTCGCCATTTGTGAGTTCAAGCCCCGCATTGGGCCCTGGGCTGACAGCTCACAGCCCAGAGCCTGTTTCGGATTCTGTGTCTCCCTCTCTCTCTCTGCCCCTCCCTTGCTCACACGCTGTGTCTCTCTCTCTAAAAAAACAAACAAAAACCAAACACACACACATTCAAAGCGGCTATGATAGCCAGTTTTGTATTGTGCACATTTTAACACATAACAATGTGTTTGAAAAAACAAAATAAACATTTTAAGGGGTGCCTGGAGTGGTTCAGTCAATTGAGCGCAGGACTTCAGCTCAGGTCGTGATCTCAAGGTTCATGAGTTTGAGCCCTGCGTTGGGCTCTTTGCTGCCAGTGAGGATCCTCTGTCCCCTTCTCTCTGCCCCTCCCAATCTCTCTCTCTGTTTTTCTCTCTCAAATAAAATAAACAATTACAAAATGAGTTTAAAAAGGCAAGGACAGGGGTACCTGGGTGGCTCTGTTGGTTAAGCATCTGACTCTTGATTTCGTCTCTGGTAATAATCTCAGGGTTGGGTTCGTGAGTTTGAGCCCCACTTCCGGCTCTGATAGTGCAGAGACAGCTTGGAATTCTGTCTCCTTCTCTCTCTGCCCTTGCCCTGCTTGCTCTTTGTATCTTTCTCAAAAATAAATAAAAATAAAACTTATTTTAAAAAAGGCAAGGACAGCTTGTTCTAAAGACATTACCTTCCTTGGGTTTCTTGTGGTTGATGCTGCCCTAATTTGCCATCACCCCCCGCCCCCAGCCCTGCCCCACTGTGTGGTCCAGGGGAGAGAGACCAGGCTTGGGAGGTCTGATCCACCTGCTATAGGCACCTGTTTTGTGTTTTTTTTTTTAAATATTTTTATTTTATTTCTAGGAGAGAGAGAGAGAGACACCATGAGCAGGGGAGTGTCAGAGAGAGAGGGAGATACAGACTCTGAAATAGGCTCCAGGCTCTGAGCTGGCAGTGAGTACAGAGCCCAACGCGGGGCTCGAACCCACAAACCGCGAGATCATGACCTAAGTGAAAGTCGGACGCTTAACCGACTAAGCCACCCAGGCGCCCCTATAGGCACCTGTTTAAATGTTTCCAGGTACAATCCAAGATCTTGGCTCCTTCAGATCAGATGAGAAACATTCTGTAACAGGAAGCATTTTTTTTTTCCTTTTTGAAGAGTTCACTCAGAATTTATTATGATTCAAATTGAGGCCAAGTGAAAACTCACCCTCATATTTTCTACAAAGCAAAGATTGTTGACGGCGATAGCATAAACATGATTGCAGGAAAAACAATCACAAATCTTCAGAGGATAAACTGTTTTCAGGAACACCAAGACGCCACATCGCTTTGACACTCATTACAAATAAAGATGCGTTATGTGTGTGTGATGGTTTTCACCTTCTAAAGTGTTTTCAGGGAGTTTTATTTATCGTACCAAAGGGCAAATCATTTGAATGCTGCCTGGAACTACGCAGAAGGGGGGAGGTTGTTGGTGCTGGGGCAGGGCCGTCCCTGGCCTGAAGTCCTAAAGAAGGTAAGAGGGGGTGGGTTTGAGGGGGAGAGGGTATGTCTCCTCTAGAGTCTTTCTCTCTCTCTCTCTCTCTCAGGAAGGAGGGGCAGGAGGGAGGGCGGGCAGGGAGGATTGGAGTGACTTTGTTAAAGCGACATCATCAAGGGAGCCAGTGTAGAGCAGGACGCTCTTATCCACCTGGAGAGGAGAGAGCCGGGGTATTTATACACCAGCTCCTGGCAGCTGGGCTCCTCCAGGGGGCGATACCTCTCCGAGCAGTGCCCGCTGACCTCGAGCGCGGGCACCAGAGGGCTCCTGGGCAGCCTGCAGGTGCTGACATTCGCCAAAGAGCGGGTGTGCTCAGCACTATTAGGACTGAGGGACTCTCTGTGGCCCGATATTGTGTGTGGGGGGGCTTTCAGGAAACGGCAGAAGGTACAAAACAGTCCTCCTTGCAGACAGGAGAGCAACCCAGCCGGACAGTCCCAAGCACCCCATCGCGGTGCCTGATGGGGCATCTTGAGTAAGCACAGAGCACAGCTGTAGCTTCCTCTGACCACGCCGTGTGGCTGCTCTGTGCCGGCACTGATGAGCTCCCGGGGGCCAGCAGAGCTGCAGGCAGAGGAGGGCGATGCGGGGGAGGTGCATGCGCTGGCGGGTGGTGCCCCGATGGGGGAGTGGGAGTGTAGGTGGTGGGAGGCCCATACCAGCTTCCAAGACCTTGAAGGATGAGTGATGACATCACCGCTGCGAGATCTCTCTGAGCCTCCCTTCCTTCATCTGTGAAATGGGATGATGAAAGATTTGAAATCTCTGGATAAACGCAGTGAATGCAAGTGTGGAATAAGGCAACGAGAAGGGTCCTGGCTCTTGGCAAGAGGCTTCAGGATTTTAGATTTCCAGCCCTCACCCCCAGGGACCGAACTCATGAGGATGTTCTAGGGAGTCCACAGGATTATCAGCAGGGGGTTAGACCCCTGGAGACGGCGAGGGGGTCCCAGCAGCCTGAAAGCAGGTAGTTTCATGGCGGGGTCCTTGCCACTCTTATTCTTTCTTTGGGCAAGTGTCACTAACAAGGTGGGCGAAGCCCCTGGTGGCCATGTTCCGGTCGGGGGAGTGTTAGGTGAGGGCAGGAAGCAAAGCTCTTCCTTGTTTGGAGCTGACTCATCTCCTGGCGTTCATGAGCTCAACCCCATATTGGCTGTGCAACTGTGGGCAGGTTACTTCAACTCTCTGTGCCTCAGTTTCCTCCTCTGTGCGAAGGTAAAGTATCGAACACACAGGGTTGTCTTTAGAATTAAAGAATTACTGGCAGTCAGATGCATAGAGCAGGCCCTGGGCCTCAGGAGCTGGTCTGATTGTTCAAGGAGCCGTCCCCCTACGGACCTTGGGTCCTGGGTCCTTGGTGGCAACCTAGCCCTCCTGGGAATGGCGGGGGGCTGAGCACCACGCCCCCTGGCCAGGTGCCCAGGAGGAACTCAGTGCCCTGGTTTTGGCTAGAACAGAGCACAACTGTGTGGCTGGAGGATGGGTACAGGGCTTAGAGTCGGGCAGGCCTGGGGTGGCGTCCCTGCGTCTCCACCATGCTGCCGCACGATCCTGGGAAAGTTACTTTACTTTCTCAAATCCTAGCTTCCTTGAAGCACAACATGGTGGTGGTTGTGTCTGCAGCCCAGGGCTGATGCGTCACTCACCTCGTGCTGAGTTGCAAATCCTGAAATATGGTGGCTTAAAACCCCAACTCTCTATTTCGCTCGTGACTCCGTGGATTGGCACTTTGAGCTGGGCCCGGGCAGCGGGTCTGCCGGTCTTGCTGGGGCTCAGGCAGGCATCTGGGGTCAGCTAGGGGCATGTGCTGGACTCGATAACTGAGGGCACTGGTAACTAGGCCACACTGGTAATCATCGTCCTGCTGATTAACCTGGGCTTGCTCATATGGGGACTGTCTCAGGGCTTCGACGAGGGCCGCAAGAGAGCAAACCCAAAGCCCAGGCTATTTGGAGGGAGTCCCACGGCCAGATTTCAGGGGTGCAGGAATTGACAGATGGGGACAGCTTAACCAGTTTTACCATCTAGCAGGTTGTTTTGAGTATAAACAAGATCCTACAGGTGCAGTGCCTGTTAGCATTGCGGATGCTCAAGAGATGTGTTGAGAAAGACTAGAGTCCTCTCTTCTGTTTTGTTCGTTTTGTTTTAAGTAAGTTCTACACCCAACGTGAGGCTTGAACTCACGACCCCACGATCAACAGCTGCATGCTCTACTGACCAAGCCGGCCAGGTGCCCCATATCTCTCCTAGGTTTTTTTTTTTTTTTTTGGAGATTTTTAATTTTTTGTGAACTGCCTTGTCTGTTTCCTCCCCTACATCATGAGGATGGTCGCTTTCAGGCGGTGCTGTCCCCACACGGGGTTACAGAGCCTGGCGTGGGGACACGGGTATTATTCTCCGTGTAAGATCCATGCCTCCACCTCCTCCCCACACACCCAAAGGAAACCCAGACTCCACCAGCCACNATCCCACTTTCCAAAGAGCTGTTCCAGAGACTGCCCTCCAGCTGCCCGCTCCAAGCCTCCCTCCTAATCTCCCGCCCCCGGCGGGTGTCCCCTCCCTTCTCTTCCATCCCCTGCCTCTGCGGAGCCTCACATCTATGCCTCATCTGCCTTGGAGGCTCCTCCCAGCTGAGGCCAGAGCTTCAGGGGACTGCAGGGCAGCCTTGGGGCCACGAGGCTCTTCCCGGTGAGGAAGACAAAGGCGGGAAGTGAGCGGCACCTGTCAACTCTAAATATCTGCAGGCCAGACACAGTGCACAGTGGTCCAGTGGCTCCGAGGGACTCTCCCCCCAATCTGTCAAAGAGAGGAGCCCCCTCTCCATTGCACCTTCTTTTTTATTTATTTATTTATTTATTTATTTATTTATTTATTTATTTCTGAGAGTGAGAGAGAGAGAGAGAGAGTGTGTGAGCAGGGGAGGGGCAGAGAGAGAGGGAGTCACAAAATTAGAAGCAGGCTCCAGGCTCTGAGCTGGATGTTAGCACGAGCCCGACGCAGGGCTTGAACCCACAAACTGTGAGATCATGAGCTGAGCCGAAGTCGGACGATTAACCGACTGAGCCACCCAGGCACCCCCGCCATTGCACCTTCTTGAGGTTTCCAGGGAGCTCTGAGCACCTTCTGAAACCCTTCTGCGCCGTCCACTGCACTGGGAAAACGCTTAATGCTTTGAGTCGGGGGAAACTCATATCAGCAAGTCACCTACCGTGGAGGAGAGCACAGGCTCAGATTCTCAGGACCTGGAGGGTGCAGAATCGGAGTAACTGGAGCACCACCCCACCCCTCCCCCCGCCCTCCGAATCTTGTCAAACCAGACTGGGCTCCTGCAGCTTCAATGTCGAACAACCTTCCTCTGGGGCCAGGGTGCTCAAAGGGGAGTGGGTCTCCTCGCTCCTGCAGAAGCTGATGGTACTTCCGAGACCTACTCTGGAGCCGTCCCTGGGCCCGGTGCTTTACATACGTTCTCTCGCTAGTTTGTACGACCTCGTCTTGAGGCTGGCAGTGGCAAACCCATTTTACAGACACAGCCATGGAGGATCCGAGAGTTTAAGCATAATGTCTTTGAGTTGAAAGTTTCAGGACAGAGCCTGTGTGGTCGGTGTGAGCGGGGGAGGGGTTGGAGGAAGCCCAGGGAATGGCTGATGCCAAGTCCTTGGCCCCCACCGGTGCTCCATGAGAGGGGAGTGGAAAGAGCATTGTGCAGAGAGTGAGTGTAATGAGCAGGCCAGGTTCAAGTGTGCTTTGAAGGAAACTGAGGGTCTTTGAACTTTGCCATGAGGGCGAGGTTCCTTCAACTCTGTAAGCCTCAGTCTCCTTCCCTGTAAAATGGAGTTGTTGTCAGGATGAATGAAGTGATGTGTAGAAAGCATCTAGTCCAGTGTTTTGTACATGCAGAGCAGGGCCTCTGTAAATATGACCCCTACCTTACATCTCGGCTCCAGGAACACCATAAGGACTGTCCCTCCAGACAGTTCCAGGTGGGCTGGGCATTTCCAAGGGCAGCCCCGGGGCCCTACAGTCCGAGCCTGGACCCCAGCCCTAGGCAAATGCTGTGGCCTCACTTCAGCAACCATGTCCTCCAGACAAGCTCTAGACTGAGCTCCTCCTGTTAATATTGATGGAGGCCCCAGACAGAGAGGAATGAGAAAACAAAGGACCGTTTATTTATGATGGAAAAAGAAACCGACAGGGGGGAAGTGAAAACCTACAGGCCCAACAGGAGGGGGGACAGCTTAAAGAAAGCGGGATACAGCCCCTCCGTGGGGCACCACACAGCCACCGAGATGGTGTTTACCGAGGGTTTGTAGCAACGCGGGAAATGCGTATTCTAAAAAGCTAAGTGAAAAAAAATAAAGACAAAAACAAAAAACAGTACATTCAGCAGAATCACACGTAGGCAAAACTCAAGCCAGACAGAAACTCTGCTCAGAAGAGACAGGACAGAGGGCCGCGAGGAGGAGATTGTCTCTGGCTGTTGAAACCGAAGAGATGTTTTTCGTGCTTTTTCTATTTTCCAAGTTCCTTTCCTATAATGCCGTGGTTGGCCTAACGAGGAAAGTGACCCAGACTCAAAGGGGTTGTTTTCTGTTATGTTTTCAAGAAGAAACTTCACGGGACAGCAGGGCTGATGAATCAGGGAGTAGCCAAGTAACGCACGGGCCCCTGCGAGGCTGAGGGCCAGAGGTCGACAGACAAGGCTGTTAAAGAAGGTCAAGTGGAAATCCTAGACTCTGACCCCACGGAGTATCACAGGCAGGCTGATGCGCAGCCGCGCACTCAGGGTGTCACTGTGTGAACTCCGCTTCCCTGCTGGGAATAGAGCTAACCTCGTGCAAGGAGCCTCTTTCTTTAACCTTGGCCGGTTCCCTCCGGCTTGTGAATGGCTACCGCCCAACAGCTGGGCTCCTGCCGTCTTCACGCTCCGGGGTGGAGCTCCCTGGGGATGGTCCTGCCCTCCCTGGCCGGGCGATGAAGCTCACCCACTCCCGTAGCAGGGCCAGCCTTCCCATGCCATGACCCAGCCCTGGTCTGTGCACTTCTCGGATTTCCATCCAGGGCTCTGCACTTTGTCCCCTAATCAGGGAGGTCTGACCACTGTTCTACTTCCCGGCCTTCTCTGTCTTCCCAGCACATAATGGACCCCTCAGGAATTTGCGCGTTCTAGTCATTTGTTTGTGCATTTATTTTTTTTTCAATTTTTAAAAAAAATGTTAAGTTTACCTATTTTGAGGAAGAGAGTGAGAGAGCAGGGGAGGGGCGGAGAAAGAGGGAGAGAGAGAGAACCCTAAGCAGGCTCTGCACTGTCAGTGCAGAGCCCGATGCAGGGCTCAAACCCATGTACCTGAGATCGTGACTTGAGCCGAAACCAAGAGCCGGATGCTTAACTGACTGAGCCACCTGGGTGCCCCTATGCATTTATTTTTTTTTATTGTTTTTTTTTTTTATGTTTTATTTATTTCTAGGAGAGAGAGAGAGACAGTGTGAGCAGGGGAGGGTCAGAGAGAGAGGGAATCACAGACTCTGAAACAGGCTCCAGGCTCTGAGCTGGCAGTCAGCAGAGAGCCCGACGCGGGGCTCGAACCCACGAACTGCGAGATCATGACCTAAGCGAAAGTCGGACGCTTAACCGACTAAGCCACCCAGGCCCCTATGCATTTATTTTTTAAAATTGCCCGTTTTCCTCCACCAGAAAGTGAGCTCTGTTAGGGCAGGGCTCTGCTGCATTCCCAGCATGGTGCTCAGAGCAGTGCCCAGCCTAAACGGTCGTCAGTGTCATGAGTCATGACTCAGAATCCTGAGTGTCATGGCCCCACGTGGAGTCTGTGGGCTCCCTGAACTACCTTGCCCTACCATGAAGGCCCTGACCACTCGCTTCCCTTCCCTAAAGCCCGTTCTAGAGACCAGGCCAGCTACGAGGAACACACCAGCTCTAACCTATCAGTGATGATGGCTGAGGGCCCGGGTTGGACCAGTTCTGAGGCTCAACAGGAAAAGATAGGCCAGTCGATTAGTGATGTCTGTGAGGGACCACAGGGAGGAAGATGGATCTCGGAGCTTCGTTCATCATGAAGACCACACCCACACCATCACTGGGTATGTAATGAACTCTTCTGCCTTGTCCCTGGATTTGACTCCCTGGTCCCAGCCAGGTGTTTGCAGCAGGGCTCTGAAAGGTTTCTGGAGGGATCCCTAGTGCCCTTTTGGCTTGGAGCCTCCCCCACAATCCCCCTGCTTGGCCTGGCCCCTCGATGGCGGCCTGCCCTTGGGGACTGGGTATGGCTTCACCTGCCCTCAGCTGCCAGAGTGGGTTCACCTCCCCAGCAAACCGCAGCCTGACATCCTGACACTGAGTTACCACCCCTTCCGCACCAAGGGTCCCTTGGAGGCTCATGCTTGAGCACTGCCTCAGGGGTGGGGTAGGGTCACCAGGCTCCAGCCATAGCCCCAACTCACCGTCCTCTCCCCGCCTCCAATTTAGGAATAAACACCAGGCAGCCTCGCCCTCCAGGCCCTAGAATGGGGGTGATGGCTTCGAGGGGTCCAATAAAGTTCTCGTCTCCATGCCAACCTCGCTGTTATTCCTTCATTTTCCAGGAAGGTCTCAGCTCAGCCCAGCAGCTGCTGTGAACGCGGGCTCCTGCCCAGACCCCCAAGGGGCCTTGGGGAGAACTTTCTCCAGGTGTTCTTGTTTCTCTGGCCAGAGAAGGCCATGAATGTTCCTTCCCATTTTCAAGGTAGGAACGCCGAAGTCCGAAGCGTCCTGAGCTGCCTGTTTGTCGGGCCTGCCCTGCTGCACCCCCGTCTCCACTTCTCCCCTCCAGGTGGCTTGTCACTTTAGAAGAGTCCCAGCTGCCCTGGCTCCCGGCCGGCCCGGAGAGCATCGCCACCCCTCTGTCTGTATATGTGTCACCTTCAACCCAAGAACGGGGCTGTGGCAATAGGTCAGGCCAGTCTCTCTCTCTTCCCTCCAGGAAGAACGGGCAACTTC
>NW_027532008.1:9715462-9725753 GCF_008692635.1 Crocuta crocuta
GGGTGGGTGGGTGGGGGTGGGGGGGGGGAAGGGAGTTCTGTCCTTTACAGATTCACCCACCCTGATGTGGGAGGAGATCCCAGTGTCCACTAGATGCTCCACTAGAATTTTCTCCTTCCTCAGCTCCCTCACAGGCCTGCCCCTCCCCGGTCTGCTGTCTGACCAGGCACACCAGGTGATCACATGATGCCATCGTCTCTCCCCAGCCCTGGCGGGGTGCCTGGGAGTGGCTGCCCTCACTCCCCTCCCCCTGCTCCGATGTCAGGGCTGTGCTGATTGGATGCAGTATGTGCAGGCTCGGGAAATGCAGGGAGGGAGGCAGCGGTCAGTCAGCAATGGGCCCAAGCAAGGGCCCAGGAGGATGGTGGCCCTCAGGTCATGTCTTCTCCTCCCGCTCCTGAAACCCCATATGTGGCAGCCACTGGTGTTCTTAGCAGACCAGTACAAGATGTTTTCAAATGGCTGCTAACAGGAGTTTCTCCTTCTTCTAGACTAGAGTTCTAGGTAAGGAGAAGTGGGTAATGTTCAATTTGCTCTGCAGAGAAGAGTCCATGGACAGCTCCAACTATAGCTGTTGAACTTCTCCAACCATCTCTCCTCTGGTGGGACCCCTGGGGGCTCCCCGGGGCTCCCGGCATAGCCAGAAACACCCTCCTTTTGTGTTCCAGGTGCTTCTGGGAACCCAGGAGGTAGGGGCTCAGTGGCTAATGTTTCAGAGGGGAGCCTGGTGGCTTATAGAGGGCTGGCCCACCTCCAGCAGGGTGGGCTTGAAGAGTTATATTGGGGGTCAGCTGGCACCTGAACTGTGGTTGCAGGAAGGCTGTGCCCCTGGACTTTGGTGGGGTCCTGATACCCCTTCCCCCAAGAAGTCAGAGTTGAAGCAAGATGGTGCCCATCCCCGCACACAGTGCTGCCCTCAGCGACACTGGTCCCTGGTTCTATTTTCACACTGCTCTTCCGCACCCCACGGGCAGCAGAGATGCATCGGAAGCCCCGGCCAGAGGAGGAGGTAGGGTTAGAATTCCCCTCTCGCTGGCCAAACTCCTGAGCTGCCTGCTCGCCCAGAAATGACCCACAGAGTGGAGGAAAGGGGGGGGGTGCTTTTTGCTTCCCAGTTGTGCAGGATAAGTCCAGTGGCCGGGGTAGCTAGACACTGGTCTGAGGCACATCGGGGACAGGCAGGGTCAGGACGGTGGGCAGGAGGGTGCCCTGCGGGGAGGGGAAGCTCCGCGGCTCCTTGGGCACAAACCTGGGTGAGATGTGGTCAGCCAGGAAGCAGAGCGAGCGGCGGCGCCCCACGCAATAGACGAGGTCGCCCACCACGGCGCACTGGAAGGCGTCTGGGTAGGGAGTCCGGTACGTGGCGCACTCGTACCAGAGGCGGGTGCTGGCGCTGCAGCGGTACACGCTGATGCCCAGGCTGCGGTTGAGATCAAATCGATAGAGAAAGCCGTTGACAGCCACCATCTCGGCTGTGCGGTCCTTGCCGCCCCCCGTGGGGCCGGCCTGCCAGCGCTGCTCCCGGGCCGAGAATCGGAGCAGCAGGAAGCGCAGGGTGCCGCCCGTGACGAAGATGTCGCCGGCACACGCCGTGGCCGTGTGCGCCAGGGCGAAGGTCTCGTTGGGGAGCGGCGGTGCAAAGGTCCAGCGGTCCAGGCGGGGGTCATAGCACTCCACCGTGTTCAGACACTCGCCCCCAATGGCATACAGGTGGCCGTCCAGGGCCACCAGCCGGCAGTGCGGCCGGGCCTGGTTCAGCGGGCACACCTCGCTCCAGATCCTGGTCAGTGGGTTGTAGCAGAAGACGCGGTTGGAGGGCTGGTGCCCAGACCCCTGGCAACCGGACACCACGAAGAGATAGTTATAGAGACTGCAGAGGGCACAGCCTTGGGACACGGCCTCGGAGGGCAGACGGGCCAGCGGGTGCCAGGCGTCCTGCTCTTCCTCATAGCAGCAGAGCCGGCCGGAGCCCTCCTGGGGGCACACGTCGGCCACCACCAGGCGCTTGCGGCCCCGCAGGCGACGGCGGAGGATCAGATCCCGCTCTGTCCCGCTCAGGCGCCCGTAGATGTCCGGGCTGCGCAGCACCTGGAGATAGTTGTCACTCATCACCTTGTAGGCTGCTTCCTTCAGCGCCTCCAGCTTCTGCTTCTTGGCCAAGGTCAGCACCTGGTAGCAGTTGCCCAGATCCAGGTTCATGTCCAGCGCTGAGCCGGTGGCCAGCGGGAGGTGAAAGAAATTGGTCCCCGCCACGAGCTCTACGTGGGGCTCCCCACCGCTTTGGGCTGAACAAGACCCAAGGGAAGCCTGGGGAAGGGGGTGGCCGGGTGGGGGACCCTGGTCTGGGCAGGATGGAGCGGAAGCCCCGAAGCCATCGAGCTGGAGCTGGAGCTCCGGGTTCTCTGTGATGCGGAGGAGGCTCGGCTTCCTGCTGAAGCCTTGTGTGGAGGGCGACGGCGCAGGCTGGGAGGTCGTGGGCGTTTCGGCTCCATGTTCCCGGCCTCCTGAAGGGGCCCCTGTTCCTGGGGCGTCTGGCAGGGCCACGGGGAGTGGGGCCTCAGCCGGGGCAGCTGTCCTGGGGGCGAGCCTGCCCTTGGAGGTGGCCCGGGAAATGGACTCGACATAGTAATCATACACCTTGCCCTTCAGCCTGGGTCCGATCCCCTCTGCCGGTATGAAACTGTCCTCCACGCGGACCCGGGACACAGACGAGTAGGTGTAGGAGGCGCTGGAGGCTCCCTCCCACTGATGCAGGGTGAGGCCCATGTCCGCGGCGGCCTGGAGGGCCCCGGCCTCTCCCCTGTGGACCCCTGTCACACGAGTGAAGACCGAACTCCTGCTCATGTCACTCATGCCTTCCTTGGGGGCCATGAGGCTCGTAGGGGAGCACTCCTGCCCCATGAGGCTCGTAGGGGAGCACTCCTGCTCCCGGAGCCCCTGTGGCCCCTGGGGTCCATCGTCCCGCCATGGGGCAGGCTCAGCACCCGCACCACTCCCCTCTGCCACAGCGAGGCCAGGTGGGGAGCTGTGGGGCTCGCTGCCCGGAGTGGGGTGGGGGGGCGGCTCGGGCTTACCGCCAACAGCTGTTCCGGCTTCCTGGCCACTGCGGCGAGGAGGGGGCAGCTCAGAGACCGGGCCCTGCCCACCCCCTTCGGCACCAGCGCCCTTCTTCTCAGGCTCCCAAGCCTCTTGGGCTTCTGAGTCTTCGGGAGAGGGTCCTGTTGCCAGGACTCGGGAGCCCCCTTGAGTCTCCCAGCCACAGCCCAGCAGTGCTCCGGCCCCCTGGCTTCCCCTCCGGCGTCTCGGAGCCCGGTGTGGTGCCCGGGGAACAGGCCCCTGGACTGCCGGCTGCTGGGAGCCCTGGGTTTCCTCCTCCTCGGCTTTGGCCTTGGCGTTCCTGCCCCCCAGCGGGGCCTGGGCAGGCCTCAACCTGTACAGCCTGTAGGCTGCGGTCACCAGGAGCAGGACAGCGGCGGACAGCCCCAGCTTGCCTGTCAGCTGCATGTCCAGATGCCCGTCCTGGGACTCTGCCCCTCCTCTTCCGGGGAACATGCTTCCCAAGCTGACCCAGGGCTGAAGAATGTCAAGAATCCGATTAATGATTGCCCAATAGGGCCCGGTTTCTGGTTCCTGCGGAGCGGAGCTGACCCAGAGGGGGGTCCGGCTGGCTCAGGACAGCCAGCGGGCGGCCACTGGAGGAGTCGGAGCAAGGTGACCTTGAGCTGGCAGAGGGTGGCCCTGGGGCTCAGGGCTGGCGGATCTTGGCACTGGCCTCCTAGGATCCTTCGGTGCTGTCCGTGGGGGCGGGGGTTGTGCCCCGGGGGCTGAGCTTGTGATCGGCCACCCGGAGCCAGCAGCAGCTGGAAGATGTTAGGAGAGTCCAGCAGGTACACAAAGAGGCAGGAAGCTCTTGACCAAGCCGTCACCTGATGCCAGGAAACGCACGGGGTTGTTTATTATACGGATGTGTGTTTTATTTTCTCTTTTGCAAATGCTACGGGTGTTGGGTGTGGTGGGTTGTGACCACACTGCAGGTGTGGCACGAGATCGTCCCTGTTGGTTTCCTTCCTCTTGGGGTCTGCTTGTCCCCGCAGTGAGGTCCACAGTTAGCAGCGGAGAAGGCTGAGCCAGGGACTGCCGCCAAGCCACCTGATCTGGCTCTGAATGCCTCCCTCTGCCCGCCTTCTGGGCCCTCCTGAGAGCAGATGGAGAAAGCACAGGGCGTTAGTGTCCAGATCCACCTAGAACTGGGGCTCATCCTTGCGCTTGAAAACAGGTGAGGGGCCAAGGGAGGCTCACCCACCCCCAACTCACCAGTGCTGTGGGTCCCAGATCCGGACTACCTAGCTCTGCCCCTTGCCAGCTGTGTGCCCTTAGGCAAGTGACTTCACCTCTCTGTGCCTGTTGCTTCATCTAAAAATGGGGGGAACAGCACACATACCTCGTAAGGTTGGGGCGAGTGTGTGTAGAGCCCATAGCGCTGAGCTCTGTCTTGTGAAAAGCTCAGTAAATATCAGCCATTCTTCCTCCTCCCTCTTCTCCCCGCCCTCAGGCTCACCATCACTCGGGTTAATCATCATGAGCAGGGACCTGAAGCCCAGCTCTAATTCTGCCCCTCCCTGGACCGGGGTCCTCTCAAGGCACCCAGAGGTCAGGGCGGGGGTCTCAAACTCGTGCCGCCTATGGATCCAGTGGGTAAAGTGGGTGATGTTCCCAGAGGCGGGGCCAGCACTGCCCGATCCCCCTGGTTTCAGAGACTCGTAGAGTCTAGTAGGACTGAGACCACTCTCCGTGTCTAAATGTTGGTATCCAATTAAAACATGATAAAAGGGGCACCTGGGTGGCTCAGTCCATTAAACGTCCGAGTCTCAGTTTCGGCTCAGGTCATGAGCTCAGTTTTGTGAGTTCGAGCCCCGAGTCCAGGCTCTGTGCTGACAGTGAGAAGCCTGCTTGTGATTCTCTCTCTCTCCATCGCTCTCTGCTGCTGCCCCACTTGTGCTGTCTCAGTTTCTCTCAAAATAAATAAATAAACTTAAAAAATAATAAAAATGAGAAAAATTTCAAAATGAGAAAAAAAAAAAAAAAACCACTCTGTGGGCCAAAGGAAACACATGTCTGGGAGGAGTTAGGTCCCGAAGCTTTAACTTGCAGAGAAACTCCTGACTGTCCACGCTGGTGTTCAGGGCCGTCATGTCCAGCCTCAGTTTACCCTTCAAGCTCATTTGTCCGCTGCGTCGAGCACCAGGCTCTGGGCTGGGGCTCAGCCCGAACTCCCTTATTCTCACTGGTCCTCATCCCTCCAGCCCTTCAGAGCCGGGTCCGAGGCTGTGCCTTTCTCCAGGGTCGTCTTTCCTTTCTTTAGGTCTCTTGTTCTTCTGCGTGTCTCCTTCAGCCTTTATCACAAAGGTCAAAGGCCGTGGATCAACGTGCACCCCGTTCTGCTGGCCCATAAGGGGCCGGGCACGGTTGGAAACACCTGTCGGTGTGGGCCGAGCCTTCCCACGGTTAGAATGGGGGTGGGCATCTGGAAAAATCTCATCGGATGCCCACCCCGCTTGGGAGACAGGCACTGGTCACCCCCATTTTGTGGCAGCTCCAAGATCATGTCAATTGGCTTGTAAGTGGGGACTTGTTTCCAGAGTCCAGGGTTTTACACACCTGAGTTCACCCACCAGGTGCGGTTCCCTGGAAGTCAGGCCTCCACGGGCTGTTCTGCCAGTGACCGGCAGCGGGGTCCCCACTTTCTCTGTCCCTCACGGTCAAAATCCTGATTTTCTGGGATTTTCTGGGATGCCCTGGTGGCTCAGTCAGTTGAGTGTCCAACTTCGGCTCAGGTCATGATCTTGGAGTTCGTGAGTTTGAGCCCTGCATTGGGCTCTGTGCTGACGGCTCTGACCTTGGACCCTGTTTCAGATTGTGTGTCTTCCTCCCTCTCTGCCCCTCCCCTGCTCACACTCTGTCTCTCTTTCTCTCTCTCTCAAAAATAAATTAGCATCAAAAAATTTTAGAAATGCACATTTCCAAGCTCTACTCCCCTGACTTTCTGATTTGGCAGGTTTGGGGGATCTCCCAGGACTTCCCCATTTTTGACAAACATCTCAGGAGGCTTCCGTGGGGCTAGGAGTGGAAAGTAAGTCAGCTCTGCCGTTGACTGCAGAGGATTCTTGTTCACGTAGTGGCTTGTTTCATTGGGGCGCCTAACGGATAATGGGGACCGAGGCCCTGGGTGCTCTGCGTGAGCAAGACCATTTCACCCCCCAGGAATCTGGGCGGGAAGGTGCGATCATCACCCTCATTCTACAGGTGAGGGAACAGCCTCACAGGGATGTGCCCGGATCATGTAGATCATGAGCGGTGGAGTCTCGATTTATAACTGAGTCCTTCTAGCTGCACAGCTCATTCATCTCCCGCCGGGAAGGGAAGGACCAGGTATAAAGGGTAATAAAAGTGATTTGTCTGGTAGCGAGCCCAGGACCTTGGGGGTTCCCTGCTGGCCAAGCTACCCTTCCAGTAGTAGGGGTGGCTCTGGGGCTCTCATACCGCTGGAGAAAGGAACATTTATGGCTGGCCTGCCCCCTTTGGTGACAATGCAGTGACCTGGCATTGTCCTCTCTGATGCCACCAAGTGGCAGGTGTCAGCCCCTTTGGTGTGCTGCCTCCCACCCAGGAGAGTCCCCACCGCAGGACGCACTCTCTCTGTGGCTTCAGCTTAATCCCTTCGAGTCGGACAACCACTCTCTCCCTTTGGAAACTTGCTCCTGGGCACTGGCTGTGGCCGAACCAATCCCCGGGGTGGCAGGGGATGGTTGGGGGCCGCTGGGAGCAGAAGACACCATCCCTGACCCTGGGAAGACTTATACCCTGGCCTGTGAGATGGAGCGTGTACCCGAGATATGATCAGCCACAACGTATCATGGAGGAAAATTAATGAGGTGACTCGTTTGTAACCAAGTACAATGGGCTGGGGGACCGCCTGGGACGCCAGAGCCAGGGCATCAGAATAGAGGTCAAAAGATATTCCAGAAAGAGGTGTCTAGCATTGCGGATTGATAAAGGTGGGAGGGGGGTGTAGACTGATTGATGGGACAAATACTCACCAGGTGCTTACCGTGTACCAGGCCCTATGCTGCTGCAGTGACAAGGGTTATAGAGACACCTGTGGCCCGGGCACCATGGCAGACTACAGGCTCCGGAAGACTCTGGAAGATGAGCAGGGAGGAGGGGGGGTGAGATGAGGCTCGTCGGGCAGGATTTCCGTGGGAGAGCGCGCCGGGACGGCCCAGAGCGTGGACGTGGCCAGAACGGGGAAGGCCAAGGGGAGAGAAATAGCAGATCTGAGCGTACAGGGTTACAACAGCCATGATGGCGTGGGGAGATCTCCAGGTTGGGTGTGGGCAGGGGCGGCCCGTGTGTGCCAGGGTGGGGTGTCAGATGGCCCTGATTTGCCTCCTGGCGTGGCATTTCCTGCAACAGCCCCTTGTTTGAGGGCAGAAGTAACACCTGCAGAGCAGCGGAACACAGACTGAATAGATTCAATGAGGCTTCCCGCCATCCATTCTGGGGGATGCGTGCCACACACGGAAAGATAGCTGCTGCTCAAAATCTCCAAGAGGGTCCCCCAGCCCACACCCTGCAGGGCCACGTGGCAGCCACCAGAGTCAGGAGGGAGGCACACGGAGCAAGAGAACAGTCTAGGAGCCTCATTCTGGTTTTCATAGGAAGGGGTGGACCAGACAGTGCGAATAATGTCAGGGGACCCCGGGGCCGTCTTCATGTGTCTCATGCCTGGTCCTGGGGCAATTGGCACAGCCGAATGTAGGCCTTGGTGTAGAAGAGCCTCTTGAGAGTCTGATGAAGGAGGTGCTTGTGGCTGAGTTTTGGACTGCTTCGTCTGCATACGAAAAGTGCACGCCCAGGTGAGTCCTTTGCTCCCTCTAGGAGTTCACCCTCCGCTCAGCAGGACCTCAGCGGCAAGAATAGAGAAAATAAGAAGATATATTTACTCCAGAGAGTCAGAAGACCGGAAGATGCAAGAACAAGGACGTGGGGCCTCTAAGAGACCGTGAGCTCCCGTGCAGGGTGGCGGGGAGCGAGCCTCTGCTTTGCCCCGCGGTCTCCTTGCATCCCGCAGGTGAACACCACCCTCTTGCGAGCTGGCTTCCAACTCCATAAATTACAGCTCCTCCCCACCGCCCCCCGCAACCCAGGCTGTTTGGAAAAAGTGAAATGAACAAATGAAGACAGGAGCGAAATTAAGAGATAATTGGAAGCGTGTATTGGGCTTCTATGAATGTGGGCGCCGCCAATCTGGCCTCCCTGCGCCGGCAGGACGAATTGGGAACTCGGGTTGGCTCAGGGGGTGGATAAAACAGTCAGAGATAAGCGCATGCCATGCAAATAAACAGGCCCATCTTCCAGTGATTAGCGTTAGATTCCCTGGTGCTGGTGCCTCCCCTGGTCTGTGTTTTCCAAGGTGGAGGCTGACTCCAGGTGGGTGCGGAAGGGAGGCCCTGGGGGGGAGGGGGAGGGCAACGCTGGGAGGAGGTGGGTGCAGCAGCTGGGTGTCTCTGCAGAGAGGGAGACAGGGAGGAGTATGGCCTTCTACACACACACACACGCACGCACGCATGCACACACCCACACGTGCATATGTGTACAGACATGCATGCAAATGCACATACACACACGTGAGGAAGGAGAGTGGACTTTTGAGTCCAGAAGGGTCCACGAGTAAAGGATCCTGGTCTGACTGATGAGGAGGCCAAGGCCTAAAAAGGGACCCTCCGTCTAGCTGGGGCTGGGACACAGGGCCTCTGACTGGGCCTAGGTGGGGGAAGTGGGGGTCAAGGACAAGTTCCTGCTCATCTAGAGGGTGCACAGGAAGTATCTGGTGGTGCGATGGCCATTCTTTACACTTCCGCCGCGGCCTTTCCTCGATGAACGCTCCTCGACCTACGACGGGCGTCGTCCCGCTCAGCACCCCCACGCTGCACCCCCGGCCGCTGTGCGTCACCACGTCCACACTGCTTGTTCAGTGCGGCTGAAATACTTCCATTCTCATCCCCGCCAGCTTGGCTCCCAGCCCCTCTGCCATTTATGACCTGGAAGTTAATGCCTAGCGCTGCAGGGTCCTGCCACCACGCCGCACCCCGCTGGGGCAGAGCTGCACCAAACCAGGCAGTACAATATCGAATGCTTCCCTGGGCCCCGCCACCCCCTGGGCCCCTGTTCGGCTCCGTCTGCGGTGTACTGGGTCATTACAGGACCGAGGACACCACCCCAGTCAGGGATCTGAGACAGCAAAGGTGAGGCCATACAGGGACGCTGGTGGACCCACCATGGTGAATACCACCTGCTGAGCCTCAAGTGCCAGCTCACCCTTCCGGCACCTTCCATCAAGCCTTTTACTCACATGACCTCAACAAATAGCTGTCATGGGTGCTACAGCCTGTGACTGGCACTTTCTATTCTGCCATCGATTCTGCCATCCTGTGTGGCTGACATTGTCATCCTTATTTTGTTTTGTTTTGTTTTATTTTATTTTATTTATTTTTTAATTGAGAGAGAGGGAGAGAGAGAGAGAACAGGGGAGAGGGGCAGAGAGAGAGGGAGAATCTTAAGCAGTCTCCATGCTCAGTGCAAAGCCTGACATGGGCTTGATCCCACGATCCTGAGATCATGACCTGAGCCGAAATCAAGAGCCAGATGCTCAACCAGCTGCCCCCTGCCCCCACCCCACCCCCATCATCTTTATTCTGTAGATGAGGGCACTGAAGCTCCCAAGAGGTGCCGCAGGTCCTACAGCCTGTGAGCCGTTTGGAGGTGGGGCTCAGGGCAGTGTTCCCTTTGACCTTGGCCCTGCACCCTCCCAGCCCGCCCTGCTCTCTGCTGCCAAGGTTGACCCCCACAGAACCCCCATGGAGGCTAACACTGCTTTCCAAGGAGACGCATCTCTGCCGTTCCTGTAGGTGCTGGGACAAGCCGAGGCCAGGGCCGGGCGCGGCCAGGATTTCGGAGGTGACGAGTCGTGCCACAGTCACCAGAAAGGAGATCAGGCCTGGAGAGGGAGTTTCAAAGAGTCAGGAATGCCAAGGGCAAGAAGAAATGTCCTACTTACGATTCCACTGCATAGACCATTAGGAAATGGAATAATGGCATGTGATACGTGCCTGTGAATTTGATGGGGAAATTGAACGTGAAACAATTCACGGGTGCCGTTTGAGAAGGCAGAGTGCATCCTGATTTTTGCTTGGGGGTGGGGCGAGTGGAGGCAGAGGGAGCACCCTCTGCT
>NW_027532008.1:9725852-9731196 GCF_008692635.1 Crocuta crocuta
GCGTCCCCCCGCCTGCATTCAGGGTCAGAGCCTTCACAGAGGGCCCGGGGTCAATAACAGCAATAGTAGAAGTAATAATAGTCATTTTTGGGGGGCACCCACTCTGTGTCAGGCCCTGGGCTCTGCTGTGGGCACCATCTCCTTTCTTTTGCACCAGCCCTGCAGTGGGGGGCAAGACCCATTCTAGAGGCGGGGAAACTGAGGCTCAGCGTCTTGCCTGAGGCTAAGTCTGATTTCCCAGATTCCCAAAGCCATTTTCCAGAAACCCTTGTTAGCCAGCAGGATAGCAGCCCATCCCCCCACCCCCACCCTCCCAGCCTCCAGAAGTCAGAATCCTCCTGCTAACCAGATCCCTACATGAAGCGCTCTAAATGCTTGGATCAGTACCCTGCCCACCCACAATCCCAACTGTATGACCTTGAATACCCTCAAGAGAATGTGGCTTCTCCTCCCCTGCATTAGAGAGAGGTCACACGTTTGTCACGGACTCTCTGACATCTGAGCTCTCACACTAACCTTCATAGACATCGCCACTGAGTCTGATTGTCAAAATCTCTGTGCCTCAGTTTCCTTCTCTCTCAAATAGACATGACGCCATCTGTCTATGGGGTTATCGTCAAGAACACCTTAGGATGCCTAGAAGGGCACCTGGTACAGGTGCATAGGCGGTGGGAAGTGTTTATCGACTGTCTTGGTGGATCAGAAGAGAAGGCATCATGGTCAAGGGCTGGAAGTGTGCTTTCCCTGAAATGCTTCAGAGACTGTTTCTCTTTCAGTGAATTTCCACAACCTTACCGAGCAGCTGGAGTCATCCCCGTTTTACGAGGAGGAGACTCAGAAGGGGTAGGTTACTTCTGCAAAGCCACACAGCTAGGAAATGATGGACCTGAGTTTCCAACCAGGAAGCTTTATGTCCAAGGCTTTGCTTCCAGCCGGGCCGTCTTGCCCTGCTACCTGCCCCTCCCCCTCCCACGGTGCTCCTGACGGCGGCCAGCCCTGCGTGCCCTTCCCCGGACAGCGAGCTCCTGGGTCCGGCTGTCCCCGGAACCCCATCCTAGCAGCTCGTGGCTCCCACCCTTCCCCCCCAACTCTCGGCCACCTCTTCTGCAGCCCCCTTTCCTGCGCTGCCGGCTCCAAGATGTCGTCCGGCTCCCCAGGCCTCCCCTTTCAAACCTAAACGCCGCAGCCAGTTCTCCAAGGTCCCTTTGACGGCCCAACCTCATTTGTCACTGTTCCCAAACACCCGTTCTGCTCCAGCCAAGCTCATCCGTTTACTGTCCCATCGTCCCTGCTGTCGCACAGGCCATTTCCCCCACTCATGGCCTTCTGTCCTACATCTCTGCTGCTCCGTTCACTTCCGCAAAACCCCAGATCAAAGCTGGGCCTTTTCTACTGGGACCCCAGCCAGGGGGTGGCTCCTTACTCTTTCTGGGTCTCTGATCCCTCTGAGAATCCCCTGGAAGTTATAGACCCTGTTAGAAAAATGCATATATACATACTATTTCACTCTCGTGCAAATTCTGGAAAGTCAGCCCTCGGAGTCCTTGTTAAGAGATTCCTGAGTTAGGCGAAGGCACAATGAGCTTTAGGAAGGATACATCGGATTGGTTTTTGGGGTAAGAAATAGGCCAGCTCGAGATGGTATGTTTTGAAATGTGTGCTTTGGGTTATTCCATGCAAAAGAAAGAAAGAAAGAGGGAGAGGGAGGGAGGGAGGGAGGAAGAAAGAGAGAGAGAAAGAAAGGGAGGGAGGGAGGAAGCAAGCAAGCAAGCAAGAAATCCTTCCTGGTCAGATAAGTTGAGGAAGCACAGCTTTGTGACCTCTGAGCTCAATTTCTTTATTTGTAGAATGAGACCAATAAAGCCTACTGCTCTATCCGTTGTCACGGTGATCAGTGAGTTAAAGTGCACTGAGGACCAGCTTTTCTTTGGGCCCCAACATCCTGTGCTCTTAAGAGAGCACCAGGCAGGAGAGAAGCAGAGATCCTCTGCAGCCTGCTCCCAGCAGAGAGTGGGGCTGGGGGCACGGGGNTCTCTCCCAGACACTAGAGAGCCGGTGTGGACCCCGAGAGGCAGGACGGGTTTGCGTTCCACAGCCCTGAGCCTCTAAATGGAGCTAACTCAGTGCAGCCAGGGGCCTCGCTGGCCCATTAGAGCTGTTGGGGCTGATTGCAAATCAATGCTCTGAAAAGAAGACAGCCGCCCAGGTGCAGAAGGTGGAGAGAGATGTCCCAGCCAAGCTGCAGGGAGGAGGGAGGAGGAAGGGGGGAGGAGGCCAAGGGGCCAGCGGCCAGGAAAACCAGGGCCAGGGGCTGGAGGCCGTGCACCAAGCACCCAAGGAAGCAAGGGGACAGACCCGGGCCTGACTCTGGGGAGGGAAAGACAGATGGATGACAAACAAGCTTCACTGAACACCTACTATGCGCCAGCCATATTCTCCATCATTTAGTCTTCGCACAACTCTGAGACAGAGACAACAACATGGGTCCCACCGAATCCAGGTTTGTTTCCTCTTCCTGGGCACCCAAGAAAAGTACATTTCCCAGCCGCCCCTGCAGGAGGGGAGGCATTTGATGGAGTCTGGCTTAGGAAAGGCAGGCTGAACTGACCTGAGTGGCTGCTGGGTTGAGGCAGTGAAAAACCAGTGCACTGCCTCCTCTCCCTGCTCCTTCTACAGGGGTGACGTGTCCCAGGTGGACGAGCCTCCCCTCCCCCAACCTCCAGGTGGTATAAGACCATGACAGCGAACTGGTATGCAGTTGAATGGCTGAGATTTCGGGGTTTGCTGGTTACAGAAGCCAGTGTCAATGTCCCAAGCCAATGTCAAGTTCAATGATAGAGGGATTGCTCCCACTCTGCAGATGGGGAAGTTGAAGTCCGAAGAGGCTCAAACCTACCCAGCTAGCAGGCTTAGCCTCTCACCTATACATATCCTGCCCTCTGCCCTTACAGGCCCAGGCTGGCCCTCCAGAAACTCACCAGTGGGGCGGGATCACATCAGAGCAAATGCTCGGGGACTATGGAAACATGGAGGAAAGAGCCAGGGCTTTGGGGGAGGAGAGCTTCCCAGAGCTCAGTCTTGAGGGATTTGACAGGTAAGCAAGGTAGGGAAACGACAGTTGAAGCAGAGGACCCACAGTGCAAAGGCCCTGAGGCTGGTGACCATAATTAATAGCTTGAGGTGGAAGAATCGTTCAAAGTGCTCGAAAGCATAGGGCATGTTGAAACAGCCACCCACCATAAGTCTCCATCTGGGTAGGAATGACTTGGAGAGCAAAGGAGTTCGGGAATTTAATGCAAGAAAGACTGAAATTAGACCCAAGGAAGGAAGTCCCTTGACTGGAACATTCCAGATAATGCAGGGTGTGGGGGAACACTCCGAATAGTGCAGGCTGCCATCACCAGGAAGCGGGAGGGGGAGAGGGGATACTTCCGGTTTGGAGCAGGGGGAGCATAAATTGTGTCTCCTTGTCCACGGCCCCTGCGTGTGACCCCATTACTTCTGTCCCCTCTGCCCCGCTTCCCAGGACTGCACTTCTGTTCTGGGTTCTAATTTCCCAGGTGCTATCATTTAAAGGCTGTGTCCCAGCCCTGTACCCCGGGCTCCGTGATGCAAGGTGGCGGTGCTGTTGGCCGAATGGTTTCGCTTCACCTTCCTCTGGCTGGTGACAGGTGAATGTGGCTTCTTTTATTCTCCCTCTTCAGAGGTGTCATTTCCATTTCCAGGGATGCCCGAGCCCGGGGAGACAGATGAAGCACACGTTGCTCGGGGCAGAGCCTCGAAGTCCGTGGTTTTGACGCAGCGGACTCGCTTTGCCAGAAGTCAGAGCCTCCCAGAGCTGAGAGGGACCTTGGATGCCCATAGTCAGACCCTCTTGTGCTACACAGAGACTGCGCAAAGGGAGGTGACGCCCCCAAATCCACGCGGGGGGAACCCATGCGCCAGTGCCGTAGCTTTAGCACTGAGGTGAGCTCAGGGGCCCCCACCCCTTGCAAATGTCCTCCCCCAGCCCGGGGAGTTGCAGGGTGCTGCCCCCACCCCCAGCAAGCCAGTGAGCTAGGAGCCCCTAGAGATGTTTCACGAAAGAAGAACCAAGGCCCCAAAGGGAGGTGACCCTGCCCAAATCCCTTGGCTCAGAGGTGGCGGAGCTGGATTGTGGTCCTCCGAGCCCGGTGGCCACCCAGGAGGGGGTGCAAGATGGCTCAGGAAGGCCCAGCACCCTTGCGTCCAAGCAGTATTGGCAGAGATGGGAGAGGCCCTTTCCTAGCTGGCGAGGTGCCCGGCTGGGAGGCCTCCCTGAGACAGAGGCAGGGCCCCTGCTCAACCCCCGGCAATGCTCAGCACCTAACAAGTGCAGAGAGGTCCCATGGGACTCCCTCTCCACGACAAGGCCATGGAGGGCCGGCTCTGCGTGTGGGAGGGTCTGGCTCCCAGCTGGTCCTCCATCAACACTTGTTGAATATACATGTGAATAAATGAGAACAGACAAGTTACCGTGTGCACAGGAGCAAATGAATACAGCACTGACCCTTTAATTTGTTTGAATACTGAGGGCCGATGAGCTGGTATCTTCAGGGCCAAGAACCATCAGGGAGGCTGGGAGGGGTGGCATCCGGAAGGAGGGGATGTGGCTGTGCAAAGCAATTGTTGAAGGAAGGCATCCTGGGGTGGGGGTGGGGGGACAGGGGCAGAAGAGTTTGTGCAAAGGCTCTGAGGTAGGAACTAGCAGCCAGGTGGGGATGATTATGAACAGAAGTGACACAGGCAAGGGGAGCTGGCTGTCATCTCTGAGCTCTGCAATCGTGCTTTCTCTGAGCTATTCTCAGGGCTACGGGGACAAGTCATTTGCGTTGAGGTACATGTCAGATAAGGCTTAGAAGTAAAACAGAAGAAAAGAAAAAAACCGTTCCTAGGAGAGCGGAGTGGAAGGATTGTGATCAATCATTTCCTTCAAAAGTCAGGTTGCCCTGGGGATGAGTTTTGGCATCCATCCGGGGCAGCGGCCACCCTGAGAGGTAGGTCAGTATATCCTTCCTAGGTGGGGAAACTGAGGCTCAGACGGGACAGATGACGTGGAGCGGAAATCAGAGGTATGTGGCCCGTGGCGCTGCCACCCTGCAGCGTGAACCCCAGGCTCAGCCCAGTGCTCCCAGCCCGGGCAACCAACCAGTTGGGACGGGAAAGTCAGGGCAGGAAGGTGGCCTCAGGAACTGGTTTTTCTTGTTCTGGGTCTGAGCTGGAGGCAGCCAGTGTGCCAAGTCTGGACGCTGAGGACTTGGAAACTGCTCTTGCAGAACCTTCCGGTCACACGGCCTTCTTTTGCCCCTGCGGGCTAGGTGTGGCC
>NW_027532008.1:9731227-9734694 GCF_008692635.1 Crocuta crocuta
GGGGGGGTGGAGGGGGTGGAGGGGAGGCTCAGGCTGGAGCCTGACATCTGTGATAAGCCGCAGGGGACGTGTGTGGGCGAGGCAGCCTCAGGGCAGAGAGCACGGGTCTGGGGTCAGGGAACGGGGCTGGAGTGCTGGCTCTGCTGGTGATCTGCAGAGCGGCTTTGGGTCAGGCCCTTCCTGTTCCAGCCTCAGTTTCCTTATCTGTGAAGTGAGTACGTTGGGTGGTTCCTAACCAGCTCACACAGGAAGAGAAGTCGACACAGCAGTGGCCAGGGTTTACACTGATATTGCATGTGTGCAAACAGAGAAAGGTGTGTGCTTCCCTTTGCGAGTGTGTGCGTGTAGAGTCAGGGAGGGGCTGGGTTCCTCCTCAGGTCAGGGCACACGGAAGAAAGAGAGAGGTGGAGAAGAGCCCCTGATGCACAATCGGGAGACCAGGTCCTGGTTACAGCACTGACTTGCTGTGTGTCCCTGCGAACCTTGCAATCCCTCTCTGGGCGCATGAATCTCCATAAAATAAACATCTCTGGCCAAATAATCTTAAATATTCTTGTGGCTCTGTGCAGCCATAAAATGTGACTTTTTTAAAAGTTTTATTTATTTATTTTGAGAGAAAGAGAGAAAGACAGCATGAGCAGGGGAGGGGCAGAGAGGGAGAGGGAGAGAGAGATGTGGGGCGCGAACTCATGAACTGTGAGATCATGACCTGAGCCAAAATCAGGAGCCTGAGCCACCCAGGCAACCCTTAAAGCTTTTTTAAATGAAAGAAGGCAGAAGTGTCCCAGCCCCCACACAAGTGACAGGTGGCCGGGCTCTCTCAGGGTCTCTGACCTCCCGCGGCTGTTAGGAGGAAGGAGTGGCTGTGGGAAGCTGCCCGCCACCCAGGAGATCCCCCCAGAGTGGCTGCATCCGGGTGACAGGTGTGCAGGCAGAGTAAGGGCTCCCTCCCCCAGAGATGTCCACGTCCTAATCCCTGGAACTTGTGACTGTTAGGTTATGTGGTCGAGGGGTATTGAGTCTGCAGATGATGCAAGAAAAATTGTGGGTCAGCTCAGCCTACAGTGGAGAGAGAATCTGGGATTATCTGGGGGGTGGGCTCAAGGTGATCACAAGGGCCCTTAGAAGTAGATGAGGGAGGCAGGAAGGTCAGTGTCAAAATAATAAGATGTGAGAAGGACAGTGGCTGGACACTCTGGGCTCTGCAGGGGCAGGCAGGGGCCACCAGCCAAGCAGTGTGGGCGGCCTCTCAAATCTAGAAAAATGCAAGAAAGCAGATTCTCCCTGGTGCCTCCTGCTGACATCTTGACTTTGGCCTCGTGAGATCTGTGTCGGTCTGCTGACCTCCAGGACCATAGGATCATACAGGCATGTTGTTAAAGCCACTTTGTCTTCCGTGGTTTGGCAGCAACATCAGGACATGAATGCAGGAAGCAGAGAAATACCACGTGCGGGAGGCCCGGGGCCCCCGCCTCTCTGTAAGCAGCCCCCACCTCGCAAAGGCACCCACTNCAAAGCTGCTCACGTGCTGTTTCTCCTGGTTTCCTGTGTCCCTTTGTCCCAGGCTCATTTTCTCTAGCGAAGCAGAGGCTCAGCTTGGTGATGCCCACCCGTCTCATACCCGTGGGTCCCTGCGTGGCCCAGCCCTGCCCTGTTCAGCAGCAATGGCAGATCTTCCTGAAGCTGCTTAGATTCCAAAAACTGGGCTACTGGCCCTGGTCCCTCACCACCGGGGCCTGTAAATAAACCCGGCATGGGGAGTTTTGTGGGACTTGTCATCCCCACAAGGACTGAACGGGACCTGCCACCTAGGCTTCCCAGAGAGCCCTCCTCTGCCCTCTTGGCTGCTTCAAATCCCTGCCCAAGCACGGGCTCTCCCCTGCTGCATGCCCAAGTACGGGCTCTCGCCCCTGCACACCCAGGCACGCGCTCCCCCTGCACACCCAGCCACGGGTTCTCCCCTGCACGCCCAGGCACGGGCTCTCCCCTGCACGCCCAGGCACGCGCTCCCCCTGCACGCCCAGCCACGGGCTCTCCCCTGCACGCCCAGGCACGGGCTCTCCCCTGCACGCCCAGGCACGCGCTCCCCCTGCACGCCCAGCCACGGGTTCCTCCCTTACACACCCAGGCATAGGCAGCCCCCTGAACACCAAGGCACAGGCTCCCCACCTGCACTCCCTGGGATTTGCTGGTTGCTGCAAACAGGCGGGCTTTGGTGCAAGAAACGTCCGGGGAGCAGTGTTCTTCCTCGGAGCTGCTCTTGGGGTGCTGTGCCCCCCATTGGCCGTCCTGTGCTCAGAACAGAGGCTGGGGAGCTCAGGCAGCTCCGTGGAGGGGGGGAGGGACCACAGCAGCATCTCCCAGCTCCCCTCCCACCAGCAGCCGCTCAAGGCTGGCAGATTTCTCTTTTACTCCTGGACAGGCAACTTGGCTTCCCTGTTCTCTATTTCCCCCTCCACAAAACGGAACCAACAGCACTCGCCCCCTGAGAACTCTGTGCCTTAGAACCTGAGACCCCCGCCCCCCACGGAGGAGGGCGCAGAGGGCTGGGGAGCCCCAGTCACTGCTCGTGTGTTCATCTCGTGCAAGTCACACATTCTCTGGGAGCCGCTGGCGAGAGGCCCCCAGGTTGGGGTTAGAAATGAGTAAGACAGGGGCACCCGGCTGGCTCAGTGGGTCGAGCGTCAAACTTCAGCTCAGGTCATGATCTCGCGGTTCATGAGCTCGAGCCCACATCGGGCTCGCTGCTGTCAGCGCAGGGCCCGCTTCGGATCCTCTATCTCCCTCTCTTTGCCCCTCCCCCTGTTTACATTCTCCCCAAAATAAATAAAACATTTTAAAAAGGGAGAGAAATGAATAAGACAGTAAGACAGACCCTGCCCTCAGGAGGCTCACAGTTTAGGAGGAAAAAAAAAATCACAAGATCGTCCTATAAGGCACAACCTTGGTCTGCGCGTGCTGTGGGCCTGCGGAGGAGAAAGCCCAAAATCCGCCCCCAAGGGGAGGGTGCAGGAGGGCTTGTTTACCCCAGGCCTTGAAGGCTATGAAGAAGTTTCCAGCCGATGGACTCAAAGGAAAGACATCCTGGGAAGAAGGAACAGAGGGAACAAGGGGTGGGGGCGTGAACACAGGTGGTATTTGGGGGGAGTCCTACTCGCATGCCAGTGGGTGGGTGAGGCAGCCCGGCTGGGGACCGTGCTGGAAACCAGTCGGTTTCAATTCAGTGAGCACACTGAGGACTTCCAGGGCTGGGCGCGTGGCTGAGCACCGCGGGTGCAGAGAGGAAGGCCCAGTCTCTGCGTCTGGGGATCGCGTGCGCAGCGGATGCAGTGCTAAGTATGGGGCATCAGAGATGCCGAGTGAGCAAAACGCGCCTCAGCCCAGCCTGCGTGGAGCTGCCTCACGGTCCGGGGGAAACAGACCGCCACCAGATATTTATACACCCGAGGGACATGCCCTCAAACGGG
>NW_027532008.1:9734699-9751761 GCF_008692635.1 Crocuta crocuta
GCACCACGGGAGGGCAGAAGAGAGGAGGGAGGCCACGGCTGTCGTGGTTTCGGGTTCCATCTCTGCAGCCCGAGGGCCTGGGTTCAAATACTGGTCCCTCTCCCTTGAGATGTCTTATTCTTGGACACGGAGTTTCTGACTTAGAGGGATGCGCAAAGGCCCTGAGGAAGCAATAAGACTAAGACTTAGGCAGGCAGGAGCGCCAGAGCGGCTGGAGGGTAGAAAGAAAGAAGCGGAGTTCAAGCAGGCAGAACAAACATTAAATAGGTCGTCATAAGCTTTAAAGCAGAACAATGGATCCGGGAGAGGAGACAGTGACACCAGCTGAGAATTACTTTGTCTGGTTTGCAGGGAGGTGGAGGGAGGGTTTGTTGGGACCATCATCAGGAATGGTTCATCAGTATAACAATAATAATATGGTCTAGTGCTCACTAGATGTGCGAGGAGCCCGCCCAAGCACTTAGTTCTCTCCAGAATCGCCCGTGCTGGGTATTCTTAGGTCCAGCGGTCCAGGTCGAGGCTTACAGAATTAAGCTTCTTGCCCAAGTGGTACATAGCTAGTAGGTGGTCAAGCGAGGATTCCAACCTAGACAGTGCGGTTCTAGGGCCCTCCCTGTCAGCAACCAAGCAGAGAGACCACCAGGCAAAGGTGGCCCCCCCAGCTGCATGTATTGTGCGTCTTTGTGACAAGGCACCGTGCGGGGAGACTTAGGACCCCAGTGATCCCCACACGCCATCTGGGGGGTCTTGGGAACACTGCAGCCCCAGCAGAGGAGAGAAAATCTCCTGCAGAAGCAGTGCTGGCTGTCCGGGCGCCCCAAGCCGACAAGTACAAAGTGGTTTGGAGACGACGGAGTTGTGGCTGTTTCAGCCTGGTGTGCTGAACCCCCTGCCGGGCTTATAGTGGAAGATGAAGCACAGGCTGAGGAGAGGCGCCAGAGGTTGGGGCTGGAGCTGAGGCTCGCAGGGGCCGGGGCCCCATTGACCTTGGCTTCATGTCAGAGCTGGAGCCCCCAGCCAGCCCCGAGTCCTGCACGTGCCGTCACAGGCTGTGCTACTGGGGGGACCCCTCCATCCCCCAGACATGACGGGGAGCAGCATCTGCCCAGAAAGACACTTCTGGGAACCTGGTGGGCAGACCAGGCACGTCGTACGGGGGCTGGATTGTTCGATCAGATGGGAATATCTTGGTTGGTCTGGAGCAGAACAGTGGCATGATCTGACCTTGGGATTCTTTAGGGCCCAATGGCATTGCGAGAGAATAGATGCTCACCCGGAAAACTGGGAACCCCCGTGATTCTTCTTGCTTCTGCATATTCTACATCTAGCTCATCTCAGCAAGTCCTGTTGAGTTTCCCTCCAAAATACACTCCGTGCCGACTGCATCTCACCGTCCACCCCGGTGCCAGCTCTTGCCTGGGCGGTCTTAGTAATGTAACTCCAGGCAGACCACGCCGGTCCCGGACTCACAGCTGTCCAGAGAATTCCTGCTCCTGGAGTGCAATCCACGCCTCTTGGCACGGCCATGATCTCCATTATTTGGCCCGACTGCTTCTCCAGACTCATGTTTCTACTGAGCTCCTTGCTTCTTCCATTCCAGCCACCGTTGCCTTCTGGGTTTCCCTCCAACGCCCAGACGTGTTCCCAACTGTCGCAACCACTGTTGACTCTGCTATGGAATGCTCTTTCCCCAGAACCTTGCGTGGCTCCCTCTTTCACTTCACTTGTGCTTTCACTCAACTGCCTCCTCCTCAGAGCGGTCTTCCCTGACCACCCATGGCAGAGATGATTTGATACCCTCCACTATTTTCTGCCCCCTTAACTCGGGGGACAGAATGCCGTTAGCTGGATGCCTGGCCAGAATAAAGGTTCTATTTCCCAGTCCCCCTTCCCAGTCCCAGGTAGGTGTAGCCATGTGACTAAGTGCTGGTGATGGAATGGAACGGCAGGGTATGTGAGCAACTTTCAGGCATTTTCTCCGCAGAGGATATTACTCCCCACTTCCCGCGTTGGCAGCATGCAGTATGGACGAGGTAATAAGCCACTGTGGATGGTGTGGGGGAGGGCTCTGCTCTAGGGAGGGCACGGCCACAGTGTAGAAGCAGTTGGAATGCCTGATTGACCTTGAGGAGGAGAGCCGTCCAACAGCCCTGGTGATGAGTGAGAAAGAAGAAACTTACTTTAAGCCGCTGTTTTGTTGGCCTGTGGGTACATTCAGACAACCTGTGTTCTAACAAACAGCCACTTTATCTGAGAAGTCTCCAGGCCCCCTCCTGGCCACACTTTGTCCCTTCCCCTTGCCTCACTTTTTGCTTATCACTCCCCGACATTACAGTACCATTTATTTTGTGAATTCATTTACTGTCAGTTTCCCTCTCTGGAATTGTGAGCCCTACGCGGGCAGGGAGGTGCCCATTAGCCCTGTCCCCTGCCCTACCCCCAGCTTTAGCACAGAACGGGGATCAATAAATACTTTTGAGCAAATAGAAGATAAGCCCTTACTTGGTGCTGATGTTTTGTTGGCAAATTATTGCAGCTAATGTGCACCACGGCCCTTCAGAAGAGATTGAGACAGAGAGAATGAAGACATTTGTATGAAATCTCAGAAAGCGGCAGAGCCAAGATGAACCTCGGGTCTGTTTTCCCACCAAATAAGCTTCTCTGTTCTCCCCAGAGCAGTTATGAGAATGTGGCTTTAAAAAAACCACACAGACTCTCACAACTCAACAACAGGAAATCAACCCAATTAAAATAGGCATAAGGTTTTAATAGATATTCCTCCAAAGATTCACAAATGGTAGGCTTACCAATACGCATAAGAAATGGTGCCCAGCTTCACTGAGTCATTAAAGAAAGGCAAGTTAAAACCACAATGAAATACCACTTCCGGACCCAGTAGGTTGCCCATAATAAGAAAGCAAAGCCCCCAAATCAAAACAAAAACAAAAACAAAAACAAACACAAACACCAAAAAACAGGCAATACTAAGTGTTGGCAAGGATGTGGGGAACCTCAAACCTTCTGCACTGCTGGTGGGAATGTACAGTGGTGCAGCCACTTTGGAAAATAGTTTACCAGTTTCTTAAAAAGTGAAGCATAACTTTACCCTTTGATCTCAAAATCCCAATCTTAGGAATCTGCCCACAAGAAATGAAAAATTAGGTTTACTCAAAGATGCATGTGTGAATACTGACAGCAGATCATTATTCATGATTGCCCCAAGTTGGAAACAAGCTGAGGGTTCATCAAGGGTAACCGATAAATGGAATATGGTCCACACACGCGATGGCATCCTGTCTGTCATTCAAAAGGAGAAAAGTGCTGGGGCTCCGGTGAGTGGCTCAGACAGTTAAGCCCCTGACTCCGGATTTAGCCTCAGGTCAGGATCGCAAGTTCCAAGCCCCGCATCGGGCTCTGCCTGACAACCCGGAGCCTGCTTAGGATTCTCTCTCTCTCTCTTTCTCTCTGCCCCTCCCCCGTTCCTGCTCTCTCTCTCAAACTAAATAAGTAAATAAACATTTTTTTTAAAGGAACAAGATGCTGATACCCACGACAGTGTGGGAAGACCTCAAAAACGCTATCTGAGATGCTGAAGGAAGCCGGATGCAAGGGACTGTATGTTGTATGATTGATTCCATTTGAATGAAATGTCCCCAAAAGGCAACCCTATAGAGATAGGAGGTAGATTCGTGGGTGTCCAGGCTGGTATCGGTACCAGGCAGCAACTGGTGATGGGCATGAGGTTTCTTTTTAGAATGATAGAAATATGCTAAAGTTAGATTCTGGTGATTGTTGAACAAACCTGTAAAATGTACTTTAAAAAAATCATTGAAATCTGTACTTAAAATGGGTGAATTTCATGATATGTCAATTATCCTTCAACGAAGTTGTTAAAAGATAGATGTATTTTTAGCCCATAGTCTTCAAAAGGAGGTCATTAAGGAATTCTTAAGGAGAGCCTGCAGGCTGAGTCCCCATTCTGCCACTTGCCTGGCTGGTCATTTAAGCTCTCGCAGGCTCAGTGACCTCATCTGTAAAGTGGGGGCAATGACACCTACCTCCTAAGGGACTTTGGGGAATTAAAAGGGGTAATAAAAAGGGTGCATGGGTGGCTCAGTCAGCTAAGCGTCCAACTTCGGCTCAGGTCAAGATCTCATGGGTCATGAGTTCAAGCCCTACATCAGGCTCTCCGCTGCCAGCACAGAGCTTGCTTTAGATCCTGTCTCCCTCTCTCTCTGCCCCTCCCCTGTTCATTCGCATGCATGCTCTCTTTCTCTTTCAGAAATAAAAATAAACATGAAAACAATTTTAAAGGAAGGGGCAATAGGGGCGCCTGGGTGGCTCAGCCGGTTGAGCGTCCGACTTCGCTCAGGTCATGATCTCACAGTTCGTGGGTTCGAGCCCTGCGTCGGGCTCTGTGCTGACAGCTCAGAACCTGGAACCTGTTTCAGATTCTGTGTCTCCCTGTCTCTCTGACCCTCCCCTGCTCACCCTATCTCTCTCTCTTTCTCATAAATAAAAAAAAAGTAAAATAAAATAAAAAGAAATGGGCAATAAAAGGTTTAGCAGGTGCCTAGCACAGAGATAGACTATAATATACTTTCTAGGGGAGCCACAGCTGAACCTTGGCCTTACTGGTGAGATACCATGTCTGGAGAGGAGGGAATGGGATTAAATAACTCATCAAACATCCCTTGACACCAACCCTGTGCCAGGGGGAGAGTTGGAGAGGCAGAGGAGGGGTGGGGGCATCCCAGCCACAGCAAATGCTCACACAGGCCCAGCTCAGCCCACCTTACTTCCCGGAGAATGTGATGGAGGCATGCAAGGCATCTCAGCCCCTTGGGTCAGAAGGGACTTCTCAAGGTCATCTCGTCCAATCACCCTGCTTGCAGGGGCCTGGACTTCAAAGCTCCGTTGAAGGAACTTAACTTTGCTTTGACGATGAAGCTGTCGGCAGCCACATCTGGCACTCACACAGAGAGCCGCGATGCGATTTCAGGTACCCAAGGGTCTTGGGGGGAAGTGCACATGACGCAGGCACTGGAGCCACGTTGGTGGGAAGTAAACACGGACGAGAGCCACTCTGCCCATCAGTCCTGGGGACAAGGGGTCTCCACAGCAGCTGCCAGTGTCTTGCTCTGGGTGGCGGGCAGCCCCCAGCCCAGAAATACCTACAGGATGTAAAGAAGGGGAAGTGTTAGTCTCTATGGAGCTCCAGCCTTAAACATCTGTAGCCAAAGATTTTGCTAGGTGGCTAACATGGGTCCTTGGAGAGGTGGGAATTCTTATCTCCATTTGACCCATGAGCACCCCAGAGTGGCCCCAAGGCCACACAGCTAGAAAGGAGTTGGGAAGAGGTCAAGTTCAGCTGTGCCTTTCCAGTGGTGTTTACTGCTTCCTATTCCAGACCTTGCTCTTCCAGTGCCATCCAGCATCTAACAGGCGCATCTTGGACACACTTGGAAATGCCACATTCACATTTTTAAAAAATGTTTATTTATTTTTGAGAGAGAGAGAGCAGGGGAGGGGCAGAGAGAGAGGGAGACAGAGGATCCAAAGCAGGCTCTGTGCTGCCAGCAGAGAGCCCGATGTGGAGCTTGGACTCATGACCCGTGAGATCATTACCTGAGCCGAAGTTGGATGCTTAACTGACTGAGCCACCCAGGCGCCCCTCCACATTCACATTTTTAAAGAAAGGGATACTTTGCTCATTTAATTTATTATATCTTAAAATATGAAATTAAATGCAGGAAAAATTGAAATGGCAACATATAATAAACCCAAAATAAAACACAGTGTAAAGAAAAGGATAACGACTCATCCCAAAACCTATAGCACGTTTCTCCGAGGTGGGGAGAGGACCACAGAACCCCTGTGTTTGCGGAGTTGATAACATCTCGCATATACCATATTGCACCCTGAGTTTTTCTTCTCAAAATTGTATCGTAAACGTTTCCCTTGCTACTTCAACTTCCCTGGAAACATTTGGTAGCAGCGTCTTCATCAATCTGAATGAGTTTACTTAACCAATCTCCTGTACTTGGATATTTAACTCATTTCCGTGTTTTTTTTTTCCTCCCGATACAGCATTTCAAATACTTCTCTGCAGCAGCTCCCTCCGGGTTTCTGACAACACACACCAGCACATCTGTCTCATGCCAAGTGGCCATCAGACAGGGGAGGGAAGAGGGGAAGGGACAGCCATGCACAAGCTGGGAGCTTCCCCGGCTGTCCCTGTTTTGCCTGCTCAAAAATCTTGGCAGGTAGACATTCTTCTCCCCATTTTATAGTGGGGGAAACCAAGGCTCAGAATGTTGAGGGGCTGGTCTACAGTCTCAGAGCTGAGCAGAGCCAGGATTCTAAGACGGGCCTGACTCTAGGGTCTACGCACCTGTCTCTGCTCCTCGTTGCCCCATCCGGAGTGTGGCCGGGGGTCTACGGTTCTATTGGTTGAGGTGACTGTTGCCTTGCAAATGGTCACATAAAACACTTACTTTGCGGGGGGTGGGGCGTGTGACTGGAAAGAGCAGAGGTTTCCAGCCTGTTTGGGGAGATTCAAATCCCCAAGGAAGAAACACTGTCACGGGTGTTTGTTCCTATTCTAATGCCCATCCTGTACAGTCTCCCAGACATTGTCGCCATTGTAGAGTTAACCTTGAACTTACTTCAATGCATAGATTCTTTTCTTTTTTTATTTGAGAGAGAGAGGAGAGCACAAGTGAGGGAGAGGGGCAGAGGGAAGGAGAGAGAGAATCCCAAACAGGCTTTACACTCAGCACAGAGTCTGACACGGGGCTTGATCTCACGACCCTGGGATCATGACCTGAGCGGAAATCAAGTCAGCCGCTCAACCAACTGAGCCCCCAGGCGCCCCAAATACGTATATTCTTTAGCAGAGCAAGGAACTTGCAAATGCTTGTGCCCTGCCTCTTGTTAATACCTAATAGCTCCGGGAATCCTGCTGGTGGGTGCGTCCCAGGACCCAGATTGAGAACCGGGAAGGGTGTTACAAAAGATTTTGGAGGGGCGCCTGCGTGGCTCAGTCGGTTGAGCGTCCGACTTCAGCTCAGGTCATGATCTCACGGTTTGTGGGTTCGAGCCCCGCGTCGGACTCTGTGCTGGCAGCTAGCTCAGAGCCTGGAGCCTGTTTCAGATTCTGTGTCTCCCTCTCTCTCTGCCCCTCCCCTGCTCACACTGTCTCTCTCTCTCAGAAATAAATAAAATTAAAAAAAAAAAAGATTTTGGAGCTGCTGACAATAGCCCTTGAAAAGCCCCACACTGAAGTTCCTGCATCTGGATCAGGAGACCTTCAGAGGATCTGGTTTTCCTGCTCTTTCCTGGGCATAAAGAAGACTACAATTCCCAGCCTCCTTTGCTGTCAGACAGGGTCATGTGACTAGTCCTAGCCAATTGAATGTGAGCAGATGTGCCACTTGCAGGCCAAGGCATTTAAAAGCATGAGTGACCTCTCCACACTCTTGACTCTCTGTGGAAACTCCGGAAGCCACATGTTGGGATGGAAGTGTCACCAAGTGGTGGCATTTACATCAGCCTGGGTCCCTGAGTGACTCTGGAGCAGACAGCCACCTCCCAGCTTGCATCAGATACAGAGAGAAAGAAACCTTTGTTGTGTTGAGTCCTGGGGGTCCAGGGGTATTTACTACTGCAGCGTAACTTTCTCTATGCCTGATTATTCACGTCCCTGGCACAGGACCTGGCCCACAGCAGGCCTTGTATTTTTTTCATTGTCCCCTCCTTGATTCAGATAGGCATAAGCCACATGCCACTAGAAAGGGCAGGTATAGGGGAGAAAGATTTCACCAACGTGGGGAAAGAGCCTGTTGCCCTGAGACAGAGCCTCCTGAAGACCGCAAGGACTGAACCCTCCCAGGTTCTGGGTTAAACAAGAAGAAATTGCTCTCGGGCGACAACAAATAACAGATCATTTTCACAAAACATCCCGGGAGGGTTCTGTGCACACGATTGTCTAAACGGTCCTACCAGAAATGCTCCTTCCTCACTTCTGTTGTAGGGACTTAAGTGGACTCATTACTTCGTCCACTGCCAGCTGAAAATGCTATCCTGAGAATGACACGGAATCAAAATCAAAGGCTTTGAATCCCAGAGTCAGTGCCGAACGTTTGCTTAGAGATAATTCCTAGGGATGGGAAGGGGGGTGTGCGATGGCTCAGTTTTCTGTGTCGACCTGGCTACAGTGCCCAGCTGTTTGGCCAAACACCAGTCAGGGTGTTGCTGTGAAGGTATTTTATTAGGTGTGATTAACATCTGCAATCAGTAATCTTTAAGTAAAAGAGATTACTTTCAGTAGTGGGGTGATTGCAGGTGGGAACCAGGCAATCAGGTAAAGGCCCTAAGAGCCAGAAGATTGGAGAAATACTCTGCCTCAAGGTCATAACATTCAAACCCTGCCTGGGTTTTCAGCCCGTCGACCTGCCCTACAAATCTTACACGTGCTAGCCTCTGCCACCGCATAAGCCAATTCCTGAACATAAATCTTTCCATAAATCTACATCTGTATCTATATCTGTAGCTGTATCTTGTTCTGTTTCTCTAGAGAACCAATACGGAGCTCATCTCTCAAGCTGATGTGATTAGTCGTGGCTGCCTTGAAGGCTGTGTTGAGAAGGACTGAGGCCACCTCTAAGCTCAGTGAATAAAGTGAATACAAGCCCCATTAGAGCAGAGAACGGCTCTGTCTTGTACATTATATCCCCAGTCAGTGTCTCGGACCCGCGTAGGTGGTGCCCGGGATGGTAAGTACATTGATTGAGTGAATGAACGACCTTTTAGCAATGTCTGCCACGGACGCAGCGGTGGAGAAGCGTCCCGTTGCTGATGCATTTCACCAGAGAGGAAACTGAGGCCCCAGGAGGACTTTGCTCAAGGTCACACAGCTAATTTACAGGTGGCACATTCAATGTTAAATGTACATCTTCTGACTTTCTCACTGCAAGCCCGCCAGTATCCAGAGGAGGGGTTTGAAGAGCACGGAGAGCTCTCAGCACAAGGGAAGCATCTGCTGGAAAGAGACGCCCCGTTCCTTGCTTGCTCTTGCATTTGCTCCTCATGCTCCATGCGCTGAGCGCCCCACACCCGGGAGCCTTAGCGCCCGGCTGCTACAGGTCTGCACTGCGCCTGGCTTGCTGCAGCTTCCCGCCTCGAAGGCCATTGCCGAGTGGCCGTGAGGGGCTCCCCACTGAAGGTCACGATGTCCACGTCCTTCACACAGACCCGGGGGCTGGGTCAGGGAGGTCCAACTGGCCCCTCTGGGAGCATTGCCTAAGTGGGGCTTTCTGGGTTGTAGTCACGGGGCGAGGGCGGGAGGGCCTGACTAGGGCCTCCCTTGGGGCCTGGCATGCCGTAGGGCTCTGGTGGAAGTTTGTGGAATGACTGAAAGAAAATTCAAGGCAGGCAGAGACGGGAATCGAGAGGAGGTCAGGGCCCCTGTGCTCGCTCCGTACTGTGTCACCCCGCTGGCCTAAGCGGTGGCTGTTCTTTCCAAAGGACAGGACTGGCTTCCTTGCTAGCAGATGGCTACTTGTCCCCTTCTCCGTGTCCCTGTGTCCGTACCACGCCATGAGCGCATGGGAATGGCTTTATGTCTGCGTTTGTAGAAAGAGAATGGGAACAATAACACTTGCTGTAGAGGGCTGTTTAAGGGTTCAGCGAGTTAATAAAGGTAAAGCTCTGCAAATAGAGGCTGATACATAGGAAGTGCTCAACTAACGCTAACTACGGTAATGGCGGTGGTGGGGGCCGCCGTTGTTCAGAGGACATTTGGCTCAGAGAGGTGAAGGAACATGCTTCAGGTGAGCCAGCTCCTACCAGATACAAATGTGCCTCCAAATCCATTTCTTCTTCAATCCAGAAGGAGCGAATATTCCCAGTGGCCAGAAAAAAGTCTAGATGGAGGAGCCAGGGGCAGTTCTCACTTCTCTTGGAAATGCTAGGAGTTCTGCCCTCCATCAGGGTTCTGAGAAGTTCTTGCAGGTGTGAGAAGCGATTTGGATTCTTTCCTGGGAAAAGCTGGTCCAGTGTGCGTGTGTGTGCGCGTGTGCCATGTGTGATAGTGGTGGTGGAGAGGGGCTGTTCTTTGTTTCTCTGGCCAAGAGGGGGCCCAGTGGCAGACGGGAGGGCAGGGGCCTAGCTGACCGGAAGACCCCTGCAGACCTTTTCAGGGTCTATATCTGAGGTTGCTGTGACCTCTGGGTCCCTGGGGCCCTGGGTCCCTTGGTGTCAGCCAATTCCAAACTGTTAGATGCATCCCAGGGTCACGTCCCCAGTGTGTGTGCCCAGGGCAGGCAAACTCATTTCAGTATTAGCCGAAAGAAAAGAGGATTACAAAGTGAAATCTGTAGTAGGGGGAAAAAATTAAGTTCATCAAATGCATTTCAAAGCCAAATAAAAAATGACTTTTGGATCCTCTACGGTTTTTGGATTATCTTTGCCTGGATTCCCATCTGCCTGCACGGATTATCTATATCGGTGCGAAAGGATGTGTGCAGTTGCTGGAAGGGCCGGGGAGGGCGGGGCTGTGACAGCAGGCTTGGCTTCCTCGCCACATCAGGGCCCAGCGGGTGAGGCGGGTCAACCTCTGTTGGCAGCTGGAGTCTGTCTGACGGGTTCGGGCGGCGGGAGGGAAATCAGGGTCCTTTGATGAAGCTCCAGGTGCAGCAGCAGAGAGGGCTGATTGGAAGGCAGAGGCATCTCTGTTCTGAAAGGCAGGCCGGGGAGAAGAGAAAGTCTAATCAGGCTGCGAATGCGAAACTCCTAAACCCCCCCAGCTGGTGCTCAACAGGGGGCAGGTGAAGGGAGGGACAGGAACTTCTTGAAGCAGGCGGAAAATCCTTGCCACCGCTGTGGCGAAACTACTGGTGGCTCAGGGGGCACAGAGAGTTACTTCTTGTTCTGTTGTTCGTTCATTCTCTTTCTCGCAAGTGTCTATGCATTTGCGACAGTGCGGCAGGCAATGTGTTGGGCACTGAAGGTGCGAGCATAAACAAGGGAGACACTGTGATCTCTGTTCTCGGGGATAGTAGAGTAAAAGTTACATCAGCATTCACATATTGGGTTCTTACCCTGAACACGAGCGAGGGGGCACAGAGCAGGGCACATAACTCTGACCTGGGATTGAGAGTCAGAGAGGGCTTGCAGGGGGAAGCGGTGTTTAAACTCGGGCCTGAAGGATGATATGGGTGACAACGACCAGGACAGCAAATGTCCCATGAGCATTTACTCTGTGCCCAACAGCGTTCTAAGCACCCGGCATACATTTTCTCCTCTAACTTCCAAAACAATTCTATTGTTACCTTTGCTTCTCAGACAAGAAAACCGAAGCAGAGGCAGGTAATTTGCCAGAGTTACAAACTGGGAAGTCAGGGATGCTGAAGGGGGTGGGGGCTGAAGGTTGGGGAGAGAGGGGTGCTTGTAGCAGGAGGGAGTGGCTTATGCAGAGCTGCGGAGGTGAGAGGGAACAGCGCTGGAACAGAGAGTGCGAAGGCAGAGTCTGGGGAGCAGAGAGGCTGGAGCAGATCCCCAATTCCTACCTTGAAGGGGTGACAGTCTGGGAGAGGCAGGGGGAAGAGTCCCCGAGCTGAATTATACTCTGGGAAGACAGCAGCCTAGGAGCACGGAGGCGGGAACTCCCAAGTCCCCGCTGGCTGTGAATTCTCCCGGAAGCTGGGGACCTATAGCCTAGATCTCCAGGGGAGAGGAGAGCCGCTGAGAGGATGAGGGGAAACCCCACCCCCAGAGCAGAGGCAGGCATGACTCTTAGTATTCTCGTGTCACTAGAAGGGTCCTGCCACTTTGCCGTGTCCCCAAGAGTGGAAAACACTGGATCCTAGGATCCAGTCCTGGGATCTAACAGACAGGGGAGGCTCACAGCCTGGTCACTAAGAGCCCTGGAGTTAGAGAGGTCTGGGGTCCAAGCCAGGCTTCCCTGTGCATGAGCTCTGTGATCTTGGGCACATAACCAAGCCTCTCTGGGCAGATGCTACAATGATAATGCTGTGGTAGGTCTTGTTGGCTACCTTCCCAAAATCCACTCCCCATTTCTCCTTCTTAAGGACATTTCTACTTTGTTCAAGCATTGACCCCTCCCTGATGAAACCCATTTCTACAGAGGAATAGACTGTATCCCCAGGACTAGGTATATATGACCCTATTTGTGTCATCGGACATAGTCACGGTTTCCGGTAATCGGTTAGGAGTCTGGGCTTAAGCTGATGAGCATTCCAGTGGGTGGTCCTGGAAGACTAGAGGAAACATTTGGGGCTGGGTGGGTAGAGACTCTGTCTTTCTCTCTCCTTCTAGGTGGGAACAGGAAACCCTCTCACTCCCAGTGCCATGGGCAGACACTGCACGCCTATGAGAGAAGCCAGCCTAAGAATAAGTCGCACACTTGGAGGAGGGCAGGGCTGAGGTATCCACAGAGAAATTGAGTCAGCGCCTTGATCATGCTATACCTGGAGCCCACCCAACCTCTGGTGCCCATTATGTGAAATAGAAAAGTCCTCACTGTTTAAGCCAGGCTGGAGTCTGTTTTCTGTTATTACAGCCAAAAAAAAAGAATGCAAGTGCAGCTTCCCAGGTTGCTCATTTGTGTTTTCATTTCTTCAGTCAGCGAGTATTTATTGAGCACCTATTAAGAACCAGACAATCCGCCAGGCACTGGGGAGGCAGGGTCCCACAGGGGGCTGACTCTCTGGTCGGGAGGGGCAGATGGGAAGTGAAGTGGAACAGGAAAATGTGAGGTCCACGAAGCAGGCTGATGTCTGGAAGACCAAGAGGGGCCCAGAGGCAGCGGGACCAGCGCCATAAGAGAGAAGTATGAGAGCGGGGTCTCAGAGGAGGCAGCTCTCAGCGTTGAGTAAGAAGGAGGTGACAGGAACCCCGGCATGTAAAGCCTCATCGGTCATGGTGAGGGCTGTGGATTTATTCTGGGACATGGGAAGCCATCGGAACATTCTGGACAGAGTGGCAGCAGGCTCCGGGGTGCCTTTGTAAGCAATCGCTCTGGCAGCTGTGGGGACAGGTGACACTGCCTGAGGGGAACCATAGAGGCGCGGAAGACAGTCACCGACAGGAGCCGCAGAGGAGACAACGGGGGACAGATACACCAGGATGTACTTGGAGGCACAAACCCCGCATTTCCGGGTGGGTTGAATGTAGGGGGTAGGAAAAGAGATGAACTGGGTCCTTGGGGTTTGTGCTGGAGCAGAGGGTGCAGGTGGAGGTGTGAAGAAGGACCTGGTCTTCGGAGAAGATACCAAGAGGCCATATCTGTGACAAAGCAGAGATGTCTACACTGCCTGTTCTCGACCCATCAGAGAATCCTGGCTGTGCCTGGCCCGGTGATTTTAGACTCCGCCTCCGAGGTGGACAGGTGATTTTAGGCTCCGCCTCCGAGGTGGACAGGTGACTTTAGGCTCCGCCTCCGAGGGGGACAGGTGGTTTTAGGCTCCGCCTCCGAGGGGGACAGGTGGTTTTAGGCTCCGCCTCCGAGGTGGACAGGTGGTTTTAGGCTCCGCCTCCGAGGGGGACACGTAATTTTAGGCTCCGCCTCCGAGGTGGACAGGTGGTTTTAGGCTCCGCCTCCGAGGTGGACAGGTGATTTTAGGCTCCGCCTCTGAGGGGGACAGGTGGTTTTAGGCTCCGCCTCCGAGGGGGACAGGTGGTTTTAGGCTCCGCCTCCAGGGTGGGCTCTGCTGGGGTGCGGGCAGACCAATGACCTGGGCTTTTGTGACCTGAAGGAGAAGAAAGACAGAGGAAGAAGAGCCAGCAGTTCAGGGGGAGGGCCTGGGGGACACGGGGAGAAAAGCCACACCAGGAATTTTCCAGGGGGTGAGGACAGTAAAGAAGTTAAGAGTTGCTGCCGTGGTCCACGGGTCCTGCTGATGGAGAAATACGAAGAACTTGAATTCTTTTGAAATTACTCTTTGGTTGCTGGGCTGGGTTCCTTCCGTCATGGCCTTGGTGTGAGGCTGGACCACGGCGGCTGGTGTTTTACTAGGGGCTGAGGGGGGACTGATGTCACTGTAGACTTGCCACCCTCAAAATGGGGGAAACAAACTCCCCCGGAGCCCACACCTCCCGATCCTTGGTGGTGGGCGCAGTTCTGGGCTGACTCTGAAGGGGAGTCCTCCCAGCTCCGCAACACCCTGACCTCCCCCTGCTCCCAGGAAGTGCTGAGGACCCTCCCCCTCCACACACACACACACACACACAGACACACACACAGACACACACAGACACACACACACACACACACACACACCCCAAAGCCTTAGCTTTCTGTGCATATTAAAAGCTTGTCCTCTCTCCCTGCAGGTTTAAGACAAGCACCCTAGGGGCACCTGGGGGGCTCAGTCGGTTGAGCGTCCAGCTTTGGCTCAGGTCATGATCTTGTGGTTCATGAGTTCCAGCCCCACATCGGGCTCAATGCTCTCAGTTCATTGCCTGCTTTGCAATCCCCCTCTCCCTGTGCCCCTCCCCCAACTTGCACTCTCTCAAAAATAAACAAACATTAAAAAAAAAAGGATGAGGACCCCAGACCAAGGTTGAGGGTGGGGCTGGGAGAGGAAGGCAGCCTGGGTGGGTGTCTGGTGGGCAGAGCTGGGACGGGGCGGGGGGGGGACGTGAGGCCTGTAGGCTCTACAATGGAAGGAGGCGCCCCCTCTCTGACCCTGAACCTGAGAGTGAGTGCCTCCCTGGGTCTGCACCTTGGATGCCTCCCGTGCCCCCCCAGTCCCAGGCCTGGCCCTGGGAGCAGGAGTCACGGTGACCTAGGCCTGCACTGTAACTCTACCACTTTCTCGCCACCTGACCCGGGGGAAGACACGAGTCTCCCAGAGCTTCGGTCTCTCCCTCTGCAAATGTGAGTGCTGGTGTCTACGTCTTAGGGTCCCTGAGCGTTTCTAACTTGTGGGATGGTCCAGGAAGCAATCAAGAAACCCGTGAGGCTGGAATGATTTTCCCATTTTACAGTTGGGGAAACTGAGGCAGAGAGAGGTTACCTGACTGGCCCAGGGGAGCACAGCCCGAGAGTGGCATGGCTGGGCCTCGAACACACACTCCTAGAGACTATCGCGTGAGGTTTCTCTCCCTGAGGCAGAGAGAAGGCGAGCTGAGAGGGCTGGCCTACGCCAGGCAGGAGGGGACGCTGGAGGTGCTCAGGTGCTCAGGGTATCGTGGTGCTCCTCTGAGTAGGTGCCTTCCCCAAGACAGGCTGGGGCACTTTGTTTTAAATGTATGATTTATTGCTCTTCAGGGATGGTGAGGCCACCAGATCAGGGGGGGACGCAGTCACAGCTCCCCAGAGGAGGGGGCGCGCCCCACAGGCCACAGGAGGAAGCCTCAGGTCAGCGGGGGGGCAGCCAGATAAGGGGAAAGTGCGGGCCAGATGCTTTATCGCGGTTTTCGCAGGAAGGGACGGGCCAGGCAGGCCAAGCAGACCAAGCAGGTTTAGGACTGGCAGTGGGAATAGTTTCGGCAGACCCTGGGGTGTAAGGAATGCTCGCCGGGTACCTGGCCCAGGGTGACTGGGGCAGGGGGTGACAGGTGAGCGCCCCATGCAGGAGGGAGTGGGGGTGTGGCTCTGGGTCGGTTGGCACACATATGAAAGGCACACGGGGAAGTGGAGTTGTTTGTTCTGTGTAGGAATCTGCTAGCCCCGTAGGGACCTGCCTCTCGGTGGCACCTCAAATCATCAAGAAAAGAAGGAAACTGGAGGAGGTAATAAAATGCAGTTGATGCACGTTTCTGAGCTGGGAAGTGCACGCTCATTCGGAGAGTTTGAGAAGGAAGAGACATGTTTGCGCTCTAGAAACCCCTGTCAGACAAGGCACTTAGCAGTTCCAGAGCATGAATTAGTCTGAGCGGGAGGGAGGCAGTCAGCGCTGGCCCAGGCAGCCAGGGAAACAGAGGCACAGCGCGGCCCCAGGCTGCTGGTTCCGCCGGATCACAGCTCTGCCAGCCACTCACGGCGTGAGCCTGGCTAGCGACTTGGGCACCCTAAACCTCACATTCAGGCGGGCCTTGAGGCTGTGGTTCTGGAATCTCATCCAGACTCTGGGTTCAATTCTTACATCTACCACTTAGCTTGGTGACCTTGAGCGAGTTGCTTAACCTCTCTGCCTCAATGTCCCCACCTGTAAGATGGTGAGGTAGATTGGTAGCATCAATCATACATCAGTGATGGTGTAAGTTAACATGTATAAGGCATTTTATGTATGTGTGGGATATAAAGCCCACAGTGGAGCCACACTTAGGATGGTGGCTGTCATTATTAGCCGTGCGGGTGGCTATCACGGATTTGGATATCCACGATGGGACAGCGTTGGGGGTGGGGTGAGAATCCAGTTTGGTAACACATTCAACCCGGCACAGAAGGAACATTCAGCACACGGTAACTAATTTTGTTTTCATGCCGACACTTTACAGTTAGTGTTGCCCTAATGGCAGTAACTCAAGTGGCTTCTGTCCCTCAGTCACCCAAAGCGGGTGTCCTTGGGCCCCTGTCTTTCCTCTAAAGAGGAACGGATGGATGCAGGAAAGGCTCCCGTGGGGGATGCCCTTGCCTTTCCCACCAGCGGGAATCCTCCTCCCTTCTGCAGGGCTCTCTCTGCGCCCCCCTACCCCCCAACACCTTCCAAGAGCGCCATCAGAATGTAGAACCTTCCACAGCCTCTGAGTTCTCATCAGGAGATGAGGATCGGGATGCCCAGCTGGCCGGCAAACGGTGGGGAGTTGGGAGAGTCGGGAGACACACACAACGCCCTGCCTGCGCCTGGCACAGAAGAGCTTCAACCGATGTTCTCTGGAAAAGAAAGAAGGAAAGTGAAAGTGCTCTGTAAACAGTGTGTCTGCTTCTCCGCCAAAGGAGGACACCCGTTACTAAGCAAGTGGAGAGGAGACAGGAGACACGGGGTCCCTCCCGGGGAGGTGGGGAAGACCCGGGTCCTGGACGTGCGGCTCTGGTTGGCGCAGCTGGCAGCGGCCGGGCTGGGCTGCGGGGGGCCGGGGGGCTCAGAGGGGG
>NW_027532008.1:9751775-9758680 GCF_008692635.1 Crocuta crocuta
CGGCCTCCCAAAGCCGGAAGACCTCCGCCAGGCAGCCGTGGTGGGCTCCGGGCTCCGGGTGACGCTGGCGCCCAGTCACTTCTGCATCCTCAGATTGGGCAGGGAGATGTGGCTGCTGCGGGGAGGGGACCGCGGCCGCACCACGCTGAGACAGTGGGCTCGGAGTGGGGACCCAGGCTGGGAACAGTCACAGCTCGGGTGCGACAGGTGCCAGGAAGACTGCGGTGAACAGGCAGGATCCCTACTGCAGGGACTTACCTTTCCAGTAGCCTGAAGGAAGACCCTCTACCTGCCCCTGGCTGGGGGTGGGGTGGGGGGGGGAGCTGGAGAGGGGAGAGACTGGAGGCCGGGCGGTGGCCAGAGCGGGTGTCCCCTGGACAGTGGGGACAGCGGGAGTGGAGAGAAAGGGCTGGGAAAAGACGACTTGAAATGGCNGGGGTGGGATCCGGGGGTTCATTGCTCGGTTGCTGCAGTGAGGAAGAGCGAGGCCGCTGGGAGGAACCTGCTGCTGGCAGGGCCGGGAAGTGCTGTTTGGACGGAGGCGAGACCTGGAGGCGGGGCAGGTAAGAGGGGGGAGGGATTTCAGGGCCCCACCTTGAACTAGACGCAGCGCCCCCGGGGGCGCCCAGGTGGAGACGAGGGCTCTGGAAAGCCAGTGCCTTCCTGGAACCCTGGGGCTTCTTCAGCCCTCCAGGTGGTTCTCGGAATCTTGATATAAATCAGAACTCCTGAAATGATCACAAAAATGGCCCAGGAGGGAGGTGGGAGCATTCCCAGGCTGCGCTCTCNGCCATGAGAGAGAAGGAGGTAGAGGGAAAGGGGTGTTCAGAAGCTTGGGGACTCAATTTTGGGGTAACCTTGAAGGTACTTTGAGAGACTCCAGTAAACAATATAATTACTTTTAATTACCTCTGGCTGCTCATGTGAGTTTTGGCAATTCAGCGTGGCTCTGAGATTAAGCCACAGAAGTAATAGGAGTTAACAATGGGGCCATAGTGATTTATTTTTGAGAGAGAGATAGAGAGAGCGTGAGCAGGGGAGGGGCAGAGAGAGGGAGACACAGAATCCGAGGCAGGCTCCAGGTTCTGAGCTATCAGCACAAAGCACGATGCGGGGCTCGAACTCACAAACTATGAGATCATGACCTGAGCTGAAGTCAGAAGCTCAATTGACTGAGCCACCCAGGTGCCCCTTATTGTTTTCTTTTTTTAATTTTTTATGTTTTATTTATTTCTGAGAGAGAGAGAGAGACAGCGTGAGCAGGGGAGGGTCAGAGAGAGGGAGACGCAGAATCTGAAACAGGCTCCAGGCTCTGAGCTAGCTGTCAGCACAAAGCTTGACGCGGGGCCTGAACCCACAAACCGAACTGTGTGATCATGACCTGAGCCGAAGTCAGACGCTTAACCAACTGATCCACCCAGGTGCCCCTGAGTGTTTTTAAGCTCCTAGACTCTGGGACCAGACTGCTTTGGGCTTAGTCCCTGTGATGCCTCAGTTTCTCAGCTAGGAATGGAGGTGATAATCTACCGTTCTGATTATCGTTGCATAGCCATCACCCCACAATTCTGTGGCACACAATACCCACTATTTTATTGCACTTACAGGTTCTTTAGGTCAGGGATTTGGATAGGGGAGGGAGGGGATGGCTTGCCTCTGAGATCTTGGCTGGGAAGACATGAATGGCTGAAGGCTGACTCCAATGGGGGTGCTCCAGTTGGGGGGCACCCCCATTTGACTTCTCCCCGTAGCTTGAGATTCTTTGCAGCATGGCGGCTTCGGACTAGCTGTGCTTCAAACACGGAGCCCCAGCATGTTCCAGAGCTGCCCTTCCCACTGCCAAGGCAGAAGCTGCTTTTTTTTTTTGGTGGAGGGAGCTTTGAAAGTCACAGAGCGTCACTTTCTATTAGTTGGAGTAGTTACAAGCCCGCCAGACTCAAGGGGGGCAGGGGACACCGACCAGGTCTCTTGATGTTAAAAAATCTGCAGTCAAGCTTTATAAACAGCAGCACGTGGTTACCTCACAGGGTTGTTACGGGGATTCAATTAATTAGTTAATACACAGGACGTGCTCAGAACAGTGCCTCGCATCTAATAAGAGCTCAGGAAATGCCAGCTATTAGACTGGTCGTCGCTGGTGTCACTGTTAGATATCCCAAGTTTCCCCGGAGGAGAAGGGGCTCAAGGTCAAGTGCTGGGTGGGGAATCCGTGCAGCTTCCTTTAGCCTGAAGGTCCTCGTGCCCAGTGATTCCCTTCAGATTGCTCCCTGATTTGTTTCCACCCTCTGTGCCTTTCCCCTTCCGCCCTGAGGCGAAGAGGCTCTGGGAACCACTCCTGGCTAATGCACTCGATTCCGGGAGCGCCCTCCCGGCTGTAGTGTCATTGCTCCGAATTTCGCGTCATTAAAACCCAGCCGTTATTAGCAACTCCTCAAGCAGGTGGATGGTGCCGCTCCAGTTCCAGCAAAGAACCTTCCTCTTGGCGGACGCCTCTCGGATGTGGTCTTGGGCCTCTTGGGCCTCCCTGGGCTCCCTGGCCCAGGGATGGGGTGCTGGGAGCCTGGCCTGAGCCTGCGGGTGTGGACAGCACTGGTTCCCAGCTGGAGAACCCAGCTTCCTGACAGCGGCCAGCAGTCGGGACCACGCGTCTGTGTTACTCAGTTCCGCGGGAGCCTAGACTTTGAGTCTCGGCTCTGTTGTTTCTGGGCTGGGTGACGCTGGACAGGTTCTTACCCCCTCTAAACCTCAGTTTCCCCAGCTGAGAAATGGAAAGAGCATTGATTTCTGCCTGGGGTGCTTGCTAAACTGTAGAGTTTCCTGGTTCCCACCTTGTACTAACTGAACTGGCCTTCTCTTGTCCTGGGGGTGAGGCCGAGGGTGGGGGTGGGCAAGTTATCACCCCCTAAGCCTCAGTTTCATCTGTGTGGCTGGGTGTGTGCATAACACCCACCATGGGGCTGTTGTGAACATTCAGGGCCAGGAACACGGTGATACTCCACACGTGTTAGCTGGATCCCTTGTCCTTGGGAGGCCTGGGGTGGGTTCCAGGAAGGGAAGGAAATTTCTGGTGAGTGGAGACCAGAAAAAGCGGAAAAAGGAGCAGGCATCTGGGCTCTAAGATCTGGACAAAAGCCATGATGAGGCCAGAGAAGCCCGGGGAATGCAGAGCACAGGAGCCCACGGGAGGAGAGGGCCCTCTTTCCCTATAAATCTAGCTTCAGTTCCTTGGGAAACGTGAATGTGGGCTACGTGGCCGGGTAGGTCCCTTCTTCTCTTGGGACCTCACCACTTGGGCAGCCGGATGGGTGGCCTCAAAGTGGTTTGATCATCTTAAATCTCCAGCAAGACTGACTCCTCCTCAGCACCCCCACCCTCCTCCCAGCCTGGGCCCCTGCACTTCGCACAGAGCCGAGCGATGGGAAGATCACAGAGTGGGGCGCCCGGGCAGCTCCATCAGTGAAGCATCCAACTCTTGATTTCGGCTCAGGTCGTGATCTCACGGTGTATGGGATCGAGCCCTATGTCTGGCTCTGCGCTGACAGCACAGAGCCTGCTTGGGATTCTCTCTCTCTCCCTCTCCTGCTCATACTCTCTTTCTCTCTCTCAAAATAAATAAATATATTTTTTTAAACTCGCAGAGTGTGATGGCTTCAGCGTGACCCTCCGCCGTGCTACTTCCTTCAGCTGCGTGCTCTCTGAGCCCTGGCGGGGGTGTGGGTGTGGGTGGCGATGATCATTCCTGGGCTCCCAGCGCTCAGGCTGTCATGGCCCCCATCGCACAAAGGACGTAGACTCGCTTAGCAAACTGGCAAGCCCCCCGGGATGCGAGCAAGTAGCAGGGACCCACCGAGCTCACGAACAAGGCATCTCATGTCAGATGCCACTCAGCAGGCTGACAATGAGCAGAAGCATCACCTCCTCTGTCTCCTCGCTGCTCCTCCTGCCCCCACAGTCCTGGTGAGCATCACCCCGTGGAAACTGTCCTTGGCTCTTTTTCAGGATTGCCACTCACAGCATCCCTGGAGTGGGGGGTGGGGGTGGGGTCCAGGACAGGCACGAGTGATTCCCCGAGAGCCTGATGCAGAGAGACGGAGGACACAGGGAGCCCTGGACAGCGACCGCAGAGGTCAGGGAGCAGAGTGGGGAACGCAGCCACCTAGAGGGAGGGCCCCTTGCAGCCTCAGCGCAGCCCTCCCCACACCCGGCTCAAAGTCTCCCATATAAACATGAACGTTATACACGTGTGACCGGCTTGCAAACCCAGGACTTTCCTGGTTTCACTGAATATCCTGTGGCCCAGGCAGACCAGACACTCGGTCACCCCACCCTCAGAGTGTGTTGGGTAAAAGCACGGCTCAGAAGCTGGACTCCCTGGGTGTGAGTCCCACCTCTGCTACTGGCTAACCGTGTGACTTGGACGAGCTGGTTACTTTTTCTGTGATTTAGTGTCCTCGTCTGAAAGATGAGGTGATGCCCCGCCCCGAGGGGAGGTCCTGTGTAGCCCACGCGTGGAGCACACTCAGAACACGCCTGGCGTCCAGCAGCTGCTATGAAATCTCAGCCTCCGTTATCTGTCAAGCCCTCCTTCCGTGGGGGAGATGTCATCTATAAGGACTCACTCACCCAAGGGTGCAAGCCCTGCTGTGGGGGGGGGGGGAAGGAGGGGGCAGGGCATGAGGATGCCCCGGTCCCGCCCACAGCTGGGAAATGAGGGTTGTGAGTGAGTCATATCCATGGCTAGAAATCAATAACACGCCAGGTCAGCGTATAAAAACAAAGGCTCGATCTTTGAATCGTTCACTTAGAACAGGTGAATTTTATGGCATGTAAATTATGCCTCAGTGAAGCTCTGAAACTCAAACGAAACCCAAACCAAGAAACAAAGGCTCTGGTGGCCTTTCAGAATGGGAGGCCCTTGTTCCGACCAGGGAGACAGTGATCGTGGAAGGCTCCCTGGAGGAGGTGACATTTCAACTGGATGTCTGGGAATGGGGAGAATCTGGACACTGGAGACGATGAGGAGCAGGGACACTGGGCAGCAGACTCCCCGGGAAAGCCTGAGTTGATTGCCACAGGCTGCTACTTTCAAGCCGTGTGATCTTGGGCAAATGGCTTTACATCGCCAAGCCCCTACTTTGCCCATCTGTAAAATACAAAGGGTCACGGGGAGCACCCAGAACAGCCCCACAGAACATCTGACCCAAAGGTGACAATTTTTCAGCAACAGGATAGTTAGAGGGGCCTGCGGGGGAGGTCTTTTGTTCAGTCAACAAGCTTTTATGCTGTGTGCCTGAGCCATGCTGGTTCCCAGAACCGACATTCTTTTTTTTTTTTTTAATATTTTTATTTATTTCTAGGAGAGAGAGAGAGAGAGACAGCGTGAGCAGGGGAGGGTCAGAGAGAGAGGGAGTCACAGACTGAAATAGGCTCCAGGCTCCGAGCTGGCAGTCAGCACAGAGCCCGACGCGGGGCTCGAACCCACAAACCGCGAGATCATGACCTAAGCGAAAGCCGGACGCTTAACCGACTAAGCCACCCAGGCGCCCCTCCCAGAACCTACATTCTAATGGGCATCCAGCAAAGAGGACCCAAATGGAGAAGAGCAAACATTGTGGACTGGCTGGAGCCCAGGGGTGCACGGGGCGGGGCAGAGAGGGAATAATGCTGGAGAGAAGCTGACGCTCAGTGCAGGGCTTTGTAGCTTCGACTTCTCTCTGCCTGCACGGGAAGCGGCAAAGCGTTTGGAGCAGAGGAAGATTTGTAATCAGCTCGAGGTCGACTCCCTCCCTCCCTGTCTTCCCTCCCTCCTCCCTCAAATTCCCGTCCCAGCCCCGGGGGGTTCCCAGACACAGTCTGTCTTCATGACGCTCCCTCCTAATCGGGGAGGCAGACGCTAATCAAATAATCCCTCAAAGAAATGTGAACTTTGTGAAATTGCCACTCTGATTAGCAAGAAGAGGAGCGGGGTCCAGTGCTGGGAGGATTTATAAAAGGGGTCAGGGGAACACTTCCAGCAGACGTGGCATCTGGACAAGATCTGGAGGAGAAACATGAGCTACACCGCAAGGGAGGCTGGGAAAAGGACCGCAGAGGGGCAGGCACAGCATGGGCAAAGGCCCTGGGGCAGGGCGGCCGTGGGAACACCGGGGACTGGAGGGCAGGGTTCATCGCAGGAGATGGGGCTGCAAGAGGCAGAGTCTTCTGGGTCTTGGAGCCACTTTGAGGACTTTGCTTTTATCTTGGGAGCACCAGGAAATCTCAGGGGGGTTAAACGGGAAAATGACGTGACCAGACATGTGTCTGTGGAGATCATTAATATGGTGAGGAGAACAGAGTGGAGGAAGCTGGGATGGAAACTTGGGATCACTCAAAAGCAGAGCCGAGCCCAGGACTTGGGGGCAGGGAGTTTATCTGGGAGTCACCCCCCCTGCACCCCCACGGAACAGAAGCGACCAACCAGGGAGGACAGGACAGCACTGTTGGGGTGCTGCTCTGGCCAACACAGGGTCTCCATCTTCCTGAGAAGGAGGCATCCCAGAATTGCCGCTCCACCCGAGGGGTGCTGACATCCCCACGCTTCGGTTCTGGGCGTGAACACAGACGCCCCGATGCGAGAGGTGCCCAGGACCGGCCAGGAAGGCGATTATGGCCCACACCACATCAGGGTGCGGAGACTCGAGCCCCGCGGCACCCACCCTCCCCTCCAACAGGTGAAGTCAGCCGAGAGGCTGAGAGTATGGGAGGCGGGAGGAGGAAGGGATGCTACCTGTGAGGCGGCTACTTCCTCATCCAGGCGAGAGAGGAGGAAAGTGACTCATCTCACAATGCCCAGGAGTGAAGTCAGCCTGCCATGGTGAGGGATGGGGGTGAGGGCGGTGCCCAGATCCGGGGGTGGGGAGGACCACACT
>NW_027532008.1:9758724-9794454 GCF_008692635.1 Crocuta crocuta
TTGGAGGTGCCTTTGTGACATCCCAGAGAAGGTTTGAGAAAGCGGCTGAATGTAGGGATGGGAGCTCCGGGGAGAGGTCCCGGCCGGAGCCATAAATGTGTGAGTCACCGGAGGCATCGGAGGCCGGGTGGTCATCGAAGAAGCTACGGTGCCCATGAGATCAGCTGGAGCGAGAACAGGGCGGAAGGGGCCTCCTAGCGGGCTGGGCAGCCAGGCGGTCTCCCTCCCCACCCCTCCCCACGTCCCCCTGCATNACTGATGGGTCCTCAGCCGGCTCCCCTTTTCACTGTGCTCTCTCGGCCTCTGTCCTCACCTTTCTGCCCAGCTGGTACCCTCCTGGGAGCACCTCATCCTTACCCTCATGGCCCCTGCCCCTCCCCCTCCCCTCCTTTCTTCCTGTCTGGGACACCACTGTGTATCTAGGCTTCATCCTTTGACCTCAGAGTCAAGGTCCCATTTGACAGATGAGTACACTGAGGCCCCAAGAGAAGCCACTTGCTTAATTAAGGTCACAGAGCAAATCAGGGGCAGTGAGAGCTAGATCTACAGTTTGGGGTCTCCCAGATCTGTGCTCTGTCCCCCTAAACCTTAGGCCAAATGAGCGGACTGGCCGCCCCCATCCCTTCCCCAGTGCCGTGTCTATACTTGGATGCTTAAGACAGGGATCTGTCTTGTTCTTCCCCATCCACCCCAGCTCAGGCCTCTCCTGGGGGACGTGCCGCTCCGTGTGCCCTGACCTCTGTCACTCTTGCAGCCCGTCTCTGAGGACAAAGGTCAGAAGCAAACAGGGGCTGGAGACTGTGAGCTGGCAGGAAGGAAGAAATTGCAGAGATAGAAACAGAAATCACTTGTCCTTTCTCCTCCTTGGCGCCGTTGAGCAGGACCGCATGTGCTGGCCTGTTGGAGAGGTTCCAGAAATGGGGGGAGCCTGAAAACCCCCCACGAGAACATGGTTTCTTGCATCGAAGCCCTGAGCAAATGCCCTGTGGGGGCCAGTAGCTAACATGTTTTCCAGAGAAGAGAAGGACCCCTGTTTAGCCGGCGGGCTCTCCTGTGACTCCTTCCTTAGGATGGAGCCCCCTCTGGGCCTCGCCCAGGCCACCAACCAGATCCCAAGGGCCCCTCCATTCTCTGCGAGCGCACCTCGAGTCTGGGGCCGGGGGCCTGCCCTTGTGTCAAAGCAGTGGCCGGGCCTGATCCTTGGGGACCCAACTCCACAGGTCAAAGAGTTTGTCCATCACTCCCCCAGCGCCCCAACCCCGTCCCCATGTCGCATTTCCGGGTCATCAGTAGGGTGCCAGTTGTCCTGGTTTGCTCAAGACCAGAGAGTTTTCTAGGGACACTGGACTTTGTTTTACCGTCCGGAAAGCCCAGAGCAAGCCAGGATGAACTAACTGGTCACCCCAGCGTCCCCTTCCTTCCAGCACTCAGGCTGGCTAGCCACCCGCTCCGCCTCCGCCTCTCCTGGCCCGGTGACTTTGGACATGATCCCCAACGCCTCTCGGCCACAGTTGACTCATCTGAGATGTGAGTAATGGTAATAAAAACCAAAGATTGCTTGGAGGAAGGAGTGAGACTGGGCACGACATCGACTCAGCACAGCACCCGGCTCACAGCAAGCGCTCTGTAAACAGTCTTGCCCTTGACAGCCATCCCTAACACCCCCACCCCAGCCCCGCCTCTTCTGCGCATCACATCTTCTGTTGCCAAATCCTGCCAAACCCATCAGCGTTTCCACTGCCTGCAAAATACAACCTTCGTTTTCCTAGTTTGGCATTCAAGGCCTTTACAGCCTTTACAGCGAACCTTTGTCCATCCCTGCCCCCAACCCCTTCTCCTGTAGCTGCTGCCAGAGGCAGCCTGTAAGGGCAACTGCCTGTTCCCTGACTCTGTTTCCCACCCTTCAGCTGTTTCTTTCCTGACTCCTTCCCTGCCCACCCCTCAAGGCCCAGAACGAGAGCTGCCTCTTCCAAGAAGCTGTCCGAGATATAACCACCAGGGGATGACTTCTGAGTCCCCTTGAATCCACTCCCACCCCCACCCACCCCTAATTGTGTGTTTTGTACCNTTCCTCTTTCTTTTTTAAAAATGTTTACTTATTTTGATATATAGAGAGAGACACGGAGTGCAAACAGGGGAGGCGCAGAGAGAGAGGGAGACACAGAATCTGAAGCAGGCTCCAGGCTCTGAGCTGTCAGCACAGAGCCTGACGTGGGGCTTGAACCCACAAACTGTGAGATCATGACCTGAGCCAATGTCAGAGGTTTAACTGGCTGAGTCCCCCTGGCGCTTTCTGAATGCAGAGTAACTACTAATAACAATTGCTAACATTTGTGAAGTTCTTTCTGTGCATCATTCCCAGTTCATTGACTTATGTTAACTCCATTTGTCCCCGGATCCAAGACCCTGTGAGGTGGATGAGATTATTATACCCAGTCAAGATGCAGACTCAGAAGCCCAGAGAGGTCAAGTCAGGGGCCGGAGGTCTCACAGGAGCTGAGTGGAGAGCCAGGAGAAGTTCTTCAGATCTGGAGCCAGGCAAACTGGAGTTCAAATGGCTGTTCGTCTCCCTGAGGCTGTTTCCCCCTTAGAAATAGGGACCCTCAGGGGCGTCTGGGTGGCTTAGCCAGTTAAGTGTCCGACTTTCACTTAGGTCATGATCTCGCGGTTCGGTTCATGGGTTCGAGCCCCTTGTTGGGCTCTGTGCTGACTGCCAGCTCAGAGCCTGGAGCCTGTTTCAGAGTCTGTGACTCCCTCTCTCGCTGACCCTCCCCTACTCACGCTGTCTCTCTCTCTCTCTCTCCTAGAAACAAATAAAACATTAAAAAAAATTAAAAAAAAAATAGGGACCCTCAGACCGACTTCACATGGCGTTGGGAGGATGAAATGGCTTATTCTCTGCCTGGCACATAGCAGGTGCTCATGAAAATCGTCCCTGTGACTGTTAGCATGGCTTGGGTGGTGCTTCTCCCTTGCTTTCAATTCAATGACTATTTCCTGGGGCCCAACCCAACTCAATTCAGTGACTGTTTCCAGGCCCTGTGTCGGGAAAACCCAGGAACTCAATGTGGAGTGTGGCCTTCCTAAGGCTAGGGGTTCCCAGGTATGTGTGTCTCTGACCTTGACAAGGTCGCGCTGACTCCTCAGGCCAGAGACTAACATCTGCACACCCGCTGAGGCCAGAGGGGCAATAAGGATGGAGGAGCCGGACTTGGGTGGGCCCTGTCCCCTATCCATCCCTGGCCTGGCTCCCATGGGTGCCCGCAGCGGTCCTCGGATTAAATGTCCCCACCCCCACCCCAGGTGGCCCAGCCTAGCGGGAGCTCCCGGGACATAGTGGCTTTAATACCGTTCAGATCTTTGGTTCCGGGCGAGGACTCTGCATTTGCATTTAAATGGAGGTTTGGAAGTCTGTAAATCTCCATTTCCCTACCGCGGAGGCCTAATGGTTGTTTAATCATGTTTAGATGAACCCCTGGAGCACTGGGGATTGGTGCGTCTTAAACCCTTAAGTGCTGAGACAAAGATCAAATGAGGGGCATTCAGGCATCGGGCAGAGTTGGGGGGGATGGTGGTGGTACTCTCCGAGGGCAGGGGTAGGCCCTGGCCCCACCCTTTCCAGGAAGGCCTCCAGGATTGCTTGGATGTAGCTGGAACCCCAAATTCCCCCCAGCCTTCCCTTGACATTGCAGAGAGAAGCCGTGGCTGAGGTGTGGCTTCAGAGGGATCTAGGTGGAAGCCTGGCCTGGCTTGGCCTGGCCTGTGGCTGTGGGTGGGTCACTCATCTGTTCTGGGCAACCCTGTTCCTATCTGGAAACTGAGGGGGCTCTACCTCCGAAGCATGTGTGTAAAGTACCCGGCACACAGCAGGGGCTTTTCAGACAATAGTATAACTCCAAATTGCCCTTAACCTTGAGAAGGATTGGCTTTTGGGGGACTGCTTGATGGCTGGATTCTCCGACTTTTTAAAAAATGTTTATTTATATGGAGAGACAGAGAAACAGAGAGTGAACAGGAGAGGGGCAGAGAGAGAGGGAGACACAGAACTTGAAGTGGGTTCCAGGCTCTGTGCTGACAGCACAGAGCCCGGCGTGGGGCTCAAACTCATGAACCGCGAGATGATGACGTGAACTGAAGTCGTATGTTCAACCGACTGAGCCCCCCTGGCGCCCCTGTATTCTCCAACATTGAAGGTGAGTTGTGGGGGGGCCTGTCTAATAAGCTCCCCCCCCCCACTCTGAGCCCCAGGAATTTCAAGTAAGAGTTAATAACATGCATTTCCACTCAGCATTCTCCGTGTCCCTGTCTCTGCCTTGGGCGCTGGCTGCAATGACGTGAGCACAGGAATTCGGGAGGCACCTTGTGTCCCGTGAGAGGGCCTGGGTTCTCTGTGATCAAAACAATGCCTGATGCTTGTAAAGCCCCCAACGGCGTATAGAGCCCTGTACCATTAACACGGCACAGCCACGTGCACTATCTAGTGAGAGCCCTACAAGAATTCCGCTCCCTTCTTTGGGGATGAAGATAGGGGCTCAGAGAGGGAGAGCCACTTTCTCAAGGTCACACAGCTGGGGAGTGGAACCCCAGCTGGATGGATTTGCCCCCCCCCCCACCTCCAGGGCTGCTTCCTGGGTTCTGTGCCCTCACACAGGAGCTCCTCTGGGACGGAGATTTCTCCTTGAACATTCACTTCTTTCTCCTGTGACTTGTGACTTCCAGCACTTTTTTTTGGACCTATTCCTCCAGCACCTTCCTACCTGGAGCATCAGGGGGATTGGGGAGGCCTCAGCAGGTGGGTGCAGGGCTCCTTCCCCCTGTACAAGCAGACGGTTTTGCCTCTGTCTGGTCTACATTCTAGGATTTGGAATCAGTGTCTTTTTCCCTCCCTCCCTCCCTCCCTCCCTTCATTTTTTTGTTTTGTTTTGTTTTGTTTTAACAGCCGTTCTAGATTCACAGCAAAATTGAGGAGAAGGTACCCAGAATCCTAGATGCCCCCTGTCTTGACACAGGCACAGGCTAGTCCCCCGGAGGGGGGCATTTGTCCTCATCACTGAATGTGCACAGACACATCATCATCACAACCTCCATCGTTTGTTAGTTCACTCAGCGTTGAGCACTCTGGGTTTTGACAAATGTAAGATGACACCCACCCACGCCCACGGTGACAGTCTCATCCAGAACAGTTTCACTGCCCTAAACATCTGCACCCTCGCCCTCACCCCCCAAGCCCTGCCAACCACTGATCTTTCCGCTGTCGCCACAGTTTGCCTTTTCCGGAATGTCATACAGTTAGAATCGGACAACTTTTCAGACTGGCTTCTTTTGCACAGTGATACACATCTAAGTTTCCTCCCTGACCTTTCAAGGGCTTGAGAGCTCATTTCTCTTTTGTGCTGAATAATATTCCAGTGTCTGGATGGACCATAGTCTGTTTATCCATTGACCCACTGAAAGGACTCTCGGTCGCTTCAAATTTTGGCAATTACGCATAAAGCTGCTATAAACGTTCGTGGGCAGATCTGTGCGTGGACAGAAGAGTTCTGTTCCTTTGGGTAAAATGTCAAGGGCCGTGCTTGCTGCATCCGATGGTGAGACTGTGTTTAGTTTCGTAAGAAAGCGTCAAACTGGCTTCCAAGGTGGCTGTGCCATTCGGCACGATGGCCGATTGCTAGCGATGAGTGAGACTTCCTGCCACACCGCCTCCTCGCCAGCATTCGGTGTGCTGGGTTTTGCCGATGCTACTGGGTATGTAGGGCTGTCTCATTGTTTGGCTTTTCTCTGTTTTGTTTTTTTTTAATTTATTAAAAAAAATTTTATTTTATTTTATTTATTTATAATTTTTTTATGTCTTTGTTTTATTTTGAGAGAGAGCAAGTGGGTGGGGGCAGAGAGAGAGGGAGACACAGGATCTGAAGCAGGTTCCAGGCTCTGAGCTGTCAGCGCAGGGCCCGACGTGGGGCTCGAACCCACAAACTATGAGATCATGACCTGAGCTGAAGCTGGATGCTTAACCAACTGAGCAACCCAGGCGCCCTGAAATTTTTTATTTTACAGAGAGTGTGTGAGCAAAGGAGAAGGGCAGAGGGAAAGAGAGAGAGAGAGAGAGAGAGAATCCCAAGTAGGCTTCACGCTCAGCATGGATCCCAATATGTGGCTCGATCCCACGACCCTGGGATCATGACCTGAGCCGAAATCAAGATTTGGGTGCCCACAGATAGAACCCCCAGGTGCCCTTCTGCTCAGGACTTGTGTGATCAGGGCCTCCAGGAGGGGTGGGTTCCTGGCAGCCAGGGACTGACTCCCCTCACCGCCCCCCTCCCCAACCCCTCATGGGCAGCCACTGACCGGAAGTGTTTGCCGAATTAGAGCAACTCGATTCTACTATTTCAGAAACGACACGGTCCCCCACGAAGCGCAGAGCCCACTCAGAGGAGCTGGTGCCTGGAGGAGGTTTTCCTGAACAGGAAAGAGAGACCCCTCTGGTCCTCTCTTCCCCACATAAGGCTGCGCCCTCACCACTGACCAGGGCCACGGGGCAGCAGGAAGCCCTTGGACCCTAGGGTCTGGCGGACTGGGGTTGGAAGCCTGGCTTCTCCACCCGCTCAGTGCGAGATCATGGGCAAGCTTCTGCATCTCCAGGCTTTGGTTTTCCATCTGCAGAATGGGATGAATGATAGTACAAAGATGCGGTGAGACGCTACCCCCACAGCGCTCAGCACAGAGTCCAGCGAGCCGCTGTCCCGCTAAGTCCTCAGCCAGTGGCGGGGGTGAGCAGTATGATTAAAAAAAAAATTTTTTTTAATGTTTACTTTTGAGAGAGAGAGAAAAACAGAGTGTGAATAGGGGAGAGAGAGAGAGAGAGAGGGAGACACAGAATCTGAAGCAGGCTCCAGGCTCTGAGCTGTCAGCACAGACCCCGATGCGGGGCCCGAACCCACAAACACGAGATCGTGACCCGGGCCGAAGTCTGATGCTCACCTGCCTGAGCTGCCCAGGTGCCGTGTTGGTAGTATGACTACCGGCACGCGGCCGCTGGGGGAGCAGGAGTGTGCACGGCGGGCGCCCCCGTCGCTGCCCTCACCTGGCACTCACGGAAGTGTTCCCTGAAGCGTTCGTTGCTGGAAAGCCAGTCCCCGGGGGTTGTCTGTGGGTCACCGGAGACTTCCAGGGTCGGGTGGGGTCAGGGACGCTGGGCTCACAGGGCCAAGCAGCTCACCTGCAAGGTTTCTCAGATGCCTGTGCACCTTCCAGAAGAGCCGGGCAGGTGGAGTGCTTCCCGAGCTTCCTCGGCCGTGGGACCTGCCTGTTCTGAGGCTTCGCGTCAACGCGGACGAGCCTCAGAGGTGGCTGGTCCCAGGGGGCAGGGGGAGGCCTGGCACGGGCAGGTAAGCCCATCACGGTGTGACTCCCGCCACCATTCCTGCATAGTGTCCCCGTCCTCCCCACAGACCGTGTCCCGGCCGCCGCAGGCTGCTCGGCTGATGGAGGACACACGCGCCCAGCCTGAGGACCCTCTACCCACTCTGTCAACCTGTTTCGTGCTGATCCCGTGAAATCCGACTCTGCTAGAATGTGGCCCCTTCCGCAGAGCCTGTCTAACCTGTGCAGGCACAAGTAGGTGCTGCCTGAGCTCCCGCCCTACTCTGTTCACCTTTCTTAGTGCTTATCATCACCGTGTAGCATGTATAGGTCATGGGCTTCTCAAGGGCAGGGGCCACCTCTCACTCCTAGCCTGGTATGAAGGTCTGGGGGGCCTGGCACAGACTAAGTGCCCAACAAGCTGAAGTTGTTGCTTGGACGTGTGCAATAGTATTCAGCGACATTGTCTAGCTTAGTGGTTAAAGGCGTAGTCATTGGCGTCAATCAGAGCTGGGTTTGAATCCCAGCCTTAGCCTTTATTAATTACACAAACATGCAGTCATTCTTTAACTCTTAGCCTGGTCCCGTTATCTGGGAAGCAGGGGGCAGGACTCTCCTTGCTACATAGGGTTGCTATGATCTATGGTACATGAAGCAAGTGACGGAGAAAGGGCTCAATAAATGGGGGTTCCTTGAATAAATCGGCTCTTGGTCTCAGAGGAGACGAGTGGACACTTTCCCCTGTGTCGTCAGCAAATTTAATACGTGCTTCCATTTTGTCATCTGAGACAGGAAGATGGTGGTATCACCGTAGGGTCGTTGTGCTGGTTAAATAGCTAATTCAGGTAAGCACGTAGCTTGCTGTGGGCCAGGCCCCACACTGTCAGTAAATGGGAGATACTGTTATTCTCATTGTTGTGGTTGAAGATCCAGGTGAGAACTTGGACACACACAGCTTCCGCGCACCCTCATGGTACAGAGCGCTCTGCCCTCGCCTCTGCCTTCCCCTGCGGAGGGGGTACCCCGTGTCTCCAGCGCCTCCCTGTGACCACCTGCTTCCTCCCTCCTCCCAGGTCGGAGTCTACTGCCCTGGCTCCCAGCCATCATGTCTGCTTGGCGCGCAGCCCTGACACCGCTGATTGGGAATTTGTTTTAGTTCTGTGCCTGCCCCCTCCCTCCCTCCCCTCTGCAAGAGCAATTAACACTTGTGTTTACCGGAGAGAAGACGGCTGTAATCTGTCGTTTGCCCATCTTATCCTGCTGAGCCGCCCCACTTCCAGCCTGCTTTGCTTAGGCTGGGACAGGAGATTTGCATAGTCAGTGAAAAGGGGGAGGGGGTGTTGGTGTCTGACCCAGCAAATTGTGAGCGCTGCTCTGGGGCCCCTGAGGGACCTGGGAGGGTCGCTGGGTGGATGGGGTCTCCTTTAACTTTGCAGGGTCTTGTCTCCCTGTCCTCATTGGGCAGGACAGGTCTCCATCTCTGACCCTACATGGTGAGGGTCATCCCTCTCTCTGCATATGGCTTTCCATGGCTCCCCAGTGCCCCAGCACCACGTCCCCACCTCATCCCGTCCCCTCCCCCTGCCTGGATCCCTCCAAGCAGCCAGCATGGCAGAATTGGACACACGTTCAGGATCTCAACTCCTGGGTACACCACGGGCACCATTTATGTGTCCCCAAAGCTGACCTTGAGACAGGGACTTGGCTGCGGGCAGTTTATGTGGGAGGAAGTTTCCAGAAGCTCAGTGAGGCAGTGCAGACAGGAGCCAGGGAAGAGGGAAAAGTGTGGAGGAGACGCCTTAGGTGAGGGCCATGGGCTCAGACCCTCTGGAGACTGAGAGCTGCACAAGCATGCCTGAGAGTTGTCTCACTCGAGGTTGAGGAAGCCAGCGTGCATGTCCGCTGGGGAAGATTGCTCACCCCCCGCCCCCCATGACCTGTGCCTCCCTGTGTCCACACCGGCAGAAGTCACATCCACGCTGACGCTCTGGCTTGATAAGCACTTGCCCATTGCGGCTGGTCCTCGGGCTGCGGCCACCACAGGGAGGAGACTGAGAACCCCCCACCCACGACCACTCCCAACTGCCAGACGTCTGGGGCCGTCCCATCCGGGGCAGCTGGCCACGATGGCAGGTGTGACCTTGGGTGAGACAGAGAGGACAGCTTTCCAGCTGAGCCCGGCCCAGCTGCAGAATCATCAGCACATCAGGACTGTGTTAAGCTGCCGAGCATGGGGCTGTTTCTTACACAGCAGTAGGTAACCGATGCATCCTCCGCAGTTCCAGCAAGGGCACTGTATTCCCACCACCCAGAACAGGGACAAGGAGGCCCATGAGCATCCGCGGGACAGATGAAGGAGGACAGTGTTGGCTGAGTTGAAGCCGAGCAGAAATTGACCAGGCGAAGGTGGAAAGTGGGGCGTAGGAGGTGAGATGAGGGGACCAGGCAGGACCTTGGGCACCCCAGGTGGCTCCCCGGGGGTGGGGGCTTTCTCACATTTGCTTTAGGGACGACCTGGAGGAGCTGAGGAGGAGGCAGAAGGCTGTGAGGAGGTCACGGCTCCATCCCGATGCAGGTGCTTGGAAACAGGAGTAGACGGATCCCGGAGCAATTTGACGGGCCTGGATCAAAGCGGTAGGAGCCTCACAAAGGTTTGCCTGTGAGCTGCCGGCGCCTCTTTGTCCCTGCCTGGCCTTCTTCCTGATTCATCTTCAATAGCTTCTCACTGGGAAGCCTTTACCAACACCCACCCCAGGCCCCGGCCACTCTGTGTCCCCAGGGACTTTGTTCCAGCTTCAACCACGATGCATCCCACTGTATGGTCGGCCTGTGATAGCGCCGGGCTCAGGTCAGCTACCCAGCAGGTGCTTCCTTCCCTTGTTCTCTCTGTTCCCCCTACTCTCCGTTCCTGTCTCCCCTCCCTCCTTCCTTCCCTCCTTCTCTCCTTACTTCTTTCCTCCGCATTCACTGAACCTGACACCCAGCTCCCCGCCAATATCACCCCCACCCCCTGCAAAGAGGTGGTGTGGGAAAGAGGAAAGAAAAGAGTATTCGGGGCCAGAAGAGTATGAGTTTGGACCCAGCTCAGCTGCTTATCAGCTGTGACTTCCTGTCAGCCTGAGCCTCAGTTTCCCCCCGTAGGCTGGTACGTGCCCCTTACAGGACAGGCACATGGAGAGGGCATAGCATATGTGGCACACGGCAGATGTCCAGCAAGATAAGCCTGCCTTAGTCCCAACCGAGCAGCAGACTTGCTGGGGAGGACGCAGCCTTCCGCCTCTTTGCTCTGGGCGCCCATGCAGCCCGTGTCCCGAGGTGGTGGAGCGGCCCCTTTTTACACGAGGCGCTGGGCTGAACCAGGCTGTCCTCCTGGCCTGAGTTACGTCCCACTTTCCCTCTCTCGTTTGTGAAGCCAGTTAGGAGAAGGCAGTCTTTTTTTTTTTTTTTTTTCCTGATTAAATTGAAAAAGTTCTATAAGAATCTTTGAAATGTTCAGCTTGGTGGCTTTTTAAAATAAAAAGGGAAGATAAAGGAAGGCTTCCCGGTCCTTGGGTCACGCAGGAATTGCGTGGCCACAAACAATGTTTGAAATGACAACTATTGCTGCTGTCCAGGGACCCCGCTTTGTTGTAGAGAGAATCCTAGGATTTGTTATAAGGGGTTGGCCCCCCGAGGCCTCTCTGAAGAGCACTTCCAAGGAGCTGGGCATTTTATATCCATTAGAGTTTCACTTGTCAGATCAGGGATGTAATAAAAGCGGTCTCCGGTGCTTCACAGAGAGTGTTAGGTGAGGACGACTAGATAAAGTTAAAAGTGTTCTATAAACGTGAGGTATTATTAGTGGTGGCTAGGATGCCCAGAGAGGGGAGGTGATTTTCCCAAGGTCACAGAGCAAGTTGGTGGAGGAGCCAGAGGAAGCAGGGGAGACTCCTCTTCATTCCAAGGTTCGGAAGCTTGTGTCATTTTACTCACATTGTATCCATGGTGCCTATGAAGCTTGTTGATTCATTGGCCAACAAATGGATGAATGAATGAATGAATGAATGAATGAATGAATGGTGTTCTAACAGTCCCAAGAGCATGAGGGATCATGGTGACCCATCCCTCCAGGACCCTCCAATTCCATAGAGAGCACCCCAGACTGGACTTCATGGTTTCCTTCCTCTGGCCTCCTGCCCCACGGAGCAGCCCCTCCCCCCTCCCCAGGGCCCATCGGTGGAAGAGTGTGATTTAATCCCCCGTCTTCAGCCCTCCCTACATCTGTGCCCTTTGCCATCTGACCTTGCACCTTGTCCCGTTAAAAGGCAGAGGATGTTGCCTACCCATCTGGCCTTGACTTGGGCCATCTGACTTGCTTTGATGGATAAAACGAGGCAGAATGGACATTGAGCCTTACTCTGAGTTCAGGTCTTGGGCTCTGTTTGCCCCCTTGTTCCTCTGCCAAAGTCTCAAGAAAAGCATGGCTGAGCCAGCCCGCTGACCCCAGAAGGAGGACAAGAGACACATGGAGCAGAGCTGCTCTGCTGGGGTCGCCTCCCCCTTCCCCCCGCCCCCCGGGAACCCAGCCCATTGCAGAGCTCCCAGCCGACCTGCAGACGAGAGGGCTTGACCAGTGCTTTTTGTGTGTATCACTGAGGCTCAGGGCTTCTTTGTTACACAGCATAAGCGAGGCCATAGTTTACTGATAAGCCACCCACATTCTGCAAGTCCTCCCTGGCCAGTATTTACCTCTTCTGGGAAGCCTTCCCTGACCTCCCAACAGCTTATGTTCATTAATGCATTAGTTCATTCATTCACTAAATGCCCCACCTCTGTCAAGACCAAGGCTGGAAGTTGGGAGTAAGGAGGAGATATAATACAATTCCCTGCGAACCTCCAATCCAGAGGGGGAGATGCAGGCCAACAGATGTCATTGTTATGACTCTGATTATTAATGCTCTTAATATATCAGCTGCCATTTGTTGGACATTTCCTGTACGGAGCACTTTGTATACATTACTTCCTGTAATCTTCACCATAATTCCAGGAGACTATTTTATACTCATTTTACAGCTGAAGGTCCCAAAGCTCAGAGATGTTAACTCACTTGCCCAAACAGTAAGTCAAGAGAGACACAGGGATTCCATCCAGAGTCAGCCTGACTCCCAAGTCTGTTTTGCTTCCGTGATGAATGCGGTGGAGGTGTGCCCGGGGGGTGGTGGCCGGGGCAGGGAGGGTGTGATTGGCTGCGCCTCGGCCAGTCTGGAAAGGTGCCCAGGGGACAGCCAGGCGACGAAGGGAGGATCCTGAGGGGGAGGGCCCTGCAGATGCAAAGGCCTGGAGCTGTGAGATCCTGTGATCTGGGCCCGGGAGCTGGGGGGTGTGAGGTGGGGGCAGGAAGAACCACCTGCATCCGTCACCTGGAGGTAGGTGGGGTCCTCGGTCCGTCTCCAGGATAGCTCGGAGCAGAGACCCAGGACCTGCGGTTCCGGTGGGTTCCCCAGGTGCACCTGCCGCTCCTTCCTGTTAAAAAGCCTTCCTGCTCCCCCTCGGTCAGCTCTGCAGAGGCACCCTGCCCTCTTCCTCTGCCCTCCCTCGTGACTCCTTATCTTCATCTCCCAGCTTGGCATGGATTTGCTCCCTGAATGTGCCCCATGGACGTCTTATCTATGGGTCCTCGGGGGCAGGACGGGGGGTTTACGTGTATCCTGGTCCAAAGGATGTGCACCTAGCCGGACTGGTCAGTTGATCGCAGCAGTCACGGAGTTTGAAAGGTCTGGGCGGCCCTTATGAGGTCTAGAGCCTATTTAAGCATCATTGTTGTCATTAAAAAATACTGTGATTATAAAGCACGTCCCACTCTGTTGCTTGATCCATGACTTCATTTCTTTCTTGCAGCAGCCCTATGAAGTAGGTGGCAGTCTCCCCATCTGTGAAATGGGGCTGCTGATCATTGCCACGGTCTCGGATGGAGCTGGTAAACCAAAGACCAGGGGCCCTTATCCTCTATCACCTCCCTTTTCGGCAGGGGGTGGGAGGTAGGGGCTCTGGAGCAAGGAGCTTTTCTGGGAAATGTGGGGATCAGGTGTGTGTCAGCCCCCACACACCCCTGGCGGGAGCACTGGGTAGCAGGGAGGGTGCCTAACCAGGCTCAGGGCCCTCAGTTCCAGCCTGGCCTCTGTCATGAAGCAGCCAGAGGACCTGGACAAGCCCCTCCCTGTTCCCTGCCTCGGTTCCAGAATCTGGGATAAAGTCCATTAAGTGTCCGACTTCGGCTCAGGTCATGATCTCCTGGTTCACCAGCTCAGGCCCTGCGTCTGTGCTGACAGCTCAGAGCCTGGAGCCTGCTTCGGATTCTGTGTCTCCCTGTCTCTTTGCCCCTCCCCTGCTCATGCTTTCCCTCTCTCTCTCAACAATAAATAAAAACATTTTAAAATAAAAAGGATTTGTCAAAAATTTAAAAAAAGAAGAAAGGGATGATCGTATTTTCCATGGTGACCTTACAAAGTTCAGTGACCTTGTTGTGGTCATACTCCCACGAGGACCTGGCAATCAGGAGCCTATACGCTCTGTCCCTTTCCTGGGCTGGGGTGGCTTCCCCCCCCCCCCCGCCGGCCCCTTATGGGGAGACAGGTAATTACTTACCTTTATTGTGGCTTTAGCCTCTGGGCTCTCTTTGCAAAGGGTCGGCAGAGGCGAGATATCACAGATGTGTTTGCACCGTCACCTGTATTTGCCGAGCTCCTTTGCAGGCACTGACTCAGTTTACCTCTTGGCGCGATCACCTAGGCTTCTCCTGGGGGAGCCATCCTGCGGGCTCTCTGTCTTCCCTGACTTGATGGCAGGCCACGCCCGGGACATGCAATGCTCGCAGTTGCCTCTCTGCGGTCAGAGGTGGAGACCTCACCCATCGCCTGAGTTCACTGGAGACCTTCCCAGACTCCATATCCGCCTTCTGGGCTTTCCTTCTCCAGAGACAACGCTCCCGGGTTAGAACGCAGGTTTCATGGGGGCGGGGACTTCCACCCGTTCTGCTCACTGCACATGCCCAGAATCTACAGCAGTACCTGGCATGGAGCGGGTGCTGGGTGAGTATTCACTGAGTTCCTCTAGGCATCAATGTGGCTCCGAAGAAATACAAATTACGAAGGTGTTGGTGCTGGTGCCCACGAGGATGCATGGGGATGACAGCTTCTGCTCAAGTCAGAAGATGGGGAGGAATTTTAGGGGCGCCTGGGTGGCCCAGTCGGTTAAGCATCCGACTCTTGATTTTGGCTCAGGTGATGATCTCAGTTCATGAGTTCGAGCCACGGGTCGCGCTGACAGTGCGGAGCTTGCTTGGAATTCTCTGTCTTCCTCTCTCTCTCTGTCCCTCTCTCACTCTCGCTCTCTCTCAAAATAAATAAATAACTTTTTTTTCCTTTTTTTTTTTTTTTTTTTTTTTAAAGACGATAGGGAGGAATTTTGGCCTGCGCAGAAGACAGACCACCATCTGGTGCACATGACATGGGGGCCTCGGGAAGGTTGTGTCCTGCTTTCGGCTTCATTAGCACCTTGAGAATAATGTCCATTTTGCCGGAGATGGCCTTTGAGGTCCCCGCTTCTCCAGCCTGGGCAGGGAGGGCAGTGCCTCTGGCCACCCCCTTCCTGCTGCTGTGCCTTCCAGAGACTTCTCTGCCTCCCTTTCAGCAAATTAGACCCACTTTGTCCCACCCCCTACTCTCCTCTGCTCCTCTTCGTCTGACAGTTTCCAGGGTGAGTAGGGAAGGAAATCCCCCTGCCAGCCCTGACGCAGTGTGGCTGGGACTCCGAGGCAGCCGCAATAAAAACAGCTTCTTGAGGTGCCTGGGTGGCTCAGTCGGTTAAGCATCCAACTTCTGCTCAGGGCATGATCTCACGGTTCGTGGGTTCGAGCCCCGCATTGGGCTCTGTGCTGACAGCTCGGAGCCTGGAGCCTGTTTCGGATTCTGTGTCTCCCTCTCTCTCTGCCCTTCCCCGGCTTGCATTGTCTCTCTCTGTCTCTCAAAAATGAATAAACTTTTTAAAAAATGCTAAAAAAGGACAATGACAGTGTTTTGAAAAAATGGTAAAGCATAGTTTTGAAAGAGCTTTATAAATATTTTTGTGACAGGGAAGTCACAAAACAATGTGTCTCTGCTGGTTCCTCCTGCAACACTTGGTAGACAGTGTGGACATTATGTCTGTGCCACAATGGAACCCCCAGAAATGATCTATGAGCAGATTTCCACCCTCCTAACCTTGGCCCCGAGCAAAGAACTGGCTCTGTCACAAATTTTCCTGCTGACCTGGCAAGTCTCTCTCCCCCCGGCCCCATCTCTCTCTCTGGACCTCAGTTTTCCCCATCTGCAAAATGGGAATAGTAATGCTCCTGCCCATCACCTTATCACTACTGTAGGTTCTTTCCTTTTTCTTTTCTTTCTTTTTTTTTTTTTTTAGAGTTCATTTATTTATTTTGAGAGAGAGAGAGAGAGAGAGAAAGCGGGAGGGGCGAGAGAGAGAGAGGGTGAGAGAATCCCAAGCAGGCTCCCCACCATCAGTGCAGAGCCTGATGTGGGGCTCAAACTCACAAACAGTGAGATCATGACCTGAGCAGAGACCAAGAGTCAGATGCTTAATCAACTGAGTCCTCCAGGCGTCCCGGTTTTCTCTCATCTTGTTCCAGAACGTCCAGAGATGACACGTCTGTGTTCAAGGATGTGGACCTCCATCTCTTGAGGAAATTCCAAAGGGCAGTGGAAAACAATTTCTTGGAAAGGCCATGCTCGGACCCTTGTGGGGCACATTAGCATCATAAGGGCTCTGACAAGTCCTGCAGGAAGGACAGTGTCGCAAGCTTATATGCTCATGGACTTCCTTTGGGAAGAACACCCATGGGTAGCCTACGGAACAGTCTATGGCGTTCTCTCGGGGTTGTTAGGTGAGGAGGACTCAAACAAGCTGAATCCCAGTTATGTCCACCGAACACAGCCTTCCCAGGTTGGCGGCATACCCTCCTTGGCCTTGGCCTCAGTCCCCCTTGGGAGGTGGCCTTGAGGCCGGCCTCCGAGTCTCAGCTCCAACCTCTCCAGCTCTTTTTTTGTTCCCAGATGCCTGAAAGTCCCTGAAAGTGCTGCCTGAGCCAAAATTCAAAAGATATGATGAACCAGGTTCATTTTAGGGCCGTGGCAACGGGCAGGAAGGCTCCCTTGTGGGTTCGCTTGGATAAATGAGTTAATTTCGTCCAAGCTCCAAGCGACTTGAGAACTTTGGTGCTGATGGTGTACATATGTGTTGGGGGGTTGGGCACCGCAGGAACGTCCTCTGGGGTCTTTCGGGAGCTGACAAAGGGGAGCTGCATACTCAGCACTGCAATGAATGGCGCTAATAATGGTGCAGGGGTCGGTCCCAGCCAGGGAGCCTGACAGGTGGAAAAGCCCTGGAACAGCCCACATCAGCAGCTTTGTCCGCGGGAGCTGGGAGAGGGGCCGACTGGATGCTCGGTGCCTTAGCCGGAGGCTGAGCAAGGCCGTCCAGGGCAGCAGAGCTGGGGAGAGGTGCCTTCTGAGGGACCTACGTGCCGACAGGGGACAGGAGCAGGGCTTTGGAGGCAGACGGCACTGGGTTTGAGCCTTGCCTGAGCCCTGAATGAGCTGTGTGTCATTGGACAGGCCCCTTGCCTCTCTGAGCCTCAGTTTCTTCATCTGCAAACGGAGACTGCAATCTCTCTCTCACTCTCTGGGTCACGAGTGGGTTTGACATGGGCAAAGCGCCTAGAAATACCCAGCACGTAACCTGTGCTCCGTGGACGCCATTTCTCCCCGTGTCCTTTGGATCAGCGCAGAGAGTGGCAGAGGCTGTTTTCTTTTTTCTATTAACTTTTAATTGAAGTGTAACGTCCACAAAGAAAAGTGCATAAATCTCTTTTGTTTGTTTCTTAACTTAAAATTTATTTCAACCCTTCTGGGTCTGGAAAGGCAAAACCTTAAAATGAACCTAAAATGACTTGCCTTTATTGGTTTCTTGAATAGCATTCAAAATGACTTGGAAATAATTTAAGACTCACAAGGCGTCGCAGAGCTAGGCCCGAGGTCCCCTTTACCCAGCTTTTCCCAGCGACAGATTACGTAACCGCGGAACACTGTCCAAGCCAGGAAGTCGGTGTTGGTACAACATTATTAACTAAGGTAACAGGAGCGCGTGTCCTACGTGGACAACTCCTTGGGCTTTCCCGGCCCTAAAACCAGCTCCCAGATTAACAACAAGAACTTGACCGTGACAACACGGCGGAAGTGTCANTCCTGTCCCTTGCCTCCTCCCGGAAGTGCCCCCCGCCCCCTCCAGTCCCTTGCCCCCTCTCGAAGTGCCCTGCGGCGTGGGCCTGGAGCGGCCTCATTCCCACTGCTGTGCCACGGAATTTGGAAGCGGCGGGGCGCCTGGCTGGCTCAGGGTCTCCCGACTTCCGCTCAGGTCGGGATCTCACGGTTGGGGAGTTCCAGCCCCGTGTCAGGCGCTGTGCTGACAGTTCAGAGCCTGCTGGGGATTCTCTTTCTTCCTCTCTCTCTGCCCCTCCCCTGCCGTCTCTCTCTCTCTGTCTCTCTCTCAAAATGGATGAACTTTAGAAAAGGGCACAACCTTGTGTGACTGTGCGACAGAGCCCTGCCCCCAGTCCTCAGCGAGGTCCTTCGCTGTCCCGCCCCGGGCGCTGGCCATGTGGCCTCTCGAGCCGCAGGTGGTGGTATGGGCTGAGCTGTGTTCCTCACTCCCCGAATTCACATTAAAATCCTAACCCCCAGGGTCTTGGAAGGTGACTATTTGGAGACAGTCTTTAAAGAGACAATTCAGTTAAAATGAGCTCATGAGGAGGGGCCCCGATGCGGTATGACTGGTGTCCTTTTTTTTGTTTTGTTTTTATTTATTTCTGAGAGAGAGAGAGAGACAGCGTGAGCAGGGGAGGGGCAGAGAGAGAGGGAGACACAGAATCTGAAGCAGGCTCCAGGCTCTGAGCTGTCAGCACAGAGCCCGACGCGGGGCTCGAACCCACAAACCGTGAGATCATGACCTGAGCCGAAGTCGGACGCTTAACTGATTGAGCCACCCAGGTGCCTTCGACCGTGTGAACGCAGGGAGAAGGTGACAGCCTGCCAGCCAAGGAGAGAGGCCTGCACCCCCGTGGACACCTCGGACTTCCCGCCTCCAGACTGTGAGGATCTGAGTGACCATGGGACTGTGTCGGGACAGCCCCAAGCACCCCAGCCGGGCGCCCACTCCTTGGCCGTCTCCTCAAGCCACTGGGCTGGTGCTCACAGATGACAGGGACGTGGGGCCTCCCCGCTGTCCCCAAGCCTTATGTCTAGAGGCCCCAGTGGAGGTAGAAGCAGCTGTTTTATCCAAAGTCTCAGCTCAGCACGGGGGCTGGAGGAGTGGCAGCGGCTCTCTGTCCCCTCGACCCCACACGACGTCAGGGCCACCCTGCTCTGGCCTCTGGAGGGTCTCCTGGGGCTGGTCCCTCGTTCCCTCACTCTGGCTCGCCCTACCCACCACGCTCCTTCCTCCAGCTTCTCCTGACCTTACCAGGCTCCGTCCTGTGCCATAGCAAGTCACGTGGCCATGGCGGATGCCGACAGGTCGCAGAAAGGGAAGCACACATCACCTTGGAGGAGACGGGGAGGGAGAGAATATTTTTCACACAACGATCTCATCTGGTACATTCTATAAAGTTTTTTAAAATAGTTTTTTATTTTTTTAATGTTTTATTTATTTTTCAGAGAGAGAGAGAGACAGTGTGAGCAAGGGAGGGTCAGAGAGAGAGAGGGAGATACAGAATCCGAAACAGGCTCCAGGCTCTGAGCTAGCTGTCAGCACAGAGCCTGATGCGGGACTCGAACCCACGAACCGCGAGACCATGACCTGAGCCGAAGTCGGACGCTGAACCGACTGAGCCACCCAGGCGCCCCTTTTCGATAAACTTTTGAACCAGAGAAGGAATTTTCTTTTCCCTCTCTGAAACTCAAAACTCACTGGTTGGGAAGATGGCATTCAGGAAATCTTTCTGGAAAATCATCTTGGGGTCTTAGCCTGCACCCGGAGTGTCATTGAGTGCCAAGTGACGCTGAGGCTGCTGCCCTTTATTGCAGCCCGCCCTGTCCCTGCTTGCTTCTTCCCTCACTTCCTCTCCTGCAGGCACAGGGAGGAACTGGCCCAGCCTGACCCAGACAATGGACCTCATTCATCCCCTCCACTGTTAGGAGAGAGAGAGGGAGACTTTAAAAAAAGCCACTGTAGTTCGAATGCTGACTCTGCCACGTAGAGGCCATGTGGCCTTGAAATGTTCCTTAGCCTCTTTAAGCCTCAGGTTCACTGTGTATGAAATGTACATGACATTGGAACTTTTCTAAACATTTTAAAATTTTTATTTTTAATGTTTATTTTTTTGAGAGAGAGAGAGGGAAAGAGAGAGAGAGAGGGAGCACATAAGCAAGGGAGGGGCAGAGAGAGAGGGAGACACAGAATCCAAAGTAGGCTCCAGACTGAGCTGTCAGCACAGAGCCTGATGCAGGGCTTGAACTCACAAACCGCGAGATCATGACCTGAGCCGAAGGTGGATGCTTAACTGACTGAGCCACCCAGGCGCCCCGAGAACTTTTCCCTCGAAAGCCTTGTGAGGAGGAAGTTTGAACAAGAAAGTAAAGCCCTGAGTGGAATTATAAGAGCCCAGCAGGTGTTTGCCAGGTATGAGGGTGCAGCAGTCATGCCCTCACATCAGGACCCACGATACTCTTGTGGATACATACTATGACACCAGCATTCAGCCACCAACCTAACCGCCTCCCAGGGCCTGCCCAAACCACTCCCTGTCCCCTTAACCCAGAGCACTGACCCCGGGGCACCTTGACTTTGTTAGCTACAGTTAAAGATGCCTTTCCATGGGTTCTGGCCACCTGTTCAGGGACAGAGCCTTGAATGTCAGGTCCACTTTCAAATCTGCCCCTTGCTATGGGCATGGACCATCTGGTCCCAGCTTAAGATCAGAAAAGCTGCCCAGAGGCTGCTTGGCACGCACCTGGGCGCCGCGGGCAACATGGCCCGCATGCCGAAGTGGGCAGCAAACCCGTGTGCCCAGCCTGGCGCGGCTCAGATGTGCTGGCGCACTGCGGTAATACAGCCTTCGACTTAATATATGCTAATTAGATTTTAATGGCATTCAGATTTCCAACCGTAGTGCAGTGTTAGCCATGGTAAGTTATAATCATATCTAATTGGTAATTCTAACATAACAAATTTCTTGGATAAATTATTCTTGGTTAATAGTCCCCCAGGAACAACCTCAACACGCACACACACGCGCACGCGCGCACACACACACACATGCATATATTTTAGGGGGAATTGAGAAAAGAGAACAAGGTAGAAGCAGGCTCACCGCGAGGCAAAGTTATCTCAGACCTGGCCTCCTTCAGGACCTCGGCCAGAGACTAAAGTCAGAGCACCTGAAGACTGGGCGTGGCGCTGTGTTCCAAACTCAAGGCTATTGTCCTGTGACTGTTCCCCTCCCCAGGAGGTGGGAGCCGGAGGGGCCCCTTTGGCTCAGGCCTCAGCCCCTACTGAGGGCATGGACCTTGTCACTGGGGAGCCCTGTCCTGACTGCACAGGCTCTTCCCCCAACCCCCCACTGGCAAGATCGGTCCACCCTGAGGTTCTTTCCTGGTACAGTTTCCAAGATCCCCAAAGGAGTCAAGTTAATATTTTATTTATGCAGCAGAAATAGCTCACTTGCATGTAATTCCAGGAAAAGGGATGGGGGTGAGCCAAGTGAGCTTCCCGTCTTCACTTTGTTGCTAACCTGTATTACCCCCTGGGGAGCTGCTCGGGACCTCAGTTTTCCCAGCTGTAATATGGGTTGCAACTCAACATGCCTTTCTGTTTTAGCTGTAAGGAAGAGGTCTTTTATCTGGCATTGGGGTGCGGGGGCAGAGCTTATTGTAGGACGCAGGGGGTCTGCCCTGGGCATCCAGGGAGAACATCCTTTCCAGTTTCTTTTGGGCCACGCCTGGCTACAGGAGAGGGTGGCACTCACCCCCTGCTGGCAGGGGTTTATGGCTTATGCCGCAGAGGGAGGGTGTTCGGATGGCCACGTCACCCCACTGAGTGGAAGCAGGGAATGGGGAAAGGAGAGTCACTGCTTACCCATAGCTTGTGATGCTGGGCAAGTCTCTTCCCCCCTTGGCATCCCCTTCTTATTCTACTTATTAAATGAGCACAGTCGTGCTTGCCTTACATGGCTGGTGTATGGACTGATTGAAGCAGTGTGAGCTGGTAAATGTAGTAAATGTGAGTTTCTTGCTCCTTTATTCTTTTCCTTCTTCTCCATTCCCCTCCCCATATGCCGGGATGATTTGAAGGCACGGCATGACCTTGGGGGAAGAGGAAGGAACTCCATCAGGTCTTTTTTATCTAGCACTAAAATCTGGAGACTGATGTTAGCATCTGTGAGTAATGACAGGTTATATTTATTGAGCACGTACTACATGCCAGACAGCATTCTAAGTACTTCCAGCCCTAAGGGCGGGCACAGTTATTATCCTCATTTTATAGACAGGCCACTAAAGCACAGAGAGTGTACGTGAGTGGCCTAAGGTCACACAGGGTCAAAAGCCAAGCCAGAATGTGAACTCCACAGAGTTTGGCTCTAAAGCTAGCCTTCCTAACCACCGCATGGTACTGCCGCCCTCACTGGCCAGTTTGCGATCATTAGAATATTCAGGAGAACCACCTTCCTTGGTGGAGGTTTTAGGGGGAGGGGGGAAGAAGGAACTGCGTTCTTGTTCTGCACCTGGCACTAGACTAGTCCCCTGTGGAGGCAAAAGTGCTTGGTGCCTTCAGCCCAGATCTAGATCTAGCTCCCGGACTAATTTGCTGTGTGAACCTGACCAGCTTGCATAACCTCTCTGAGCCTCTGTGTCCTTATTTGTTAAGGAGAGATAACGCTCCCTGTAGTGTTGCGAAGCTCAAGAAGGAGACGATTCTTGCCCAGTGCCCAGCGCATGGAGAACACGCTTGGACACGGGAATGTTAGCTACGGACATGCGTGCATATGGGAATGCTGGTATTTGATTCATCACACGCGTCCTGGAAGTTGAGTGTAATTATCCCCGTTTCATAGCTGGAAAAACGGAGTTCAGAGAGGTTGAGCAACTGGCCCAAGATCCCACAGTGGGAATGTGGGAAAGCTGTAGTTATTTTTTTTTTTAAGGTTTATTGATCTATTTTGAGAGATTGAGAGAGCAGGCAATGGGCAGAGAAAGGGGGAGAGGGAGAATCCCAAGCAGGCTCCGCGCTCTCAGCGCAGAGTCCGGTGTGGGGTTTGAACTCACAAAAGAGATCATGACCAGGGCCAAATTAAGAGTTGGACGCTTAACTGATCGAGCCACCTAGGTGCCCTGGCAAAGCTGGAGTTTGAACCTCAAAGCTTTCTACCCCCAAGGTCCTTCCAAAGCCTGGTCCTCACCATGGATGGGGTGAGCTTGTCCTGGGCAGCTGTGGGGCTACATCCTGCCCGGCTCCAGCACACTCCCACCCCGGCCCTGTGCCTTCCAGCCCAAGGACATCTTCCTCATAGCGAAGCCCTTTTCTGGGTGACAGTCACATTCCAGCCCAGGCCGGGGGCAGAACCTCCTAGTAGCTCTCCGTGGGCCTGGCTTGGGCTGCTTCAGGGGCAGGAACTGGTCCTTTAGGTCCTGGGGCGCAGGGCTAACTGGCATGTTCTCCCTCTTCTCCTCTCTCCCTGAACCCATTCTTTGGTTTTCAGCCGCCCCGCCTAACTACGCCAAGAGCCCTCTCTCCCTTCCCTCAGATCTCTGGGTGGGGCACGGGGACCCTGAGAAGCCAAAAGACAGTCCAGCAGGTGCTGTCCTGGCCCCATTTCAGTCACCAAAGCCCACCTCCCATCCCCCCACCCCAGACGGAGGTGCACCTGCCATTTACAAGCCTCTGGCTTCCTTGCATATCATCTGCGTCTCTCTACAGAGGAGTTGTCTGGCTGCAGGGTGAGCCCAGCCCCCGGGACACCCCCCAGAGGTCGGGGAGTTAATGCTCCAGCTGTTGGTGAGCAACCCCAGCCTCCTCGCCTCTGCCTGGGCCAGTCTGAGGCCCGAGATGTGCGCATGCAGAGTCTCGAGCGTCCCGTTGGGAGAAAGCTGGTAACTTGCCCGTGAACCACCCCGGAGGGGCTGTCTTCTCTCCCCTCTCCCATCTGCCTGCTTCTCACTGTGCTTCCTGGGTCTCCTCCCAGATTAACTACTTGCACCCAATTCTTGTTTCAAGGTCTGCTTTGGGGGAGGAACCCAAAGTAAGACACACCCTCACCATCCACTTCAAGGGTGGGTTATCTTTGGTTTGGCGCAACAGAAAGATTATGAGTTCTTTATCCTGACAGTTGTGGCCTCAGATCTCAGGGCCGTGCCTGTGGGCTGTGTGACCTTAAGCAAACGACTCACCCTCTGAGCCTCTACTTGCTCATCTGTGAGACAGGGAACATCTGTCCACAGAGCCAGGGTGATGGGGCGCCTGGCAAACGGTCAGTGCTTAACGCGTGTGTGCTGTTCTCAAGGCCAATGATCCCCGATCGGCACCTCTCTTGAGCCCCAGACCTGGAGGTCACCTTGAGCACGACAGTCCCCGGTCCATGAACCCAGCGTGTCCAGCGTCACACTCATCACCATCCTCCTGTGTTCTCATGCCTGAGCCTGTATTCCATCTCTGACTGTGCAGACCAAGAACCACTGGCTCATGGTCACCTCACCCTCCCTGATCACGTTTCTGAGGGCCTGGGGGCTCTTCCGGAGACCGCCCCCTCCAGCCCCACTTCCTGGCCCCGCCCCTGTGATCAGACCTGGCCGCCTCCCCGGAAGGCATGTTTGCGCCTGGGCAAGTCCCGTAGCCCTTCTGAGCTCCGTCTCTGCGTTTGGAAAGTGGGGGACGATGTTGTTTCAAGGGCTAAAGCCTCTGGCCCGATGCGTGGTGAATACCCAAGGCTTAGCACACCGTTGCCGTCCAGCCAGCGCCGCTGACCTTCACGGAATCTCTCCCAGGAACTACTTAAGTAAGCACCTGACTGGCTTCCCTATGCCAAGAGCAGACTTCTCAGACTTGACGAGGCACACGATCTTGGGATCTTGTGAAAACATCGCTTCTGATTCAGCAGGTCTGGGCTGGGCCCCGAGGCTCTGCAGATCCATCAAGTTCCCAGGGGAGGCTGCCGCTGCTCCCCGAGGAGTGAGACTCTAGAACTCTCCCCCACCGGTGCTCCCCTCTCCGCTTCTGAACATCTTCCATGATTCTGATGCTCTCACCCCTGGCTCGGAAGCTTTGCTGGCTCCCTATTGCATTGTAGTAACACTCATGGAATGCACAGGGCATGCCGGGCCCCATTCCAAGCAAGAGCTCTCCGATCTTTCATTTGACGCCCTGAGATGAATGCTATGAACACTGTGACCCATTTTACAGAAGAGGAAATGGAGACACAGGGTAAGTCAAGTGCCCGTGTCACAGAGAAAGGAACAAAACTGGACTTTGGACCCAGGCCCAGTCTGTGCACTGTGGGCCCCTCTTGTGGGGTCCCATTCCCTCAGTCTGGGATTTAGGGGCCTTCCCTCTGGTCAGAGAAGGAAGTTTCCTGCAGGAGGTGGGGTGTAGGCATCAGGTCAGGAAATGCTTTCTCTCTGTGGCCTTGGGAACCCCAGGGTCAGTGGAATTCAAGGCGGGAGGGAAGGGGCGCCGGGGTGGGGGTGGGTGGGNNNNGGGGGGGGGGGAGAAAGGAGAGAAGGAAGGTCAGGGGCGCAGTCCAGGCGGTGGCCGTGTGTGCCGACATTTAGGCCTGTCGCTGACAATTGAGCCCATTTGACAAAAATGCATGTATTTTGCACATCTATTTCCTTCCACTCGTCACTCAGGGCTGTCGTGCCCGAGGAGGCCAAGGGCGTAATTGCTGACATAACAGCTTAAGTGCTTTTTGGAAAACTCTCCTCCCTGCTCTGGTCAGTGGCTCTACCTCCCTGGGCTGCAGGGGCCAGTGTCTCTTGCTCCGTCTCTGTCTCTGTCTGTCTGTCTCTCCCTCTTTGTCTCTGTGTCCAGACTGGCTTCTCTCTCCCTGTCTCCCTTTCTCCTCATCTTGCTTTTTCCTGCCCTTCCCCTCCTGTCCGTCTGTCTCCGTGTCTGTCTCTCTGTCCTCTCTCTCATCTCACTCCCACCTGCTCCTGAATCTTGGGTCCTCTCCTACCTCATTCAGCCCTGGCGCTGGCCTCTTTCTGTTTTGCAAGAGCCCAGCTGGACTCCTCCAAGTGGCCCCCATCACAGTCCCCTCCATCCCTCATCTCCAGGTCCCCCTGTGGAGCCTCCTGTCTCCCCAAGATCTCTGAGCCCAAGGGGAAGCTGCCCACAGTGTCCCCAGCAGCCTTCCTCGGTCACCACCCCTCCCCCCGCCAGCCCCGGGCCCTTATTTTTGGTTTTGTTTTCCCAGCTCCGCATACACTTATATGTTCCCTAAATCCTACGGCTTTTCAGGACAGCGACTCTGAGAAGCTGGGCTCCTGTCTCGCTGTGACACCAGAGCCCTGAGGAGCGGCTGTGGCTCACTGGTGCGCGTCTCCCCGCGGACGAGGTGGCCGTGAGCCTGGGAAGGGAGGCCGGTGGTATAGACGGGTCTCCAGATCCGCTCCTGCCTGGCCAGCCCCGACCCTCCTCCCCAGAAGGGGCAGCACTGAAGTGACCGCCGTGTGCCCCCCTACTTCCTGTGACCCGAGTGATGGGGGAGGCCGGCTGTCCACAGCTCGAGAACCCAGGCCAGAGAATGGGGGTCCCATCTCAGAGCCGCCCCAAGAGACTGCAAATGGCAGCCGTGAGCACTTCCCCTCGACGGGCCCAACTCGGAGCCCCACTGACCAGGAGGAGGTGGACTGACACCCTGGCCACGGGCTGGGGATGGGGGTGGGGGATGGGACAGGCTCCCTGGAGGGGGGTCAGCCAGGCACAGTGATCAGTGGGCACAGAGGCCTAGGAGGCAGTCGACCAGCCAGGGGAGGGGGGTTTCTGCAAAGTCACAGCAGCACGGGGGGCAGGGGCGGGGGGCACCCCCAGNGTGTCTGGGAAGAGCAGTGGGCAGAGGTGGAGCCCCCAGGGGGGCAAGAGCTCGGTGGTCGGGCTGGTCCGCTTTTTTTAAGACAGCTGTGCAACCTCATGGACTTGGACTTCTCCTTCCCAACAACCCACAGCATCTGGCGCCCAAGAGGCAGCTCAGGTGCCTGGAGTGACCTGGGGACAAACGGTGAAGGTTGCAGGATTGACTTCAGTGCCCTCTTCTTATCCTTCCAGGCCTGGCTGTGATGTCACCACCTCCTGGAAGCCCTCCCCTGACCTTTCCTGGGTAGAACAATCTTTCACCCCTTCTCTGGCCCCACTGGGCTCTCGCATACATTTATTCTAACATGTATTACACAGAATTTGGGTCCTTTCCCCTCAGTCTGTCGTTCCAGAGGGACTGGAAGCTCTTTGCTGGCACGGCCGGTGTCTCCCTGCCTGGCACAGGCCTGGGTGACGGGGAGGCTCAGGGTCTGTCAAGTGTGACCCGACAACCAGATAAAGAAGTGAGGAGCCCATCTGCCCTCTCAGGCTGGGCGCTGCCCTACCCGTCCCGCCTTCCTCCCCTTGGGTCCCAGCTTGAAAAAACCACCATTTCCAGACTGCTCGGGACACAAAGTCCTCAAAATTCAGAGCCCAAAGCAGGCGGGCCGCCCCGCCCCTGTGGCACTCGGCTGGCTTTCTTCGGGCGTGTCCCCTGCCACTTTACGCAGTTCATCCACTTGCTGCTGAGATATTAATGCGTTTCAGGGGTCAGTGGAGCCCAACGGCCGCACTGTTAATAGGGTAAAGCAATTCCAATTTCATGCCTACATGGGCTTCCCTCTATTAAGCCAGAGAGAGGGAACAAATCTTTTTTCTATTCTTTCCAGAAAACAGGCAAAGGCATTGTGTGACAGACAGAGGCTTAGGTGAGATTTCTGGCAGGCAGCCGGAGGTGGGCAGGTTGGCTCATGTGAGACAGAACGGAGCTTCGGGGAAGAAGGAAGTAGGGTGAGGAGGCCGGCGGCTCTATGTGGTTGTTGCCTGCTGATCTGGCCTGGATGTTTATACTGATGAACATCTGAGAGCCCCCAGCACTTGAAAGTTACCTGCTTCAATGGTGCTATCAACCTGCCAAATGCAGATAGGCAAATGTTTATTGAATGAATAGATCACATAGACGGCAAAAAAAAAAAAAAAAAAAAATCGCCCTAAGTCTGTCTCTCCCCTCATGTCCACACCTTATGCAATGTGACTTTGCAGCTCTTCTCAATAAAAAGTCCAAACCTATTTCTCTGTCCCTTGAAGCTGGGGTGGCCTTCTGACTTGCACTGGTGAGTTAAATGTAGTAGAAGTGACAGAGTGCAGGTTCGCCTGGACCACATGAGGCCTGTGTGCTTTGGCTGTCCCTCTTGCTCCTCAGTACTTCATGGGACAGAGCGGAGCCATCCCCAGGAAGGTGACCCTAGACCAGGCAGCCCCCAGGTGACCAGCTACAAAGGGAGCCCAGTCTCAATCAGCTAAACCTGGCTCAGCTCAGCAGCCTAATGAAAATAACAAATAGTTGTTGACGTTGATGGTTTGGGGATGTTTGTTACACAGCAGTATTATGGCGATCGCTAACTGATACAAGAGTCACACACAGTGTTTCTACTTCATCTGCAGCACTCATGCTCCTTGACCCATGGAGAGGACTTCGTAAACATTTGTTGAATGAATCAATGTAATTTTGAAAGTGCTGATATAACTACTTGTCTTCCCCCCCAGTACATAGTAAATTGTCCTACCTCTAAGCTTTTGCTCATTCTGTTCTCTCTGTCTAGAATAGTCTCTGCCTGGTCAGCCTCTCTTTTTCCTTCTGGCATCTGGTCTCTTTGGTTTCCTCTGACCCACCCCTCCACCCAGCAGAATGGATCTCTCCCGCCTCAGTGCACCAGAGCTCTGGGGAGGGGCTGAACACTCATCATACTGAATCACCTTGGTTAGATGGGTAAACGCTCTCCCCTCTCTGGACCATGAGCTCCTTCAGGGTAGAGAGCACATCTGGCTCATCTCCTGGCCTGGATGCCTAGAACAGGACCTGGGCCATAGCAGGTCTTTTAGAGGGGCTGATTCATTCATGCATCCATCCATTCGTTCGTTCGTTCATTCATTCATTCACTCAATAGTTGTTAAGCACCTGCCATGTGTCAGGCTCTGGGCCAAGCACTGAAGACATGAAAGTGAATAATAAAGCTGCGGTTCCCACCCTCATTGGCTGCCATTCTGGCCAAGGGGAGGGCAAAGGCTGTCAATAAATAAATAGGGAAACAGGAAAAGCACCAGACAGTGACATGTGTCGTGCAGAGAAGGGGAGTAAGGAAGGAGGACGGAGAGGGACATGGTGGTCAGCTGTATCTCTCTGAGGAGATGGTAGTTCAACTGCTCCCTAAATGGCAAGGAAGAGTCCCCCGCCTCCTGCCAAGGCTGCAGGGCAGGGAGTTCTAGGCAGAGGGAACAGGTAGAGCAAAGGCCCTGAGGCAGGAGTGGGCTTGAAGAGTTTGAGGAACGGAAAGATGAGTGTGAATGGAGGGAGGTGGATGTGAACGAGGGTCACCAGGCAGGGCTGTGTCCCACGTGGCTTGTAAAGGCTTTGGATTCATTTCCTGCATGGTGGCATCTTAGTCCATTGGAGCTGCTATACCAAAATACCATAGACTGGGTGGCTTACGAACCAACAGAAATGTATTGCTCACTGTTCCAGAAGTGGGGCATCCGAGATCCGGGGGCTGCAGGGTCAGGTCTGGTGAGGCCCCGTTTCAGGATGCAGACTGCTGACCTCTTGCTGTGTCCCCACACAGTGGCAAAAGCAAGCTACTTCCCGGGGGGGGTCTCTTTCTAAGGGCTCTGGTGCTGTTGATGAGGCCTCTACCCTCATGACCTCAGCACCTCCTAACACCGTCCTGTTGGGCATGAAGTACCGACACGTATATTTGGGGAGAACACAGACATTCAGTCTGCGGCAGAGCGTAAACCGTTGGAGGGCTCTGACTTGGAGGGGATGATTTATGTTTAGAAGCATCCATCTGGCTGCTTTGGGGGCTGGGGAGGTGGCCAAGAGGGGACTCTGAAGTCCAGATAGGAACCCGGGGCAGTGTCCTAGGCAGGAGATGGCTTTGTGTAGGGGAGCAGCAGCGGAAAAGGAGGGGAGTGGACTCAGGATGAGTTTTGAGAGTAAAGCCAACAACAGGCCATCAGGTTGGATGCGGAGGGGTGAAGGAAAGGGAGGAAGAAGAGATAAAAGCCCGATGTTTGACCCGGTCAACTGGGTTGATGGGGACCATTTTCCAAGAAGGGCAAGGCTGGAGGAGGAGCGAGTGTGGGGAGGGAAATCCAAAGCTGAGTTTCAGCCCCTGGGGAGTGCGAAGTGCATGTTAGGTATCCACGGGGGGAGGGGACAGTTGTACCAGTTGGATATCTGAGCCTGGAATTGCAGGGGAAAGTTGGGGGGGTGGGTAGAGATTTGGGAGGCTGTGTGGAAATTAATTGGATTGGTCATCCAGGTCCTGACTTGGCCAGAAGCAAGGGGGCCATGATGACAGCAAGGGGGCAGAGCCACTGCTTAAGTCCCAGCCTGGTGTGTCTGGGGTCTGGAAGTCCGGTGGGGACTCCCCGCACCCCCCACTCCCGGTTCCCCAGCCATCCGCATGGTCTGGGAAAGGCACAAAGAGCTCAGTGATGTCATGTCTCTCCTGGCGGGGAGGGGAGGAGCAGCCCCGGACACTGTGATGGGGGAGGGCATTCCTGTGACGGGGCCTCCCCCCCACACCATCCCCCGGTTACTCTGTTCTGTGCTTCCCAGTGGCAGACAGACTGCTCTGTGCTCTCCACTGCGTTTCCTCTCCCAGGGCACGCGTGAGGACCACTTCCCAGCCTCCTCGCATTAGCTGGGGCCCTGTAACTACATCTGGCTGATGGAAGGAGGGCACAGGCGGCCTAGTCTGGCTCTTCAAAACACCCTGTGTGATGGGATGAGTTCCCCATGGCGGCTGTAACACATCACCACAACCTTGGTGGCTTTAAACAAGGCAAACTTAGTCCTATAGCATCCTGGAGATCAGAAGTCTGAAAGAGCCTTTTGGCACTTCACTGATTGGACGGCCAGCTCCTTCTGGAGGCTCCTGGGAAAAATCTGTTTCCGTGCCCTCCTGGCCTCCAGAGCCTCCTGCACGTGTGGGCTCCTGGCCTCCTCTTGCGTCACTCCAGTCCCTGCCCCTGTCCTCACACCTCCTGCTGCTGCCATTGACCTTCTCGCCTCCCTCCTGAAGGACCCTTGTGATGACATTGGCCCCACCTGGAATAATCCAGGTGAATCTTCCCATCTCGAGAGCCTTACATCGATCACATCAGCCAACTCACTTCTGTCGTGGGAGGTGACATAGTCACAAGTTCCGGGGATTAGGGTGTGGACATCTTTGGGGGACCATTATCCTGCCTGCCGCAGAGACCCTCCGGCCCGCCCCTCCCCCACCCTGGCGAGTCCAGAGGCTGCATGTTGCGATTAGTGTAGCTACAAGATGGAAGAGGGTCGCCCCAACCTGCCTTGGGCTTTTCATGACCCCAAATAGATTGCTATTATGCTAAGCCAGTGAGACTCTGGGGTCGCTGTGCTATTGCAGCATGGCCAGCCCTATGCAGGCTAACTGTCCTCTGCAGGGTCTCGCAATGACTCCCAGTCTTGGCTGCGGCTCAGAGGGGCCAACCCCAACCCCCCCCAGGGACTCTCAGGCCTTCCCTCTGAGCTAATAGCTGACTGGCACAAGGAATCTTCTCGTGGTTGAGTAGAAAGTTCTGGAAACTCTACCACTGGCTTTTGCGTGACTGTGATCAACACTGGCCCTGGCTGGGTGACTTCCTTTGGCTAAAGAAGCGTTTGTAGACATGACAGGCAGATGCTTTGCCTCGGCCGTGGGGTTTGGGTTGCTCCTTGAGCTTTAATGAGCCGCCGTAAGAGCATCAAATATCAGAGAGCCACTGACCTGGGCCCAGAACAAACACCGATGCAGGAGGCCTGAGCCCGACCACAGCCGAGAGCCCAGCCCAGTCGGCCTGTCGTCTGAAGCAAAGCTGGACAGCTGAGCTCAGACTAGATCAGCGGGTTGGCTTCATCCTCAACATGAGCACAATCATAAATGCATGTTATTGCATACCATTGGGGTTGGGCTGGTTTCTTATGAAGCATCATTGTGGCAACAGCTGACTATTGCACTCAGCCCCAAAGAGCCTTCGGTTTCCTAGGAGACTCTGGCCACTTCTCACATCTGGTCACATGGACCGAGACAATAAGCCGCACCTCCGCTCCTCCTCCTGGAAGGCGCATGGCTTCCATCCCCTCTGTCGCCCCCTCCCTGGGGCCTGTCCTGACACGGGGTGCCAGGGCATGCCAGTCGCTGCTATAGAACAAACGAAGAATTCAGAGCTGTAGACCGAGGTGGGGAAAATTGTTTTGTTTTAATTAAACTGATTGAAGAAGCCAAGACACGGACAGAAAGAGACTGAGAACAGACTGGAAAGGAAATAGTTTAGAAAAGAAAAGAAAACCGATCGCGGAGATGTCAGTGCGGGGTGGAGCGGCGGGAGCGGCGGCCGAGCCTTCACGTCAGCTCCAGGACCACTGTCAGGGTGAGCACCAAGGTGAGCCGGACGCCAGCAGGGCCAGAAGCGGAACCTGTGTCGGGGCGGCAGGGAGCGGGGTCAGGGTCAGGGCCAGGGCCGTGGACCCCCGATGGGCGAGGCAGGTGCAGCCTCGGGATGGAGGAGCTTCAAAGTTTCCCAGCAAAGTCTGGATTCAGCAACAGAATGCTGTGGGTTCCTATCGCAGCTCTGTCCCCTGTCCCACCAAACTGTGCGTGACCCCTTCGCTGCCCCAGGCTGCGAAGTGCCCTGGGCACTGAGCTCAGGCTCCCTCGTGCCCACTGGGACCAGCCAGTGGGGAGCAGGGGTGGGGGCCTCCGTTGTGAAATGTGAGATTGGCCCAGTGTGGGGAGGAAGGGGCCGGGGGCCCGGGGAGCGGTGTTTGGGTCCTGTGGGCCGGTGCTCAGGTTGGGCAGCAGTTCAGGGAGGGCAGTATCAACGCCTCCAGCTGAGGCACCTGAATGTGCTCCCCACTGCCCCGTGGAGTGGTCCCGAGCCCGGGGGCACAAGCCCATGGCCAAGCTCCGTGAGCTAAGAGAACTAGAGTCATTGTGGATGGTGGTGAGGGGGGCCGCTGGGTCCCTGGAAATCCCCACTGGCTGATCTGGGGTGCTGAGTCCCCATTAGTGCCTCAGCCCCCATTCCCGACCACCCTCGACCCAGACTCTGTTGGCCTAGAGGACAGTCACCCGCCTGCGCCTTGAAGGAAAGGCCAGGGTGTACGAACGGGCCGCTGGGGAGACGGGGCTGCCCGGACCCTTGTAGATCCTTGTTTTTTAACAAGAAGCTCTGAGGGTGAGCACGTACCATTGGAGTCCTCCGTTCCTCTTGGAATATTTGGGTTTTCTGTTGCAAAGAACAGGAAGAGAACCGGATCGGGGTGACATTCAGAACTCCGTAAAGGACCGCCCCCCCACACCCCCCAGCTCGTATCCGGCATCTGCCCCGCGGTATCACGTGCGCGCTCTCGGGGCAGCCCAGAGCCCCTGTGGGTAGGTGGTGTTAGCTCTGTTTTATAGATGGAGAAACTGAGGGAGGTTAAGTAGCTTGCGCACGGCTGCCCGGCTAGGCAGTGGTGGACCTGGGATTTGGATCTGGTTTTAGGCACCGACCTCCAGTGCCTCTGAGTGGGGCCTCCTGGCAGGGAAGCTCAGGGGCCCCGGGCCCTCGCTACCGCTCCTCCTTGGGAAGCTCCGGCCAGGGCCACCCCGGGTAGTCCTCCCCACGGCCGGTCAGGGCAGCGTACCGAATACGATGAGCCGGGTGTGCGTGTCGGTGGAGCCCAGGGGGTTCTGGGCCGTGCAGCGGTACATGGAGCCGTTGAGCTCGGCAGGGACCCGCTCCAGCACCAGCTCCTTTCCGTCAAACTCGGTGCTGCCATCCAGGAGGCGGCTTCCCACCCGCGTCCACGTGAACATGGGCTCCGGGAAGACTTCGTTCTGTGGGTCAGGGTGGAGGGGGCGGGGATCTGGGTCACAGGAGGACTCACCCTGCCAGGGCGGGAAGGGGTCCGAGGCACGGCCTGGCCGGGGCTGGAACCGCACTGCCACGTGACGGGTTGGGGGTGGCTCCCTGGAACCCCAGCCGGAGAAGGACCCCAGGACCCCATGAGCTGTGTCTGCTCTGGGTTCTGGATGGGAGAGCAAAGAGCTTGCCATTCCTCAGCAGAGGCCCTTCGCCACGTGGGTGGGGGGTGGGGGGGACCGAGGTCAAGGGGAGGGTCCTGGAGGAATACCAGTGACCCCTGGTGGCCCTACTGCCTCCCCACCGCCCTTCCAGATGCTCAGAGAGAGGCCGACCTGAAATCCATGGACCAGAATCCTCACTGTGTCCCCGACCCGGGCTCTGCTGGGTGTCATCATGATTTTGGGTCCTTTGGGAGCAACTGTGGGGAGAGGAAGGCTGGATCAGAGAGGCACACGCATGTATGGGGCAGGGGAGACTGAGCGAGGGAAGGAGGCACTGGGAAAACGGAAGAGAAAGTTCCAGCCCAGCTGTGAGCATCCTTGGGGGGAGCCGCCCTGAGCCGGGAGCCCCAATGAGGCCCATTCATTCGCCCACCCCTGTGTCCAGGCGCACTCAGGCCCCGAGCCCCTGAGACCCACCAGACCCTGAGACCTAGGGATTCAACTGTGTGCGGAACATGATCTCTGCCCTGTGTGTGATCAGGGTCAGGACAGAGAAGCCCGGTGGATGGTGGAGGTGGGGACGCCCCAAAAGAAGTCCACCCCAGAAACGACTCAGCTGTGAGTGACAGGAAGCCTGTTCCAGCAGCCGTGACCACTTGGTGCAGCCCAAACTCCACCTGCACTAAACCCTCATGAGGCAGAGCTCTGGCATTATCATCCCCTGCAAGGCTGGGCTAACTAGGCCCAGAGAGGGCAAGTGACTCGCCAAAGGTCACACAGTGAGTAGGAGCCAGGACAAGACTCAGGTGTCTCCCCCTTCTGACCCGAGCCTCCTTCTACTAGGTAATCTGCCCAGTGGGGTTTTTCTGGAATCCCTAGTTGGAGGTACGGGGGGTAGACAGGTGTGTGGGGGACCATCTCCACCCATGGGCCTTTGTCCTTCCTGCCTCTTTTCCTCACCTCCTGTATCACTTCTTTCAAGGGCCTTTATATTGTGAGCTTGGGGACAAAGACGCCCAGGGCCTTGCTGTCCTGCGCACAGGGAAAGTCAGGTCTGGGGGAGCCATTGGGACCTCTGAGCCTGTCCCCTCCGGATCAGATTGGGAAACCGAGGTGCACGGGGAACAAAGGGACTCATCCAAGGTCACCCACGGGGTTAATTTCCCATGTTTCCTGGGGCTCTTTCCCTCAGACTCATTCAGCCATTCAACAGGCAACCCGTGAGCCACTCCCGTGCCAGGCTCCGAGCGGCACTGGGGGCCCGCGGCGCGAACGAGCCAGGTGCCTGCTGGCTGGGGCTCACACTGTAGTCGGGCACACCTTCCCCGCACACACAAGTGCACAGATGGGAGACCATTACGCAGATGCTCGCACGGAGGGCAAGTGCGGGCCAGAGTCTCCTCCAAGGAGGTGACATTTCAGCTGAGACATGAAACTCACGCGGAAGGTTCCAGGGGGAGGGAAGAGCCAGGGCCTGTGGGCACGGAGGCCGAAGGTCAGGGGCCCCGGGGGAGAGGCTTCCCTAGCTGGAGGGAGGCCTCAGGGCTTTGATTAGAGTGCCTCGCTCTGTGACTTCTCTGTGAACATCTTCCAGGGCGTGACAGCAGGAGAAAAGCCGTGTCCTAGGCGCTGGGGCTGGCCTGGGCTCTCCCCCACCCGCCCCTGCCTCCTCCCCAGCCTTTCCTTCCCACTCAGCTCTCCGAGTGGAAATCAGAGCAGCCGGCAGATGTGGGTGATCTCCCTGGCACTGCCAAGTTCATTTGCTGAGAAGGAGATGAGAAGATGATTAATTAAACCACGAGCCCGGCCTCTGAAGTGCCACACGGGGTGGAGGGAAGCGTGGGTGGGAGGAGTGGATGCCTCCTCCAGGCAGGCCAGAAGGGAGGGAGGCCAGGGCGGATTCTGGTCTGGTGTGCGTGCCCTTGGGCGAGTCACTGCACCTAGCTTCCCCCAGGTGCATGATGGGAACAAAGAGAAC
>NW_027532008.1:9794474-9853588 GCF_008692635.1 Crocuta crocuta
CCCATTTTTGCTTGTTGGGAGGTGGTGGGCGGGAGGGCTGCTGTTTGCAGAGAGCCTACCCCATGCCAGGCGATGTGCGACCTCCCAGATTGACCTCCCAACCTTCCAGATTGTCCCAGTAAGGAAACCCAGGCCTGGGCAAATAGTCCCCCCCCACCTCGCCCCTTTATTAACCCTCAAGGGCTGTGAAGTCCGGAGGCAGCCAGCAGAGGGCGCACAAGGGCGCCCCTGCCTGGAGAATTGGGAACCCCTTTCCTGTGGACTCCTCGCCGCCCTGGGTGCTAGATAGAGGCCCACCTAGTCTTTCAGACGGAGGGTGGGCCTCGTGAGTGAGGCGGGAGGGAACCTCACATGCACTAGACTCCCTAAAAGGGCCATCACGCCCACCCTTACGGAGCTTATGAGGCCGGGTTGCATGAAACCCGTTTTGCAGGCAATACGCCTGGCGCTCGGGAGGGCTGTGGGCTGCCGGAGGTCACACAGCAAGTAAGTGGCCGGAGCAGAGGGCTCGGTGGGTCTTCAGAGGGAAGCCCGGAGGCCAGGGGAGGTGGGGAGGGGGAGGGTGCGGTCTTGTACTGGGGCAGCCGGATTCTCCCTGACTGCCTGAGCTGCTGGTTCCCAGAGGCTGCTGTGTGGGGCTAACCTGGGAGACAGCGGGGTGGGGGTGGGGGTTTGGGGAACAGGTGAGGGGTCTGCTCTGCCCTCACTCTGGGCTCCATCCTGGCAGCTGCTGACCAATGAACGTCTTGACGGCAGATGGGACTCCGCCCCCACTGTCACTGCCGCCTCCAATGTTGCTTCCACAGGCCAGGCCAGCTGCTATCACCCTCCCCACTCACACCCCCACAACAGCCACCAGCAGCTCCTGANGAGAGTCTTCTCCGGGCCCCTGGGCTTTCCCTGCTCTCCACCCCTGGATACACAGAAGGAGCAGGGGTCCAGGCACCCAGGATTGGGGCCTTGCCTTCTGCCCTCTGACAGCATGACTTGGATGTGTCAGTTCAACTTGTCGGGCCTCAGTGTCCTTACCTGTAAGTGGGGGAGACTAGGTTACTACACTATCTGAGGAGTTGCTCTGAAAATAATAATGGAGGACAGATAGGAGACTCTAACATGAAATGTAAAGTGGCATGCATCTGTCCAGGGGAGTACAAACGACCCTGATTATATAGGCTGCCCACCTTATCTCTCCTGAAGATTCCATTGCAAGAACAGCCTTGTGAAATCTCATGAAAAACCTCCTCTAGGTTTCCCCCCCAGGAATTCTGGGTATTCACTAAAACTTCCATCTATCCACCCATCCATCCATCCGTCCATCCATCCATCCATCCACTTATCTATCCATCTCCCCACCCACCCACCCATCCATCCATCCANACCTAGTGGCAACTCATGTGAACTTACCATCTACCCACCCAATATCTCCATCCACCCACCCATCCATCCATCCACTCATCCATCTGTCCATCCACTCACCCATGCACCCACCCATCCATGCATCCACTAATCCATCCATCCAACCATCCATCCATCCATCCATCCATCCATCCACTCATCCATGCATCCACTCTTCATCCATCATTTCATCATATCACACACATATCCACCCATCTATACCATCCATCCATCCATCCATCCATCCATCCATCCATCCATCCACACACCTACCCACAAACTTGCCATTCCACTCACCCACTCATTCATTCATCTGCTGTATACATCTAGTTCTTTATGGTACACCTAAACTTTGTTGATTACTGTGCTGGGCAATGCTGGGGCTATAACAATGAATATAACAGTAGCTGATATTTACTGAGTGCTTACTCTGTCACTATGCTAAGCACTGGATATGTGCTGCCTTATTTAATCTTCACCCAGAAAAGTATGAATTAATTCTTAAACAGGTGCTTACTGAGTAATATGTTAGGGATTGTTCTGAGCCTTGCACCATGTGAACAAGGCAGGTAGAGACTCTGTCCACACGGAATTTAAATTCCAGTGAGGGGTCCAGGGAATAAGGAAACACATAATATACCTGCAGGTTGAGCGAAATGTGATGCCAGAGAACAAAGGGAGGTAAGGAGCTGATGGGGCCAGGAGGGAGAGGCTGTTTAAGATATGGTGTTCAAGGAAGGACCTTCTGAGTAGAAGATCTGAACAGAGGCCTTAGTGACAGAGGGCTTAAGAATACCTGGGGCAAGATTATTCTAGGCAGAAAGGAAAGCCAGCGCAAAGTCAGAGATGGGCCTGGGCTGGGTGCATTCACAGAAGAGTGAAGCAGACCTGTGGCTGGAGCTGATAGAACAGAGGGGGGTAACGGATGGACACCACTGGGATTTGGTTTTAAATATAACAGCAGTTGTGCAGGGAAATGCACTCTTCAGAAGAACACAACTTGACGAATCCTAATGCGAACACCTGCGTAGCCACCGTCCCAATCAAACTCTAGAACATCGTCATCCCTCCGGAAGGTTCCTTTATGCCTCCTTCCACCACCCTCCATAGGTAAACACTGTTCTGACTTCTATCACTGGAGGCTTTTGTTAAACGTTCTAGAAGTTTATCGTACAAATGGAATCATGCAGTGTGTACCCCGTGCTGTCTGGCATGTTTCACACGGTATAATGCTCTTGAGCTCTGTCCATATGGTTGTGTATCACAGGAGTTCATTTGTATTGATGAGAAGTCGTTTATTGTATGACTATACCGCAGTTTTGTTCACCCATCTTCCTAATTCCAGACGTTCAGGTTACTTATGGTTTTTATTGTTGTTATCGTGAACATTCATGTCTAAATGTTTGTGGACGTAACATTTCCATTTGTCTTGGATAAACACTTAGGAGTGAAGTTACTAGGTCATAAAGTAAGAGTGTTTTCATCTTGGAAAGCAAGTGCTAATTGTCCAAGATGGTGCCGCTGTCTTCTATTTGCACCAGCGATGCATGAAGGCTCTGGTGGTTCTTTGTCCTTGTCAACATTTGACATCACCAGTTCTTTCAACGTTAGTGATTCTATTGCTGGTGCAACGGTACCTCCCTGAGGTCCTAGTGTTAATTTTCCTGACAATTAATGACATTATAAACCGTTTAATATGCATATTGGCCATTTGTATGTATTCTCTCTTTTTTTTTAATTGAGTTGTCTTACCATTCATGATCTGTAGTAGTTCTTTATATATTCTGCATACGAATCCTTTGTCATAAATCTGTATTGAGAGTATTTTTTCTCTGCCTGTCTATCTTCCTGAAGGTGCCTTCTTATGAGCAGAAGCTTTGAATTTTGATTCAGTCGAACTTACCAATTTTCAATTTTTCATTTGGTGCCTTTGTGACCTTTAAAAAAAAACTCCTTGCCTACCTCAGCGTCACAAAGCTGGATTCCTGTGTGTTGCTTTAGAAGCTTTATGATGTTGCATTTCATATTTAGGCCTGTGATTCATTTCAAATTAATTCTTGAGTGTATGTGAAGTAGGGGACTGGGGTCATTTTGCCCTTAAGCTTCTCCAGTTGCTCAAGGCTGTCTGTTAAAAAGACTTCTCTTTCCCCATTCAGCAGCCTTGGGGCCTTTGTCAAAAATCAATGGACTCTCTCTATGTGGGTCTATTTCTGGATTCTGTTCTGTTTTATTCATCTATTTGTCTACCATTGGAGGGGCTGGGGTGGGTGTGTGTATGTGTCAGGGTCTCATTTATATTTTAAGTAGCTCAATCAGGACGAAGAGCAGAGGTGGATGACAGCGGGAGCAGAAAGACCAGTCTGGAGGCTGCGAAATCCAGGTGGGGACGGGGTGGCCAGAGAGGAAGCCACCAGAAGGGGCAGACGTGGGGGTAGGTCCTGAGGCTGAGCTACCGGGGCTCGATGCTGCCTTAGATGCGGAGCATGAGGGAAGAGCAAGAAAAGCGGGTGACTCCGAGGGCTCAAGCTCCATCAATGGGAAGAACATAGTTGCCATCTACCCAGATGGATTCTGGGGCCCCTGGGCATCTGTCTTCTTGTGGGGAGCAGAGTCTGAGCCAGGGAGGACACCCGACGGAGGGAGGAGCAGCGATCGTGGCAGGCATGCTGATCCTCGTTGGCCTGACCTTCAAAGCCCTGATCCGATGATTGGATTCTGTGCCCTGAGGTCACCTGCCCCTCCACTCCCTCGGGACCCTCCAGCACCTGGTGCTCTCCACGGGCCCCGGCCCCGGCAGGTGAGCTATAGAGCACAGAGGTGAAGAATGTGGGCCTGGGGTCGGACCTGGCTGGCTGACCTACGGAGAGCGACTCCAAGCCTGACTCCAGTCACTAATGACAACGTCTCTCGCTCCCCATAGGCTCACTGCCCAGGCGCAAGGAGAACTTGTAAGGAAATCACCTTGCAGAGAGCCTGCCTCCTGATAGTTATGCGGTTACAATTATTCTCCCCATTCAACACGTCAGAAAACTGAGGCTCAGGGACCTGAGGCCTGAGATTGCACTAACAGACAGCAGCCAAGGTTGGATGGGAAGCCAGGCCAGGGGTCTCTATCATCCCCCCGATTTGGCGCCTGTGTCTTGGCAGCCCTGCTGGGTCGCCCACTCCCCACTTCCCTGGGGTGCACACACACGCCCGTGCGTGCCCACTGCCTGCGATCGGGCCTTGCCCTTGCTCTGATGAGGGGGGGGTGGGGTACACGCCACCGTGGCTCCAGTCAAGGGAACCGGCTGGGATCAGGGACGGGGCAGGCAAGTCTTTAATCTGGCTTGGGGCGGGGGTGGGCAAGGGGGCGGGGTGGCCGGGGGCAGCCCCCTCGTCACTGTGAAGTGAGCCCTGAGCTGCTCGCTCACCTTTCTGGCTGCTCTTTCCTGGTCTCAGTGGGGGTGGGGCAGGCCACCGTCCCAGGGAAGCTGTGGCTTGGGCAAGAGGGGCAGGGGACGGCTTTCCTGGGGGACGCAGCCCAGTGAAGGGCTGGGGCTGCTCTCCCCGCCTGGAGCACGTCGTATCCTGAGGTCTGAATTCGACAGAGAACAATGGGAAGCGCAGAGGGTCCAGAGAGGGTGGTAGTGGGCAGGCTGTGGGTTGATGAGGTCCCAGCACTGAGCACAGGGCCTGGCTGTAGGGGGTGCTCCTGAGGTCTCTAAGCAGGGACAAGCAAGAGTCAGGGGCAGATGCCGTGACAATGCGGCTCGACGAGAGGCAAGGAGCAGGACTCTGGGGCCACACCATCCACCTTTGATCCTCTTCTGCATAATTACGTGTTCGGCAAACTTCTCCGACTCTCCATATTTCTGATACTGATTGCCCAAATTCCCCTGATTTCTAGCGTTCCTGACCCGTCCAGCAAGCTCCTCTGACCTTCTGTAACCTCCCACATCCCCCAGTCCAGCTCAGCAAACCTCCTTAGGAACCGAGCTCTGATCTCTGTGCCTGCCCCTGACGCCCGTCTGCCCCGCCTCCTCCCCACATCCGTGCCGCCCGCAACCCAAGGACCCAGTTCCGAGGCTCCCCACCACCCAGCCCTGCAGGGGGCCTGAGAGCGGCACCTGTCAAGTCTTACCCAGCGTGACCTCTGCCTGCATGGGCATCGACAGTGCTGGGTGCTTGACCTCACAGCTGAAGAGGGCGTCGTTGTCCATCTGCGGGTTGAGCGTCCAGGTGAGCAGGGCACGGACCTCCACGGTGCCGTCACTGCCCGGCGAGTGGCTGTGGCGCAGGAAGTAGATGGGCTCGGCGCTGTGGACCCAGCGCGGGAACTCGCGGCTCACCACCGTCTCTGGGATGTTCTCGGTGGTCGGCTGGAGGAGGATGCCGGGATCTGGGGTGAGGCCGCGGGCGGGGCGCTCTGTGTAGGGACGCCCGCCCCGGTTCTCGGTGTCCAGCAGGGACAATGACCTCTGCATCTTGGTGTCATCCAGGTCGCGGTGCAGGAGGCTGCGGAAAGGCCTGCTGTCCTGGAAGGGGCCAGAGCTTGCCTCCAGCGGCTCCGACAGGGGCACTGTGTCGATGGGTTCTCCGTCTCGTTTGAAATAAACCTGAGATTACAAGGAGGGGGCGCGAAAGATTTCAGGACCTGCGAGTGGGATCTCGGAGGCACTGGCCACTTCTCCCAGGGCCTCCTCCTCCTTCCGGATGGATTCTCCCTCATTCCTTTCCCTCCAGCACCCCAAGTACTCTGAGCCAGCTCAGGTCAAGGGGGACACACAGCCCCTAGCGGCAGATGCTGAGCCCACCTCCGTCTTTACCAGCAGGAGAGCCTCTTTGAGCCCGTTTCCTTACCTGTAAGGGGGAATAAGGCCTGTCGGATGCTTAAATGTAACAATGTACTGAAATAGGGGCCCAGGGTGCAGCCACCTGGGCTGCGAGGGAGAGGTCTGTGCCCACCTGGGGGCAGCATGTGGGTGAGGCAGAAGGTGGGCGGGCACCCGAGAGTAAGTGAGCCACCCGAAGAAGAATGAAGAGGAAGGGATCTCCGCGGGCACATTTTGGAGGTTTGTAACCGGAAGGAAGGAAACAGGTGCATGTGTGGGAGGGAGCGAAGCGTGGGGATGGGGCGAAAGCAAACGCCTTCTCGCTTTTTCTGCTAATGGGGAATCCAAGTTTTGAGAGGCGGCATTTAATGTAGTTTGCTGTCTTTTATTTTGGTACATGCGCCCAGAGGCCTGTGGGGATTGGGTGTATTTTTTAATAAATCAGATCAATAAATCGATGGGAGACAGGGAGAGAGGAGGGCAGGAAGCAGCTTTCTCAGGATGCTGGTGTAGGGGAGGGGAGGGAGGAGGATGTGGGGGAGGAGAGGAGGGAGGCTGTGGGGAGAGGGGGAGGCAGGGGAGGGGGATGAAATGTGAGAACCAGAGAATCTGTCAGAGTTTATAGCTCCAGCGAAGGATCTCATATGCACATAATAGCCTGCTTTGGGTTTTTCTTTCTTTCTTTCTTTTGAAAAGTGCTTCAAAAGCAGGTTTGTAATTTATACCAAAGAATTCTTTTAAGTTCTGATGTCCCAGGCAAAGGTAAGATGCCTGGAATGTGGGGAATTAAGGATCGTGTGTGTGTGTGTGTGTGTGTGTGTGTGTGTGTGTAGAGAAAGAGAGAAAGAAATGTCTTTTACATATATATATGAATATTGGATATTTTACTGCCATATCTTAAACGGCAGGAGCAGGCAGGGGTGGGGGCCGGAGTCTTCCCACAGCCCCAGGGCGGTGAGGAGACTTTGTGTCCTCTGGAAAGGAAGTTGTTCTTTGGAGAAGAAGACCAGCTTGTCTGATTTTCGAGAGGCCAGACCTCTTTACTGGCTCCAAAGGGGGAAACTTGGGGACCATTTCCTGCTCTCACCAATCGCTGGGTTCAAGTTGCCTTTTTATCTGCCTGTCTCCTTGGGCCTATGAGGTATGGGTGCAGGGAGATGGGCCTTACCAAAGGCTCATCTCAGCACCCCTGTCTCCTGCCCCACCTAAGTGCACCTGCTTACTACTGACCCATTCCTGTGCACACCTGCCCGCTGCCCACCCGTGCCTGTGCGCACCTGCCCGCTGCCCCACCCGTGCCTGTGCGCACCTGCCCGCTGTACACCCGTGCCTGTGCGCACCTGCCCGCTGCCCACACGTGCCTGTGCGCACCTGCCCGCTGCCCATCCGTGCCTGTGCGCACCTGCCTAGTGCCCACCCGTGCCTGTGTGCACCTGCCCGCTGCCCCACCTGTGCCTGTATGCACCTGCCTAGTGCCCACCTGTGCTTGTGTACACCTGCCCGCTGCCCCACCTGTGCCTGTGTACACCTGTTTACTGCCCAACCTGTGCCTGTGTGCACCTGCCCACTGCCCTGTATTGGGTTTCTCTGCACCTGTTGACTGCCCTGTCCTGAGAAGCTAGGTTTATCTGGGCCTAGGTCCTGGGGTGAGACTGGCATCGGTCCCCAGGTAACCCCAACGCATCATGCCTGTGAGACAGTCAGGGTCTGGAATACCTGTCTCCCCACCTTGAACTCTAACCCTACCTATCCTCCACTCCAGCCCCAGCCCCTCACTAATCCTAGTGATAACATGAAACTCACAGGGTCAAGGGTATTATATAGTTATCTTGGAGGGGGCCTTAACAGTATGTAGCTCATGGGTTCCACACAGCTGCTTCAGGGGTCGATAAGGGCATCTTGACCTTCCTTCAGTCTTAAACGTTTTATACACGGGACTTTGTGTATTTCATTTAGACCAAACAGGTCCCATTGCTTCTAAAAAAAAAGCTGAAAATTTCAATGTTGTCCACTCCCTGAGCCTCCTCGCAGAAACTGAGAAGCAGAGGGGAATCTTTCTGGCTCAGGGCAGGGCAGGGGCTAGAACCCGGTTGTCCGTGTTAGTGCCCTTGAGGTGGCCACAACAAGTCATGAGCTGGGCTGGCAGACTTTAAAGCACTTAGGCTGGGCCGGAGTTGGTCCAAAAGGGATTCTGTCTCTTACCTTCCTTCTGTCCTTCTTCCCTCCCTCCCTCCACAGTGGATTTGGAGCTGGAGGGCATGAACTTGAGTCCCACATCCATCAAGAACATTGTGGGTGACTCTGGACACATCCCTTCCCCTCTCTGGGCCCCGTTTGTCTCCATCCTGCTCAATACGTGGGGCAGGGCTGTGCTTGATGCCGGGCTTCCCTAAGGACCCACGGCGCAGTTCTGGGACCCCAGGGTCCAGGAAGTGAGGTTGTCTGGGCTGGGATCTTGGGAGCAAGACAGACACATGACGCCTGGGCGAGTCAGATGACTAGATGGCATCAGACCGAGGCAGATGGCTCAGGGCTAACTTATGGGGCCCCTGCCCCCTCCCCTTTATTCTGCAGAGTGGACACCACGTGACACCCTGTGGGCCAAGCAGCGAGACTAGCCACAGAGCCACAGAGCAGGGCGGCCCGGCAAGGACTGAGGAGGAAGCGGGCACTCCAGACATACTCACCACGGGCGCTGGCTTCCCTCCGGACACAATGCAGACCAGCGTGAAGTTCTGGGCTTGGTAGCGGCTGAAGGGGGCGGGCATGTCCGCGGCCACCACTTCGATGGAGGTGGGGGGGGCTGCCCAAGAGGAAAGCACAGCAGGACAAAGGTTTAATGGAAGATTCAGGAAGAGATCACGGATGGCCTAAGCTGGGCCAGGTCCCAGGCTGGGTGCTGGGAGCACGAAGGGGAGGGGCGGTGCATGACTCCGGAAGGTGCGGCCGGCATCAACCATGGTCAGAACGATGTCCCTGCCGGGCACACAGATGAGGGCTCTGCCTCATGGGGCCCATAGCCTGCTGGGGAAGGAGGCGGGCATTAATCAAGAGACCATACAATTAAACATGCGAAGCGCATCAGATACCAGGAGATATATCAGGTGTAAAGGGGCCCCTGCCCACGTATGAGGAAGTGATGCTGTGCTGTGACCTGAGGAGGCAACAGAAGGTGAAAGACAAGTGTGGCACGTGGAGGGAACAGCACATGTAAAGGTCTGGAGCATGTCAGCCAAGGGTAGGTGACAGTGGGAGGGAGGCCACGGAGGGGGAGGGCAAGGAGCTGGGGAGGGGGGGGGCGGAGGCGGTGCCCAGGGGGCCTGAGAGGTGTGCAGGGCGCCAGGCAGACCCACTGACGGCAAGTTACCGCTTGCAGTGATGTGCTGGGGCCGGTTCCTACCAGCTCAGGAGCCCCAGATGTGCCATTTTCAGGACTGCTCTGGTGGCCTGAAATCGGCCACAATAGGCAGCTTTGCACCACGGAAACTGGCCGCCGCCACAAATCAGGGCTTTTTGTGTGTTCTCTTCTCTGCCCCAGCCCCCAGAGGCGGGTTCCCAGCATCACTGGTTATGAGTTTTCTTCTTTGTCCTGAGAGCAGTGGGGAGCCATTGAAGGTTTAAAGCAAGAGAGGCGACATGATCAGAGTTGCATTTTGGAGGCCGAAAACACAGAGTGTGACCCAGGCTAGACAGGCTGTCCCTTTAGAGCAGGGTGAGGGCAATAGAGAGTGGGTGACTTGGAGAGATATTTAGAGCCAAGAGCTGCCTCCTTCCTTTCTTTCCGGAGGTTGGCGTAGTTTGGCTGGTCCCGCCTCCCCCTGGCTCTCTGTGCTCTGCTCACCGGCCACCACTGGCTGGTGTGACAAAGCCAGGGCTCCTGGGCACTGTGGGGTATTGGAAAGGACACACGTGGAGTCATTGGGAATTCCTGGGTCCAAATCCCAGCCAGGTCACCAAACCTTCATGTCCTGGGGCAAGATACCAAAGCTCTGAGCCTTAGTTCCCCAATCCTCTAACTGGTTATAAAACTCGGCAGATGTATGTGAGGAAGGGTCAGCAACTAAATGTGAGAGGGCTTAGCACATGGTAGCACATGCTATTCTTTCTAAAATATTTTTTTAAAATATTTATTTTTGAGAGAGAAATCGAGAGAGCAGGGGAGGGGTAGAGAGAGAGACACACAGAATCCAAGGCAGGCTCCAGTTTCTGAGCTGTCAGCACAGAGCCTGACGCGGGACTCGAACTCATGAACCACGAGGTCATGACCTGAGCCGAAGCTGGACGCTTAACTGACTGAGCCACCCAGGCACCCCAGGAATCTGCTATCCTTAGGATTCCCATTATTATTTCCCCAGCCCCCTTGCTTTCAGTAGGACGGGAGCCAGGATCTGAGAACTTCACTGAGGAAGGCTGTCCATTTTGGCTTCAACAGCCTTGGGTCAAGTGCGGGTGGGTGGGGGTGGCTTGATGAAAATGAAGAGCCGCAAGCCTTTCCTTCCTGCAGGGGGTTTTCACCCCAGTTAAGTTTAATTAAGCTCAACAAACATTTCCTGACACCTACTAGGTGCCGGGCATGGCGCCAGGCGCCCGCTGTAGGCGCCCTGTGATAAAACAGACACAGAGACGAGAGGTGCTCACAGGCTGGGGGGTGGGGGTGACAGCCGCCTGGCAACTCTATTTTAAGGCCTCGTGAAAGGAAGCCAGGTATGAGCCATTCATTCGTTCAGGCAGCCACCACGTGCTGTGCTATTGGCAAGGGAAGCGGAATGAACAGGAAACAATGGGAGAACAATGGATGCAGAATTGTAATTAAGTGTAAGATTGTATAAAGCAGATGGTAAGTGGGGTAGGAATTCGGAGAGGGGAAATATACACCGGAACACTTCAATTACCCAGAAGCCCCAGGTTCTGCGATCGAGCTTTTCTAAGACTCCAGGGAAACACCGGAGGCCCCACAGCAAGAACCAAGGATGGAGCCGGGAGCTGTGCTCAGCCCTCAGTGTGGGTGAGTTCATTTACTCCTCCCCATCCGTGTGTCTTTATTCCCATTTTACAGATGGGAAATGGAAGAGGTGCAGGGAACCGCCCGGGGTTCACAGAGTCGGGATCTGAACCTGAGCACCCCGACTCCAGAGCCCCAGCTCTGACGGGAGGCTCTGTGCCACCTTGGTCTGTGGGAAGAAGAAAAGAGAGCTCGTTTCTCTTGGTGCCTTGAGCCCCAAGCGTATACACATCTGAGCCACGAGGAACACTCGTGTCCCCGGCACATCTCAGCTTTCAGGGATGCCTTGAAATCCAGGTCCCTTGGGAGCTGTCCTGCGGGTGACTCTACTTACCTCGGCTACCCCGGAGATGAAGGGACCATGCCAATTAGCTAGAGCTCTGGCATAAAACTCTGCCACCGCTCGTGGTGGTATGTGTGCAGAGGTTAAGGGTACCCTCCAAGAATCCTCCAGGCTCAGAAATGGCAGGAGGCACCTTCGATATCACTCATTCTTTCTCACTTTCATTGACACCCTTAGAACCTTCCTTGATTAGGCTGCTTTGAGGAGCAGATGAGGTGATACCTACGAGATGCCCGGTGATTTGGTCTAGCAGTTTTCGTTATTTTTTGCATTGCTAGTATCAGGAGGTAGGACAGGACAGTGGTTAAAACTGTGGGCTGTAAATCAGGCTACCTAGATTTCAAATACCAGTGGTACTGCTTACTGGCTGTGTGACCTTGGGAAGTTACCTGACCTCTCTGAACCTCAATTTCCTCCTCCACAAAATGGGATTACAGGGTACCTGTGATGATTCAGTGAAATAGTGCCTGAAAGGTGTTTTGAAAGTGCACCCTGTACACGTCACTTGCATTTATTAGCAGGATTAGTTACTAACATTCTTTCTGGAGGCTCCTTGCTACTGGGCAGGAGAATTAAAAGTCTCTGCCTTTGGAGGCATTCACAGGTTAGTGAGAAGACCAGGAGATGCCATGGACTGGCACCTTCCAAAGCAGAAGTCACCCCATGTGGCTGTTGTGCACTTGAAATGTGGCTGTTTTGAGTCTCTGTGCACCGTTAAGTGTAGAATACACACTGAAATTGGAAACCATTTTAAAAAGAATGTCAAAGTTATCACTAATATTTTATATTGGTTATCTGTTGCAACTATATTTGGGCTTTATTGGACTTAATATATTATTAAAATTAATTCACCTTGAAATACTTTTCTCAATGTGGTGGTTAGAAAACTTATAATTACAGGGGCGCCTGGGTGGCTCAGTCAGTTAAGCGTCTGACTTCAGCTCAGGTCATGATCTCGGTTCGTGGGTTTGAGCCCCACGTCGGGCTCTGTGCTGACAGCTCAGAGCCTGGAACCTGTTTTGGATTCTGTGTCTCCCTCTCTCTCTGCCCCTCCTCTGCTCACACTCCGTCTCTCTCAAAAATAAACATAAAAAAATTAAAAAGGAGAAGAAAACTTATAATTACATATGGGGCTTGCATGATGTCCAGCTGGTGTTGGACATCACTGGTCTAGACCTTCCATTTTACAGGTAAGCAAACTGAGGTCAGAGAGGGGAGATTTGCCTACAGTTACATTTTAAGTCAGTGGCAGAGCCTAGCCTGGCACCCAGGACTTCCAAATCCCAGCCAGCGTTCTTTGCAGAGCATGGGCGCCCCGACCCAAAACACACACGCGCGTGCACGCACACACACGCACCTCTGTGCTCGCACACATCCCCATTCCAGAGATCTGCACACACGTCACGCACGCCGCCCACGCAGGCTCTGATTGGGAGATGTGTTCCTGTCCCTCGTTATATTTCTGAGCAGGTGTTAGCAATGTGTACAGTTAATCAAGCTCATAAAACAATAACAGATTTCAGCTGTGTGGACCCTGACACGGCAGAGCGGCTAATATCAGTGTGGACAGCCCAGGCTCCCCACCCTCTCCCATCAACATATTCCTCAGTCACTGTGTCCTAAGAAAATGTCACTCTGCATCTCGCCTCCTGTCTTCTGGTGGAGGGCTCTGAGGGTGGGCAGTCAGCGGGCTGTCTACACCCGGGAGGCCCTGGCTGCTTACCGATGCTTCCTCCACGCATCACATCACCCTCTCCCCCTCACTCCTCCCCTTCCTGTCTTTCTGCAAGGACTCCTTCCCCAGCTGGATCTTCGTCCCCGCCCCCCTCTCCACCCCCACCCCTTGTCTACTCCCTTCCCCTTCCCATCCTCCCCTCAGCACTCATTTCTGTCTCCACTCCTTCCCAAACCCGAACCCCATCTCCACGCTCATCTCCACACTTGTCCCTCTTAACAATCTCTGACCAAGGTCAAAGCAAGAAGCCTCCCATGTGCCCCGTGCCTGGGATCGATCCCCTGGCCCTGAGAGCAGTGTCTGGTCAAAGGCAGACGGCCGGCCGCAGGCACGAGCATAAATTCCACGCAGCTTCCTGGGCAAGACTAATCCCGAGTTCCAAGCTGGCTCTGGGACCAGCGGGTTAAAGCAGGCTGCCCGGCTGTGACCACATGGCATAGAATGGTCCGGAATCCACCGAGATCCCCGGCTCAGCAGCATCTCCCTGACTCTTCTGTGACAGTGTCTGATGCACCCACCAGGAGCGTCTCACTCCTGTGGATCCTGAGGGTGCTTCTCCAGAGGTGTCTGTGCTGGTGCTCTCGGGGGGGAGGGGGAGGGGGGAGCACCCACCTGCACCATTTACCCTGAAGGAGGCTCCTCAGGTGAAGAGGCACCGAGCAGGCATATTCGGGTTGGATGAATGTAGCGGTGGAGGTAGTAAGAGCCTGGATATGGGCAGAGCTTCAGGATTTAGAAGCCACTTCCGGACACCTTAGCACACGGCGGACCCTGGGCAGTAGGAAGCCTGTCGGCTCTACATGTCCGGGGTCACACAGAGACCACCACCACAAAACCCCCCCTGAACCCCCTGTCCCCAGGTCAAGCCAGTCAACGTCCTGGTTTTGTTTGACTTTGTCTTAAGCACAGAGGGTTGCTGCTGGAGGTTTCTTGGACTGATTCTGTACAGCATCGGGAAAGGTAAAGTGGCTGCCCGTCCGTCTCAGCGGCCCCCACAGCCGACCTCTGCTGCCTCCGGTCCACGGCCATCCAGGGAGGCAGGGGATTCAGTTATTTTACCCTTGACAGTTAACATCGACACAGCTAAGTAATGGTCTGGTGATCAGTTTTATGAAATTAACTCTGAAATATTGCCTGTCTTTATCTTGAAAGCAGAGCTTTGTTTTGGTCATCGTAACTCACTTTGGGGCTGATGTGATCGTTCTCCGCTCTGTAAATCATCTTGTGGCCTTTGAAATCTGGGAACACAAACCTGTCCTTATACCAACCCCAGCAGGCCTGTGTCTAACTGCATCTTCTAGAGTTCAGCTCCCTCCCCGCCCGTGGGGTCCTCTCCAGCTCCTGCTGGGGTCCCGGCTCTGAGAGGGAGTCACACCAAGGGTCCAGTGCAGGCCCTGCTGCCAACATCGCATGGGCCCACGGGCAAGTCAACTGACCCACCGGGTGTCAGTTTTCCCATCTATAAAATGGACTCAATAAAACATACCCTGCCAACGTTTCTGCTTCCCGGACTTTTGAGAGGAGGAGCAAACGAGAAAAGGGACATAAACCTTCTATAAGCTGCACAAGCATTAGACATTACCCCTTTGATGGCCCACACCCCTCCCTGAGCTGAGAGAATTTCTTTCCCTTCCAGGAGTGGCCATTGTCTGGAGGAAGGGCTAATCTCTCCGGTTCCCTGGCTACCACTGTGTGACAGTGCTGAGCACAGCCCTGCTCTGAATGTCATGTATCATAGGGTGGTAATCAATTAGATGTGGGGAGGGGTGGGGGAGGAAAAAGACAAGTTCAAAATTATATTATTTGCAAAAAATCCATTCTTTGTTCTCAGCATGCCTGCTCTATTGACTGCCTTCCCTTCAATCAGCAACCAGTCATTATACCGTATTTCAAGGAAAAAGAAAGCCACCCTCTTAATATCAAAGTGTCTGTGCATGAATATAAATGTCCCTGCACGTTCTGTATTTTTAATTTCGTCCTTTTTTTGGGGTGGGGGTGGAGGGCTCCCATCTCAGTTTCTTTCCATCCTCTCCACCGGTTTCTCTGGCTTCTACAAGACGCCGCTCGAAGGAGCACCTCCTCCAGGCAGCCACCCTGGTTCACACTGAGCCGCCCAAGCTTCCTTCTGTACCTCGCTGACCTCCTCGGTGCCCGGCTCAAAGGGACTCCTCTGCTGGTTAACTCTGCCCCATCCGTGAGGGCTGGCCTTAGGTACTGCCCCCTAGGCAGCCTTCTAGAACCGTGCCGGACCCTGTTAGGGCTTATCCTCTGGACTCCTGGAGCACTGCCCCCTTGTCATTCTCACAGGTTCCTGTCATTCTGTCCCGTTTCTCCAGGAGACCGTGCTCCCTGAAGTCTGGAGCTTTGTCTTTTGTCTACCTAACCTCGGAGCCAGTGCAGGCCTGTGGCACAGGAGTTCAAGTTCAATTCCTGTCTCGTTCCTTCCTTCCTTCCTTCGTTTCTCCCAGCCCAGGCAAGCACACAGCCTGTTTGTGGAAGGGACCTCACGAGACCCTGGAATGCTGTGGGCCCTGCCTTGCTTTGACCAAGGCCACCTTCCCCGCCACCATGCTCCAAACACGCTGAGAATTTGGGGTGAGGTCAATGAACACCCCAAGCTCCTTCTGACCCCGGGGGCCTCTGCATATGTTGCTGCCTTCCACTCAGCTGTTTGAACGGCTGAGTCTTCCTCATCTCTCAAGTATGGGCTCAATTGTCACCTCCCAATCTAAGCTGGGTCCCCCATTTATTCTCTGTCACAGCACACTGCCATTTCTTCTCAAAACACATCATTATTCTTAGTTCTTTCATATATCNAATGCAAGCACCGTGAGGTGCTTCTTGTCTGTGGTCATGTCCCAAGGTCACACGTCCCAAGGGCCGGACACACAAGGATTTGCTCAACAAACATTTGTCGAATGAATGAATGAATGAATGAACGGGTTGGGGGAGGGGCCCCTCCCAGCCCCATTTGGAAGGGCTGAAGTCTCTGGCCCCACCCAAGGCCCTCCCCCCTGGCAGAAACCTAAGGAAGAGGCAGACCCCGCCAGAAGGAGGGGGATCCCAGCAGGAAAAGGAGAGGGGAAAAGCACAACTCTCTGGTTTATGGGAAAATTAAATATTGAACTGAGTAGTAATAGCAGCCAAGGGAAAAAAAAGACCTAACAAAGAGCCACCGACGGTGACAAGGCAGATAAACTCCCCGTCTGTGCTTCCAATGGGCTGCGGGNCGGGGGGGGGGGGGGGCTCTGTTGTCTGGCGGCTCTTCAGCCCCGCCCACGGCCCCCTCCACCTTGACTGTGGGTAGACACCTGCCCTGACGCAACTGATGGATGGGGTCTAGCTCATTGCCAGTGTGGGTGGGCACTGCCCGGGACCCTTCCTGCCCAGACACGGGGGCCTTTCTGAGCAGACGGGGTCACGAGGGACCTGCCCGCAGCATAATCCATGCCCCCCTCCCCTGGCCCGCAGCACCCGCTCACCTGCCTCGCCCCGCCCCCGACAGCTGCCGTGCTCCCGCAGCACAGATAAAATTAACAGCCCCAGTTGGAGTGCTCTGGCTGACTGCTCTGGGGGAGCAGGGGGGCGGGGGGTGCAGCATGTGAGGCGGAGACTCGGTGAGGCTGGGAAGAGCGGGATCCAACTCGGGTTACCGCTGATGGAGAATAAAATCCTGCACGCGCGCGGGCACACACGCTCGAAGGGGTTAGGGGGGGTGCAGGCCATAGGTTCTAGTGTTGGATCTGGACTCGTGCTCTGGTGCAGAACCATCCACGACATGCTTAACCCGGAGGCTCTCAGAGCGCGTGCCCTGGACCGGCAGCATCAGCCGAACCCGGAACTTGTAAACTGCAAATTCCTGAGCCCCCTGCCAGACGGCTGAAACAGAACCCCGAGGCTGGGTGGGGTTCGGGCATCTGGGTTTGAAGAAGCCTTCCAGGAGATTCTAATGCAAATTCAGGGTGAGAACCTGACTGCATTAGACTCTTTCGAGCCCCCGGTCTGCTCATCTCTAACGGGTAATAAGACCCACTGGGTGGGGGTGTTCTGTCCACAGTAGGTGCTCAGTGAACAGGGACAATTATCATCGGCTGGAACAGCAAGACCCAGGGGGAATTCGAGAACCTCTATTCAGCTCTTCGTGGCCCCAGGAGCCAGGGCAAGGGTAGAACTCTCTGAAGACTCCGGCTCCTTGAGCAGAGTCAAAGGACCTCAAATTCCCAAAGTCCCACCCCGCAAGCCTTGATTGGCCGCTCATCAATGTTCCCCATCTTTTTGATTGGCTTCCTAGGCCGCCAGTTCCATTGGACCCTCCCCCTGCCTGGGGTCTCCTGGCTGCGGGCAGCCTGCCCAGCGGCCTCGCTGCAGTTGCTGTGAGAGCCACGCCATTGTCGTTTATGTGGCAATAGAGCAAATGTGTTCAGGCCCATGATAGGTGCCATTTCCGCAGAGATGAAATCTATGGGGTGTGACATGAATCCGTTTTAAATAGCAGCAAGGCTGGCTATTTGGAGGATGTTTTCAATGTATCCCAGAGGTATATATTACACACATGGGCGATTTCACCAGGTGCCATATTTGCAGCTATATGAAAAACGCCTGCAGAAGCCTCGGGAAGCCTGGGGAGGTCCTGGCTGGTGGGGAAGCACATTCAAGATCTGGCCAGAGGCGGCTCGCACCCAGCTCAAGTTCTTTCCGCTCAAGTTCAAGTTCATCTTGCTCTGTGGTTTTCTCCCCCACCCCCACACTCACCAGAGAGCAGAGAACAAGCGTGGGGACCTCTGTTTCCCCCCAGAAAAACCTGTCCTTTCCAGCAGAACTGAGCCCCCAGGCACCGGGGCCTTTGTGTTCTGGGGCTCAGAACAGGGCTGACCCTTGGCCTTATCCACCCAGGCCTGGGGCACCTGGCCTGAGGTCACCATCCTCCTTAGGCACGTGCTAGCTTCCTGGCCTCTGTGCTGATGGGGACTGAAGACCATAGCAGGTGCACCCCCAGCCAAGCTCCCAGCAGGGTGCCAACTCAGCGGCCCCAGCTTGGAGCCCCTTCTTCCAGCGGATTTCCCAGGGGCCTCTGCGCCCGAGACTTCCTGTTCTCTCAGCACCTCGGGACTGATTTCCCGAGTCAGGTAAATCATTCTCGCCACTTGCTTCTCATAAAGCAAGTTCGGGGCAGGGGAGACAAGGTGAGAGAGGAGGGGGGAGCCATGGAGAAGGGGCATTTGGTGGGATGGGGACTGTGCATTTTTTCTCCCCGACATTTTGCGATAAGACGTTCAAATAACTGAACAACGAACACGCCTGCACTCACTGCCCGGGTCTTGGATGAACTTTACCTGCACCTGCTTTGTCGCACATCCATCGGATTGTGTCTTTTTAAAGAGCTCGGTGAGGCAGAGTCACGCTTCATTCCCAATGGGATCAGTTCTTGGCCGGGATGGAGGGGCTCAATTTGGGGGGGTGTCTCGGAGATCCAGCACGTGCTCGTGGCCTCGCCAGGGCCCCATGGGCAGGGCCTTGGCCCCCTATTCATCTCTGACCCCTCTAACCTCATCCCTCACCAGGTTCCTTCCCACCTTGGTTCTCTCACCTGTAAAACAGGGATTGTCATAGTCCCTAGTCACAAGTGCTGGTACCTAGTCACAGTACCTGGGAGTCACCGGGCCATCGTGAGGATGAGCTAAGCTCATGTTTGTGACGCTTGCAGGCTGCCTGGCACTGGTGAGACCATACTCCCACCGCCAACCTCTGTCGCTGACCTGGACCAGCGGCTGGCCTTTGCCTACACCACTCACTCTGGCCACTGGCCTGAGAGGCCCTCAGCCTGCTGACTGGGAGGCCCCGGGCGAGGAGGGCACGGGGCCATTCTCAGCGAGTGTGCGATGGGCTGATGTTTGCAGGGGCGACTGGGGAGAGGATTTGCTCAGTGCATAATCCTGCACCCGGACATGGGGGCCCACAGGGTCCCCAGGCACACAGTGGGTGGGGGCGTGGCGTGGGGAGGGCACTTGACCATCGTCTCCACTCAGCCGTGGCCACTCTTGGGGACAGGTTCCACACTGAATGCTTTGATGCACATCCCAGGAAGTAGCGATCATTATCTCCTTTTATAGGGACGAAAACTGAGGTTTTCCAAGGCAGTGTGGTCCGCCGTGGGCCAGTCGGCAAGGACCGAGGCTGGCTTTCGTGCCGAGGCTGGCTTAAGCCCTGCGCCCAGGCTCACGGCCCTGAGCGCCCCGCCTGGCGCCGCGCCTCACATGCCATGGGCTTTCCCTCGGGGCATCCGTCGCTCTGCGATGTCGGATGGGCTGGACTAGGTCCCTGCGGAAGTCTGCGGCTCAGATCCGGACAGAAGCTACAGCAGGGAGGGTCTGCAACTGGAGAGGAGGAGACAGTGCTGACCGGCTGCGTGTGAGGCAGTGGGACTGGGCGGCAGAGCAAGGCCAGCCCCTCCCTTGATGGGGTCCTCAGGACTTGGGGTCTCTCCTCTGATGGGCCTGGGTCTGTGGGAGAATCAGCCGGGAGCCATCAATCCCAGTGATACCTTCTCTGCCCCAACTCCTGCTCTCAAATCCCAGGCCCACGTGGCTCCCGTGGCCGCCCCGGACACACGCCCCTGGGGTCAGGGCCCTGCTCTGGCCTCTCCCCTTGCCTGGGGCCGCGCCTAGTGGACGGAGGGCAGGCAGGGCCGGCCTGACACGGCAGAAGAGCCCTTCCCCACCTCCCACTGCTCCCACTGGCACCGGCCACAGCGGTGGTGGCCTTTTCTGGGCTCGGGGACCAAGCTGCTGTGTCCTTTCCCTGCCACCCAGTAGCTGGGCGACCTCGGCAGGCCCCTTACCCCCACTGTGCCTGTTTCCTCACCATCACATGGGGATCATTGAATTATGCGACAGGGTGTTTCCGGAAGGTATTTAGACCCTGGCACGGCGCCTGCAGGCACTGAATAGATGTCAGCCACTGTCACGACTGCCCCCTCCTTACCCGGGCCTCGGGGCCTGCCACACAGCAGTCTTCCCCACTTGCCAGGCTTTCCTGCTCCCACACCATCGCCTACAGGGCTCCTTCTGCCTCAAATGCCCCTGTCTTGTCTGCCCCCAGCCAGCGAGGCCCAGCTGTATACCACCTCCTCCATGAAGCCTTCCTGATTCCTCCTCCTGGAGGAGACCCTCTCCCTGGGCACTCCCGCAGCTTGCAACCTAGCCCTCCCCCATTACCTTTACTTTCCTTCTGCAGGATTCTGGAAACCTGTGCTCTTCTCTGTCTCCCCTATTCTCCGGGGACTCCTTCAGGGACTCTGCCCCGGATGCAGAGACGGGGGCTGAGAGTCTCCATTTGTCACTCACTCACCATGGGATCTTGAGGGGCCTTGGGCTCCTCGTCTTTGAAATGGGGGTACGGACAACCGCTCTCCCACCAGCACCCATGAGAATCAACGAAAATTTTCATAAAGGACCTAGGGCAGCGCCTGGCACGTAATATAAGCCCTCGGTCAAGGCTAGCTTCTGCGATGAACATTGTTGTGATTATTAGGATTTATTTGTTTTTAAGGGTTTCACTCCCGGGGAGCGAGTGCGGCAACCCTGCCTCCTCAGGTAACAGATGGGGAAACTGAGTCCAGGGGTGCCCTGCAAGCCGGCAGAAGAGACAGCGCCACTGACTGCCAGGGCGAAGCAGCCTGCGGTGCTGGCCTCAGTTTCCCCTTCTGTGCGTGGTGGGGTTAGTTCCCTCTCCCCAGGAGCGTCTGTCGACAGGCAGCAGACCCTCCTCCAGGGGCCGACTCGCTCCCCCCGCAGCGGCCCTGCCCTCTTTTTCGGCTCCGATACAGCTCTGTTAACACCTGGACCCTCAGACACATGCCTGCTCCTTAAATCACTGGGCCGGAGGCACCGCAGTTTCAACGGCCACATATCACTTGTAATTAAGGGGCCTGTCCCAGCGATGGGAAGTTTACCTTCTGCCGGAGACACTAAATCCTGCTCCCGGTGGTGGAGGGGAAGAAGCATCGCCCTGACCTAACACCTGTCAAAGTTTAATGATGCACCTGTGGGCCTGCTCTGGAGGGGCCTTGGGGGGGGCGGGTGCTGAGGCCGCGAGGGGCAGGTAGTAGGTGGAGAGAGACAACCTCGGAACGAGCACTGAGCCTCCTGGTCTGTGAGACACGGAAGGTCCCGGGGAGCTGGTGAGGGCCTCAGGGGGTGGCAGCCAGCTCCCTGGATGGTTCAGGGAGAGGTGAATCTCTACAGCTTGGCTCAAGATGGCACAGCGGGCCGTTCTGGAGAGGCTGCAGGGAGGCTCCTTAGCTAGGCAGTCTGGGTTTGAATAACAAAAAAGCTTGGTGCTCCCTGGCTTGCTGTGTGACCTTGGGCAAGTTACTTAGCCTCTCTGGGCCAGGTTCCTCATTATCAAAATGGAAATGCTACAAGCAGCTACCTCCTAAAGTAGTGAAGATGAAAGGAAGTAATATATGTAATATGCCGGGGAAAGTGTGGCATACTGCGGCTGCAGCATTCACCCGTATTCTAGTATGATCTGCCTGACCTACGTGAAGATGAATCTCTCAGTTACTCCCCCAAAGCAGGCACATAGTGGGTGCTTATAATATTGGGTGAAGCCGGACATGTATGGATAAGGAATGAACGGGTGAATGGCTGTTTCTGTCACGTCAGCTCCCTGATGCTATGGATGTGCCGCTTGGCTCAGCTGTCTGCTCCTTCCAGCCTCAATCAAGGATCAGAGAGGTCATGCAGCTTTCCAGATCACACCCAGCATGGACTTCAGAGCCCTTGTCTCTACCCCAGCTGAGGGCCACAGGCCCCCACGGAGGAAGAAGTCAGAGAACGTTTGGGTTCATACTCTACTCTCCCTTTATTAGCAGACTCCGTTTTCTCTTCTGTCAAATGGGGACACTGACCTTGCTGACTTCCCAGATGGCTGGGAGGAGTGGTTGACGGTGCAGCCAAACATTCCGCGTGGTCTCTGTGGAGGGGGTATGTGGCCTGGGCTCCTGTGGCAGCCCTACTGCCCCACACTCAGAGAGGAGCAGGGTCCCTCTGTCTTCCCAGCAGCCCCATGTAGTGGGCAAATTGGGGGCTCCCCCTTCCAGAAGATCTGAGCTCAAATCCCTGCCCACTCACTGCTGTGGGACACTGGGTAGGTTCCCTGCCCTCTCTGCGCAGTGTGGAGTGTCCACTGTAACTGAGTCAGCGTAGGGCCTGTCTGGGGTGGGGAGACTCGAGCTGGGGTGGTGGGTAACAGAACGTGCCAGGCCTGGTGCTGAGTACACAGTGGGCTGCAGTCAAGGGCATGCTTCCTTTGCAGGGCCATGTTGAGTGAGGGAGGGATGGAGGATTCTAGAAGCCTGTCCAGGAGGCGGTCAGCAGGCTCGGGCCTCTGGGGCTGACGCTGGGAAGTGACCGTCCTTGGAAGATGACCCCGTTAGCTCCAGAGTGCTCCTCTGAGCCCCAAGCCCATCTGTCTGGCCCCTCTCTGAACTGGCTCTCAGCCTGTGACCTGAGTTGGGGCAGGCCTGCGGGCGGGCGGAGTGAGCAGCCTTTCCCCAGCTCCCTGGCCAGGCTGAGGCACTCAAGACGGCCGTGCGCAGCCTCTGAACGTGCTCGGACGTCCGTCTCGGAAGACCCTGGCCGCCCCGGCCCCAGCGCCCTGGGCTGCAGCCCCTGCCCCTTGAGCTGTCCCCTCAGAAGCTCCACCCAGCAGGGCGGCGTGGCCCTGGCTTCTCCACCCTTCAGCCCGTTTCCTGCGGTCACGGTCTGCTAAGCGAGACTGCAGGTCTCATCGGCGACTTCTCAGGGACCATCTCCACCCAGTGCCCGGTCCTGCCGTCCCCTCCACACCTGCTCCCAGCTCTCCAATCGGTCCCCAAGTCCTGCGGCTTCTGTTTGGAAACACCTCGTAACTTCCCAGCCCCCATGGCCCAAGCTGCAACCCGCCCCCTCCCGCCCCTGCTGGGCTGGCTGGGGCTGTCTCACCCCCTCCAGCTGCCCGCCCTGCCGTCCGACCCAGGCCAAGGGCCGTCTGTGCCCACCACCTCGTTTACCCCTCACAGCAGCCCTGTGGGGCAATGACCTTCACTGCCCCAGTTTCCAGGAGAGGTAACGGAGGCTTGGAAAGGACGAGTCACTGCGAGACGGGGTAGGGGGTGGGACTGGACCACAGCTGTGACTCTGTTTCCTTGTCCTCCTCTACCAGTGCGAGCCTGGGACCCCACAGTCGTCACTGCCTGGTGTCACTTCCTGCGGCTCTGACCCCATTCCCTGGCCCCCCTGACACTTACAGGGTGGGGGGTAGGACAACACAGATGGAAAGTGAAAACAACGGTCCCTTTCAGGGGCGCTCGCCGTGAGCTTGGGACACGGGCCTGTACATTTCATGCCCCAAGCGGGGAGGCGCTACTATAACCCCATTTAGCAGACAGGGAAACTGAGGCTCAGGAGAGGAAATAAACAACCTGCCGGTGCAGCGTGGTGGCTCAGCCGAGGGCTCTGGAGTCAGCCTGCCTGGGTCTGGATCAAGTTCAACCTTTACTTGGCTCGTGCCCTTGGGCAGGTTTGTTAAGGTCTCTGCTTTCACACTTGTAAACTGAGGAAGATAATAGCGGGCCTCCCTTAGAGGGCTGTGAGGACAATTAAATGAGTTCGCAGGTGCAGGGCAGAACTGGGCCTGGCATACAGTAAATGCTCAATGAACATTTGTTGCCTTTATTACTGGTAGTTGCAGAACTAGGTTTAAAATGTATGGCTGGGAGCGCCTGTGTGGCTCAGTCGGTTGAGCATCCGACTTCGGCTCAGGTCATGATCTCATGGTTCATGGGTTCGAGCCCCACGTCGGGCTCTGTGCTGACAGCTAGCTCAGAGCCTGGAGCCTTCTTCAGATTCTGTATCTCCCTCTCCCTCTGACCCTCCCCTGCTCATGCCGTCTCTCTCTCTCTCAGAAATAAATAAGACCTTAAAAAATGTTTTAAATAAATAAAAAATAAATAAATAAAATGTATGGCTGAATCTCAGGTCCCTCCCCTCAAATACTCCTCAGTCCTCTAAGGGAGTAAACGTGGTGGCTAGTCAACCTACTTGAATAGAGGGGCTAATTCTTCATTGGGGACCACCCAGCCTTCTCCTAGTTTCAATCTGGGGGACCTTGGTCACTCACTGTCATTCATCCAGAGTGCGTGGGAAGCAGGGTGGGGAGGAGAGGGGGCTGGGAGGGGGACCCGCCTGGATCGACATTTGCTTGGGAGACCAGAGTGCCCAGGCCTGGTCCTCAGGACCCTGGGGGCTTCTGGTGTGGGAGGTGGAGGTTTGGGTTTGCACCCCCCCGGCACCCCAAACTCCTCTGCGGCTCTGGCTTGGGTCCCATCCTGCCCATGTCTCCTCCTCCTCCTCCTCATAGCAGCCTTGCTCCATGGAGCCTGTGGCCACTGCAATGGCCTGGGGCCAGGTCACGTAATTAGTGTGAGCCCAGCAGGCAGCTCCACCGCTCAGGCTCCAAGACAAGGAAGGAGCTAATCATTTCCCACCCAGCAGGCATCGCGGGCTACGGTGGGGCCTNCCTTGGGGTTCCCCAGGGATTCTCAGACCAGAGGCCTCCTTCCATTGGCCTCAGCTGCCCCCCGGACGGCCATATACTCCGAACTCGAGCTGGGTCTGCCTGGGAGGCACGGGTCTCCCCCTGGCTCTCCTGCGCACGGGCGGGCTTCTCGAGTCGGGCTCTGCAACCCGCCGCCTGCTTTTCCGCTAGCATCCTTCAGAGAGGGAGGGCTGTGTTTCTTCTTTTCTGCTCAGCCCTACGGCAGCAACAGCAGACCTTCGAGGGGTGCAGGCTCAGATCTCCCCTCACGCTTGGAGCCATGGACATTTCTCCTTCCCAGGTCAAGAGAGGTCCTTGACACTCCAATTAGGAGGTCCTTTTTCCAGAGAGGAGCACTGGGCTGGGTGTCCAGAGAGTAGGGTTCAAACATCTGGTCTTAGAAAGCAGAGCTCCAGGCCTCTAGAATTCCTGGGCTCAGGCCTGGCCTCATGGAAGTGAGCTCAGCTCCATCACACACAGTGTGTTGTATCCTTTCTTCCGGGAGCACGGACCAGCCCAGGGTGAGCCTCTTGTCACAGGAAAGCTCGAGGAACTGGCCCCAGGAGGACTTCCTGGGGACCCACCACCCCAAGTCACAGCCGGAGAGTAACAGAGCCAGACTAGAAATGGCCAGAGGGCTTAAAGCATCAGAAGTACGTAAGGATAGACGTATAGGTCGATGGAATACAATAGAGTCCAGAAATAAACTCTCCCATTTATAGTCCACTGGTTCTCGGCAAGGACGCCAACCCAATTCAATGGGGGAAAGAAGAGCATGTTCCAAAATGATGTGGGGATAACTGGACACCCACCTGCAACTGACAGAGGCTGCCATCTCCTCCACAGCGCATATAAAAATTCACGCGAAACAGATGGTACACTTAAACTTATGAGTTTAAATTATTAAGGCTCTTAGAAGAAAAGCAGGAGTGTACTGTGACCTTGGGCTGGGCAGAGCTTCCTCAGCTAGGAGACCCAGAGCACAAGCAACAGAAAATGAATAGATGGGGTGAACTTCATCCCCACGAAAACCTTTTTCCTTCCAAGGTCGCCAGCAAGAAAGTGGAAAGGTAACGCGCAAAAAAGGGAGAATGTACACAGATGTTACACCCCATCCGACCCTCGCATCTGAAATAAAGAACCCTTACAGCAACAGCGATGAGAAGCCAGATAACCTGGTTGAAACGAGCAAACGATCTGAAGGTGTTTCTGCAAAGCAGATCTCCGAAGGGCAACAGAGCGCGTGACACGGCGATCAATGTCGTCAGCCATCAGAGCAACGCCCATCACACCACGATGAGAACCGCTTCCCGTGCGCAAGGATGGCCGCCATCAAGAAGACGGGTAGCGGGTGCGGGTGAGGATTGGAGAGATGGGGACCTTGTGCCGCTATAGGGAAAGTCAAAGGGCACAGTTGCCTGCCGGACCCTCAGGGTTGTGCCCAGAGTTACACTTGATCCAGCAAGTCCACGCCTGGGTCTGCGCCCCCACGAGACCTGGAAACTACCCGTTCACACAAAACAACCCGATCGTGAATGTTGACGAGAGCGTGATTCATAACAGCTGGAAAGTGGAGATGTCCTTCAACTGGTGAATGTACAGACAGAATGTCACGGGTCATACAGTGGAATCCCATTAGCCGCCAAGAGGAAGGAGGTCCCACTATGTGCGCCAATATGGATAAAGCTCGGAAACCTTAGACAAAGCGAAGTCCCAAGAATCACAAAGACCCTGTACTGTATAACCCCATTTATAGAAAGGGTCCAGACCAGTCCATGTACAGGGTGGGTAGATTGGCGATCTCACCTAAGACTGGGGCGAGGGATGGAGGAGGGGGAGCCATTGCCGATGGGGAACAGAGTTTCTCTGGGGGCGGTGAAAGCCTTCTAAAATTGGTCACACGACTTAAAGTGTTTGCACGACTCAGTGACTGTGCTAAAACCCCTTAAGTTGTATACTTTAAATGAGTGCATTCTATGTCCTGTGAATGATAGATCAATAAAACAATTCTTAAAATAAAGCAAGAAAGAAAAGCACACCAGATGCACTTCATAAAAATTTAGTCAAGAGGCACCTGGGTGGCTGAGTCGGTTGAGCGCCTGACTTCAGCTCAGCTCACGATCTCGCAGTTCATGGGTTCGAGTCCCATGTCGGGCTCTGTGCTGACAGCTCGGAGCCTGGAGCCTGCTTCAGATTCTGTGTGTCTCTCTCTCTCTGCCCCTCCCCTGCTTGTGCTCTGCCTGTCTCTCTCTCTCAAAAATATATAAACGTTAAATCAAAAAAGTTCAGTAAAACATATCATAAAATAAGTAAATAAAAGGCAAGCTACACAAAGTTCATTAACAACTGTGCCCCAGGGTGGGGGGAGGGAGGAACCTGTGTCCCCTGGCCCCAGGTTTGGAAAGCATCTAGTGTGGTTCAGTGCCACTGTGGCCTTGGGTGCCAAAATTCTGCCTTTATCTGCCAATCTCACTGGGACACTTACAGAAGAGAGACAGGGATCCTGAGCTAGGGCATTTTATGAATGCTTATCAACAAGTTACGGCTTCTGGTAGAGCAGAGTGGTTGAGTGTGCAGGATGCCCTTACCCTCGTGTGGCCACTGGCTCGCTGGGTGTCCCGGGCAAGTGACATGCCCGTCTGTTTCCTCACCTGGTGAAGAAAGGGCAGGATCTGTCTTACGGAACTTCTGGGATGATTTGATAAGTTAGCCTGGGAAGTGCTTGGCCCCGTCATAAATTCTCCGTGAGCGGCGACCCACGCGGCTGGGAGGAGAGTGCCGGCTTCAAAGTCAGACGCAAATCCTCTGCCTGGCCACCTCCCGGCTCAGTTACTTTGGGCTCAAACTGTCTCTGAAAAAGATGTGTTGAAGCCCTAACCCCCAGTGCCTGTGGATGGGATCTTATTTGGAAATAGGAATTTTGTAGATTTAACCAAGGGAAGAGGAGGTCACACTGCCTTAGTGTGGGCCTTCACCCAATGCCTGGTGTTACGAGAGAGGAAGACGGACACTGAGACACAGACCCAGGGAGGGGGACGCCACATGAGGACGCAGGCAGAGAATGGGGGGGACACATCTACGCATCCGGGGACGGCTACTGCCAGCCACCAGCAGAGGCCGGAGGATGCAAGGAAAGACCCTTCCCTAGAGCTCTCCGAGGAAGCACAGCCTTGCCGATGCCTTGATTTCAGATTTCTGGCCTCCAGGACTAGGAGAGAATGCATTTCTGTGGCTTTCAGCACCCCCCTCTCCCCCCATTGGGGTCATTCGTTACCAGCATCCCTGGGGGCCCAACTGTTCCCAGGCCCTGGGTCCTGTACCAGCACCTGCACCGCCAGCGACCATCTCCCTTGACGGCGCCTAAGTCCCACGAGGCAAAGGCTTTCCCGCTCTGCGCTGCGTCCTCAGCGCCCAGACCTGCGCTTGGCCCGGGGCAGAGGCCGAGTGAGGATGTGTGGAACCCACACGAAGCAATCCTCACGTGCAATCGGTTGCATGAAGGCCTGCAGTCCACATGCTCGGGCTTCACCTTCTTGGAGGTTGAAGCCCCCTTGTTTAAAACAGCCCATTTCCCCCAGACTATACCTTTCTGGGCCTCTGCTTTCTGGACCGCCCTCCCTCTGACATCCCCGGGCTCCAGCTCCGTATTTGTTCGTGTCTGCGTCCCTTCCAGGGGGAGGTGGGGGACTGCATCTGGCTCATTTCTGAAGCTGAATTCCGGTACACGCAACAGCACCTGGGACGTACTAGGTGCTCAATCAATGTTTCTTAAAGAAATGAACAAATGAAGGAGGAAGGAATGAATGGCATTTAGAATGCCTGTGTGTGGCCATCCAGCTGGCCTTGTGATGTATTTTAGCAAAAACAAAACAAAACAAACCATTCTTGGGGCGCCTGGGAGGCTCAGTCCATTAAGCGACGGACTGTGGCTCAGGTCATGATCTCTGGTTGTGGATTCAAGCCCTGCATCGGGCTCTGTGCTGACAGCTCAGAGCCTGGAGCCTGCTTCGGATTCTGTGTCTCCCTCTCTCTCTGCCCCTTGCCTGCTTGTACTCTGTCTCTCTCTCAAAAATAAACATTTAAAAAAATTTTTAAAACAACATTCTGATGTTGTTTTTTTTGGTACTGGACTGTCCGTGTCACGAGTGGACACTGACCAGGATGTGGACCCAAGTGGGTGGGACTCCAAGTCCGTGCTCCTTTCAGAGGGTCTGAGTAGTGAGGGGCCCTGGAGAGCAGGAGATGAGAAGCACCTGTGGGGTCTGGGACCTCGGAACCGTCTGACTTTTCAAGCGCCCAGTGCTCCCGGTCAGGGCTCAGTTTCCTGGAGCCCCTACTGTCTCAGCTCTGCGCCCCCCTTGACATTTGTGTCACTAATAGCCTTTGCGTCAAAGGTGGGGGCGTGTCCCTTGGGAGCTCAGAGTGGCTGTCAGGCTCTCCAGCTCTGATCTCGGGCAGCCTGGCGGGACCCCTGGCTCTCCCACTCAATGGGTGAGCCCCTGAAACTCTCAGAGCCCCCTTCACTCATCTGTGAAAGGGGGTGTCCATGCCACCTCGGAGGACCCTTGTGAAGGTCACACGGTTAGCAGCGGGCTAGACACTCAGCACACAGCGCCGGCCACACACCTGTGCTTGACGGAAAGCGGCCTTGATTATTAGCTGTGGGTCCGAAAGGGTGGGTGCCCTGTGCACTGAGGGCGGGAGAGAAACCCGGCCTCTCGGTCTCCGGGTGGGAACAGGAGAGCCGGCGCGGGTCGGGGTGGGGCTGTCCGGGCTCACATTTAATTGATTGTAACATCGCACCCTTAACATGCTCCCCCGCACCACCTGCGCCCCCAAGAATCGCGGCTGCAATCCTTCCGTGACTGAGTATAATGCGTTCCTGGGGCCCAGCACGCAACTTTCAAATTGGCTTACAATTTATCTGCAGCTCGGATAAAAACATTTTAATGACTGTGTGCGGCACGAACCCTTGGTGTCACCCACGGGGCTCCCAAATGTTTTTTTCCCAGCACATAGCAGGGATGTTATAGGCGTGAAATTACAGCCGCTCTTGCATTTTGATCTGCACCCCGAGGCCTGTGGAAACAGCGCGTTAGAATGTGCTAGATGCAGCCGCAGACTGGGTGCCGGCTCCCCAGCACAGCTGCTCTGTGCTTTCGATGCACGTGGGGCTGTGCGAGGTGCCTTGTGCCTCGTCTCCCTTCCCCCGGCTGTCCTAGGAAGCTTCCCTTGACCCTCAGATTGAGGAGGGGGCTGTCTCGCCTCACCATTGGCTGCCACGATCCTTAGGGTCCCTTTGTGCATAAAGCAGCCCCAGCTTTCAATGGCCTCCACTCACTTGGGGGGAGGGTCTTGGTGTGCGCGTGTGCCCGTGTGTGACCAGAAAGGGTCTATGACATTTCACAGATGGGCCAGGACAGTGAGCAGATGGTAGTATTTGAAACTTGCCCTGAAATATATTTAAAGGGGGCGGGTTAAGGAGGAAGGGGGAGTCACACACTTTTCAAGCCTTTCTAATCGTGCCTGATGTTTAAACATTTTTTAAAATATTTTTATTTATCTTTGAGAGGCAGAGAGTGAGCGAGGGGAGGGGCAAAGAGAGAGGGAGACACAGAATCTGAAACAGGCTCCAGGCTCTGGGCTGTCAGCACAGAGCCCGATGCGGGGCTCGAACCCACGAACTGTGAGATCATGACCTGAGCCGAAGCCGGACGCTTAACTGAATGAGCCACCCAGGTGCCCCTTATTGTGCCTGATGTTTAAGTGACATGAGGCCTATTTGTCGTGAGAGATACTATTTACTGAGCGCTCGGAATGTGCCAGGTGCTGGGCTTGGAACAGTCTGTTCTGGGGATCATCTCATTTAATGGCCCAACCTTGGCTGAGCCACTTCCTTCTCCCAGCCTGGGTCTGGGCCACTGACTCAGTGCGGTTTCTTCCTCACAGGCCGATGTGGCCACTGGAGCCCCGGAGCTGCCCCCAGGGAGAGGTCCTCACACTCAGCACCGCCCCCGCCCCACACCCCCTCTCTCCCAGCCCGCCCCTGACCTTCCCGACCTTGCTGAGCCACAGTGAGCCCATTCCAAGTGCTCTGAGACTGGGACAGCCACAGCCCCGCAGGCCCTGGGCAAAGCCTTTCCCCTCCCCAGCCTCAGCTTCCATCTGTGAATTGGGGATGATAGTAATCCCGACCTGAGGGCCTGTTGTCAGCATCAGACAAAGCTGCTCTATTGAAAGCACTTTCAACAGAGTAGCAGAGCTGGGGCGCCTGGGCGGCTCAGTCAGTTAGGCCGACTTCGGCTCAGGTCACGATCTCGCCGTTCATGGAGTTCGAGCCCCGCGTCGGGCTCTGTGCTGACAGCTTGGAGCCTGGAGCCTGCTTCTCATTCTGTGCCTCCCTCTCTCTCCGCCCTCCCCTGCTCACTCTCTGTCTGTCAAAAATAAATATAAAAAAAAAAAAGAAGAAGAAGAAGAAGAAGAGGTAGCAGAGCTGGCCGAGCGGGAGGTGCGGCTGTCCTCATCAAGGCTGGGCTTTGCCCCGGCTCCTCCCCCAGGCCTTCGGGAGAGGCCAGGAGGACACGTAGGCAGAGGCGGGCTGTCCTCACACTCCCAGAACCAGGGCCGACCTGGGTCCCTTTGCAGGGACTCGGCGCACGAAGCTGCGAACACTTGGTTCTCAGACCGGCTTGTGCCTCCTTGGAGTCATGAGTCGTGGCCGAGACTTCCAGGGGCGCCGGGCCCAAGGGCAGGAAGGCCCGAGCCAATGACACTAACTATGCCCAAGTCCCTCCTCGTGAACCTCTTGGCTTCCTCGTCTGGACTTGGCGTTTTGCAAACTTTACTTAATAAAAAAACCTGACAACCACTCTGGAGGGTAGGCACCCTTCTCCCTATTTTACAGATGGGAAACTGAGGCCCCAGGGGGCTAACGAACACAATGATGGATCTGGGATTCAGCCCGAAACCTGCGTGTCCTAAAGTTGTGTAAAGGGATGATAAGATCTCCCGGCTCCCAGGGCGGTGGCCAGGATCCCGTAAGAAAATGTGCAGGAGCCAGGAGCTCACGCACTGTCAGCCGCAGGCCGGGCATGGACAGTAGCCATGCTTCCAGCTCAGCTGCAGGCTTAGCCGGCATGGGGGTCCCTGCCGCGTGGGGGGACAATCGGGCGGCGGCGACCACTGATAAGCGCGATGACTTCTGAGCGGTGGATCAGAGGCCTGACCAAGATGGGTGAGTGCTACTTCAGTAAGAATCCTAGGGGCGCCTGGGTGGCTCAGTCGGTTGAAGCGTCCAACATGGGCTCAGGTCATGATCTCACGGTTCGTGGGTTCGAGCCCCGCGTCAGGCTCTGTGCTGGAGCCTGTTTCAGATTCTGTGTCTCCCTCTCTCTGACCCTCCCCTGCTCACACTGTCTCTCTCTGTCTCAGAAATAAATAAAACATTAAAAAAAAAAAAAGAATCCTGCCCAGGGAACACCCTGAATTTCCAGAGGTCAGAGCCTTTCTGACCTTTCTGATGGGTGGTCCTGCCCCTCCCCCTCTGGCAGCCTTCGGCCTCTTGCTCAGTAACTGGGATCCCATCAGCTCTCTCCGCCGTGGGCAGAGAGAGGAGCCATGCTGGCCAGGAGCACAGCGCCTTGCTCGGCCACGACCATCGGGCCTGCTGTGCGGTTCTGGTCGGCCCCACAAGATCTCTCTGTGCCTAAGGTGCTGGCTGGCCTAGCATGTGGGGTAACGGACTCACAAATGTCAGAGCTGGGAGGACTCAGGACCATCCAGTTACACCCCCTCACTGTATAGAGGAGGAAACTGAGGCCATAGAGGGAGAGTATTCCCGCTCAGGGAGCTTTGGTGAATGAATGAGGGGCGTGGGCCTCCTGGGGGAGGTGGCTTTTGAGGATGCCACCCTGGCTCAGATAGAGAGAAGTCTGAGCTGGAGCGTCTACACCTGCTTTCAGGGGTGCAAAAGCTGGTGTGGGAGTCCAGATGCCTGGCTTCTGGCCCCAGAACTGAGCTGCTATTACAGGAAGAGTTTGTGATCCTGGCTGTGTGGCTGCAGGCAACTTGCTTGCCCTCTCTGTGCCTCCATATCTGTGTACGCAGAATGGGGCTAATAATACCAGTAGCTACTACCCTTGGGTGGGCTGTGAGGATTAAATGGCATAACGTGGAGAGCACAGGCCAGCTGCCTCCGAGGGGCCCTCCGTGATGCCTCTCCCTATACCAGCTGCCCACCTACAGCTGCTCTCTATCCAGTTACCTGCTTGATTCCCTTCCTGGGACTTAGCACTGCCCAAAGCTGTCTCTCCTGCACATGTGCATGTTTCATGCTTACATCGTGCACTGGATACAACTCCCCAAGGATCTCGTCCTGTTGAAGGAGCGTGTCCATTACCTAGCACATAGTGGGTCCTCAATAAATATCCAATCAATAAATGGTTACGTGCAGGTCTCTCATCAGACTGGGAGCCCCTTGATGGTGCAGAGCGACTTTTGTTCTCCACCAGATTCCCTGGGCCAGCCGGCTCCGGGGCCGGGCACCAGGCAGCCACCTTTGGGGAGAGGACATACTGCAAGGGGAAGTAACTTGGCACCGCCGCGCCCCCCCCCACGGCCCACCCCCCAAGAAGCCAGAACACAACACATGCCGCCGCTGCGGGGATCAGTGTCCCTCTGGAGGTCTGGCCTTCGGAGGTTTTCAATGTCCCCGGAAGCAGTGGCTTTCCAGGGGCCTTTGTGCTGTCATTGATGGCCTGGGTACGACAAGCCTTGTTTCCCTGGTAAATATCATTTGATAAGAAAACCAGAGAATGCGGGACCCCTGAGTCAGGGCCAAGTCCCTAGAATTCTGGCAGCGGAATCGGAGGGTGTGGCTGGCGGTGGGGCTCCCGAGACTGCTAGGAGCAAGGCCCGTGTTTTATAAGGGGAGGAACCGAGGCCGGGGTGTGGACACGGCCAGCCGGAACAGGCACTGGCATTTCTACACGTGCACTCTAGGTGAAGGCACAGACATAAGGTCAGGACCCAGGACACGCTGACACCCAGTCCTGACCCTTTCTCGCTGATCACTTGATGTTTCAATGTCCTGGAAAAGGTCCAGGGTCAGAATCACTCTCTACAGCAGGTGTGTATCACCTCCCCCAGGGAGGCTCCCAGATTGTCCTGTCCCTGGGAGAGGGGGGAACCCACCCCCACTCTACTGTCCCCATAGGCACTTCTATGAACGTGGCTCTTGTCTTCAGCCTGGAAAGGTGCTCCCCCAGGTGCCCCCTCAGTGCCCGGCACCTTCCTTCCTGTGTCCTCACGGGGTCCCAGGGCCCGGAGCTGGGGGGTCCCATGAACGACCCATCTGGCCTTCATCCCACCCCTGCCTTACAGAAGTGGACACTGAGGTCTGCTGCCCCTCGGGAGGCTCTCTTTCCTCCTTCAGTCGCTCATTTGTCCCCGTCAACGTGTCAGAGCCCCTCCAAAGTGCCCAGGCCACGAGGACATAGCGCTGCCTCCCTGAGGTCAGGGTTTATCAGTGCAGGTGGGAGAAGGGCCTCCTGAGAGGCAGTCCTTGGGTGGTAAGGTGGCAGGGCCAGTCTCCTCTCCCCTCGGAGGCGGGAGTGGGAAAGAAGAGGGTTCACTGCCCCCCCCCCCAGCAGGCTTGGCGGGTGGCTCCCGGGACAGCCCCTCCGTGTACACGCCCTCACGCACACACACACACACACCGCTCCTCACTGCCACCCTGGTACCGGGGGGCCCCGTACTCACCCATGACGTTGAGGAAGATGTTGCCTGATGCCAGGACCACCTTCTCCCTCGTGGCACGGTCGTAGATGCCTACGTGGCACTCGTAGGGACCGTTGTCTGAGATGCGGACCTCGGGCAGCCTGGGGGAAGGCAGAGGGACAGGGTGAGGCCCCGCCGTGCCGGGGCTGGAAGGCGCAGCTCCCCAAACCCCGCTGCTCAGGCTCCGATCAACAGCCGCTTCTGGATTCACCTCACGCTCGTGTGCTATGCTGGGGGGGAGCGGCAACGTTTATGGAGCACCGACTGTATGCCAGGCCCTGTGTTTCATTCTTCAGGAGGTGAATGTGGGGGGGCCTGTGTGTTCAGCTGGAGTTGCACCTGCACCTCCGTGAGCTGCGGATGGGAACAGCGCCCCTACCTAGAGGCCCCGAGTATGACCGGCGTGTGGCGCTGTCCCCCCGCGCATCACGGCACTGAGCCCCCCACAGAGGATCGCTACTCCTGTCTCATAAACAGGGAAACTGAGGCTCCCGAGGAGGCACAGATGCCCCCCCTCCCCCCGAACATGGCTGATAAGAGCCAGGATGGGAATTTGGATTCTTCTTCCCACACTGTCTTCCCGTCCCTTCACGCTCAGCCTTGGGGGCTTGAGGAGAAACACAGCAACCTTCTCATCCCCAAGGAGCCCCTGTCCTGAGGGACGAGGAGGCTGGGAAGCCGAGGAGCACTGCCAGGCGCGTGGAAAAGGGGAACCTATCTGAGCACAAAGCAGCTGGTTCTGCCCGAGGCCCTCTGGAAGGAGCCGTGGCCGGAGGCCACCCCACTGCTAAATCAGTGAAACGGGGGGCTTCTCTGCAAGTGCCAGCCTTCTCTGGCCTAATCACGTGGCCAAAGGAGAGCCTCTTCTGGCCACACCTCAGAGGAAGTGGGGTCTCTGTGTCAGAGGTCCCCACGCTGCAGCACAACACAGGGAGCAGCTCACGGTCATGACCACGGTCATGGACGCCCCAGGAAATGCCAAGCATGGCACCCTACTCACCAAACTGGCCCCACAGTCTGGTCAGAGAGGCCCCGCGGGGGGGAGAGGGGTAGGAGAGGGCAGTGGTTAAGAGCACAGGTTCTGGGTGTGGGTCCCGCCCTGCCACCCTGAGAAGGGGGTCCCTTCGATCCAGCTCTTGGTCCCCACCCCATCATGGACACACTTCCACCCCCTCCGCGAAGCTGTCCCCTCCGATCTGCTTCTGTTGCGCAGTCTAACCTCAGATTCATTCTTTGTTCCTTCATGTCAGCTGCCCTGGTTCCTCCCTGACTCAGTGTCCCCCACCTCCCGGCACCCCGCACCTGGGCTCTCAGCCTGGGCTCCAGGCTGCCGGCTCGGTGGAGCCAGCACACATTAGCATAAACAAACACCGTCATTTACATAGAATACGCAGAAGTTGACATCTGGTCTACCGACTGTCATAAAAGAGCTCCGAGAGAAGGGGGGCTTTTCATCAGGGACACTTTGTGGGGAAGAGGCTATCTTCCTTCCCTCCCTCCCGGGCTCAGAGGAGCGCCATGTCAATGGGAACAGCGGGGGTCTGTCTCCCCTTGGGAGCTATTTCTTTGGTTTGTAACCCAGCTAGACTGAAAAAACAGCCCCTCTACCGGCAGGGTGCTGCGTCACAGTCGCCTAGAGGGACATATTTAGGCGACACTCATAGGTATCAGTTATAGGGGCGACCTGCCTAAGTGACTTATGTAGGTGACAAGTGTGCTGGCGACATGCTCAGGTGACAGTTAACATGAGCGGTATGTGTGGGTGACACAGCGCAGGTGGTAGAAGACGGCTCCGGGGACACCGGGGTCGGCGCCTTGTGAACAAAGTGCTTCTCACTCGAGACCGTGTTCCTCCACTGGGCTCCTCAGCGCTGCCAGTGACCCCGTCACGCTCCTGGGCACCACCCTCCGTCTCCCCAACGACTCAGGGACTTGGTCAGGGACTTGATCAAGTCCTGGGATGCTCTACCTCCTAAAAACATCCTAAACTGTATCCGCTTCCCTCCATCCCCACGGCCGCCATCTTTTCTCACCTGGAATGGGGGCCGGTTGGCTAACCGGTTTTTCTGCCCTTGCTCGTCTTCCTCAGATCCATTCAGCAGGTGGAACCGCGATCTTTGCACATGCAAATGGACTTAATGGCACGCCCTCCCTAGAGTCCTTGGGAGACTTCTCTAGGCTCTTAGGATAAAGACCGGAATCCTTATCTTGGCCAATCAGGCCAGCATGGTGGCCGCCTCCTAGCCCTCCCCTGCTCTAGCTGCAATGGCTTTCTTTCCATTTTTCTCTTGTGCCAGGTGCCTTCTTAAAAAATAAACTTGGGGCGCCGGGGTGGCTTAGTCGGTTAAGCGTCCGACTTTCGCTTAGGTCATGATCTCGCGGTTCGTGGGCTCGAGCCCCGCGTCGGGCTCTGTGCTGACTGCCAGCTCAGAGCCTGGAGCCTGTTTCAGAGTCTGTGTCTCCCTCTCTCTCTGACCCTCCCCTGCTCACGCTGTCTCTCTCTCTCTCTCCTAGAAATAAATAAAACATTTAAAAAAATTTTTTTTTAAAAAATAGACTTAATTTTGGAATCATCTTAGATGTACACAGAAGTCACACAGAGACTAGAGCATTCGCACACACCCCTCACTGATTTCTCCCGTGGTTGACCTCTTCCACGACCAAGGTACAGCTGTCAGACTAAGAAACCAACACTGATACATCACTATTGCCTTAAGTCCTGACTCTTTCTGGATTTCCCCAATTTTTCCACTCGTGTCCTTTTTCTGTTCCACAATCTCATCCCAGACCCCTTGGAGGTGACCCTTACAGGTGCATTTAGCCCAGCGCCTTGTTTGATTCGGCGCTGTTGCTTGCAATATTCTCTTTTCCTGGGGCACTTCATTTCCTCCCCCTGGCTGTATCCTTCAAGTTACAAAGGAACGGTCACTTTCTTAGCAACCACCTGGACCAGCTGCGTGTGGTGGATTGATGGCCCTGATTAATTATCCATGCCTCTTGCAAACAGTCTTGATAGTTTCTCCTGCCTAGGAGTGGAGCCTCTCTCCCCACTCTTGGCCTTTATGACTTGCTTTGAGCAACAGTATGTGTAGGAAGTGATGGTGTGCAAATTCCAAGCCTAAGTCTCAAAAGAACTCTCTCTCTCTTTCTCTGTAGCCCCACCTCCCTCCCCCAGCCTCTCTCCCTTTCCCTGCTTCTTCCCTGAGAGCAAGTCTCTGATGTGGACGAGGGCACATGGAGACATGGAAAGAGACCCCAGCTGGCCCGCCATTCCAGCCAAGGTCGTACTCAGGAGTGAGCCTCACCAACCCCTAGACTCACGAGCAATAATTCACGGTTGTTGCTTTAAGCCGTCTGGGCTTGTGATGGCTTGTTATGCAGCAATAGCTGACTGATGCAGCAGTGCTGGTCTAAACTGTAACTTGATGACTTTCATCTGTGACTCTCGAACACTGTCCTCTCCTGCCAGGCACGGTAGGCTCTGGGGAGGCAGGCTGTGCCCGTCTGGTTCACCAGTGTGTCCCATGGCCTTGTGCGGTGCTTGGTTCATGGTAGGTACTCAGTCAACCTTCAGTAAACGGATGGCAACCTTCCAGAAGGCCTGGAGTGAGCACGGAGAACCCTGTCTCCCTCTGTGCTAGGGAGCAGGTGCGGAGTCTAATTCTTACCTGCGGACCTAACCACTTCCAGGGCACCACTTTGATTTGGACCCAATGCCTCATCTGGGCTTGGGCGCTCGGTGCCGTCCTCCTAAAGTGGATTAAGCAGCCCAGTGATGCCCTCTCCCCAGATCTGAGTGGCATTGATCTGCACGCCGGATGAAAGGCTCTGCACAGATAGTGGGGCCCCGAGGGGGCTGGGGCAAGAAGAGCAGCTCTCATCAGCATTGAGCTCTGATCAATAAACTATTAATAACTGCAAAGGTTTCTGGCAAAATCAGTGTAATGCAGTTTAGCGGCTGGAGTTTACCCATAGCAACAGCAGCTCCAAAAGCCACGTAATTGTGTTTTTGAGACAGCGGACACACAGATAGCAGAGAGCCCTCCCCCCCGGCCGTCCCCGGGGGGCCCGTAGCTCTGGTTAGGCCGTGCGAGGGCTGCTCACTGGGGTTTCCGCCAGGCCGAGCGTGAGCGCGACTATGTGTCCCCACTGCGTGTCATGTCCCGTGCTGAGCCCGGGGGCCGAGAGGCCTATACAGAGATGCCAAGGGCTTGGTCTCTGCTCCCTCTGCCTTTGCCTAAGCTGTTCCCTCTGCGTGGACTCCTCTTCCTTTCTTGTCCACGTGGCAAGTCTCTAGCCATCTGTCAAAGCCCAGCGAGTGAGTCTCACTTTCCCCACCTGTGATGTCATGCCATCAGGGAGTTGGATTTAGCTCAGAGCTGACACGGCGTGAGAGACCAATGGGCTAGAATCACTATGGAGAGCAATCCTTAGGTTCTACATCCAATGCCACCTCTGCCGGGCAGGCTGCCCTGACTGTCTGCCCTTCTGTGCAGAGTGCCTCTCCACCTCTTCAGGGCTGCACATCTGGGAGCACCTACTTGTCCACAACCTGTTACATTGTTACTATTTCTCTTCTCTCCCAGAGAAGCATATAAGCTCCTTGAAGGGGAGCCTGGCCACCGGCTCAGGGTGCTCAGGGAGGATCCACTGCATGGGTGAAGGTAGTAGAAGCAGTCCAGGCCAGGAGTGAGGTACCTCGGTCTAGTCTGGGCTCTGCACCCAGCTAGCTGTGTGAGGTTGGACAAGGTTGTTTGGCTTCCCTGAGCTTGGATGTCTCCATCTGATAAATGGGTGTGATAACACCTGTCTCGTGGGATTACAGGCTAATTTTCTCCCGAGAGGAATTGCGCTAAGTATTTCAGTGCAGCGTACTGAATCCTTGACAGGACCTTGTTATAATGCAGTGCACAAACCATGCCCCAGTGTACTCTCGGGCAATAATCACCTTCTTGTCTCCATTGTACAGATGGCGAAACTGAGGCACCCACCCAAGAGGTAACAGGACCAAGGTCCAAGAGAGTAAGCAGGTGGGTTCCGTGACTTGAAACCAAGCAAAATAATTGTCTTTGGGTCCCGTCGCCCCACCCCTCACTGCTCCTCGGGTCTTCCTTTACCCACTGGCAGATGAGTCTGAGCTCTCTGGTGCCAGAATTCGGAATTAGCCTCCACTGCTCTACGGCATGTTTCTATCTGAGCCCTACTACTCTCCAGGTAATGAGAGCCATCTGCTTCCTCCCTGCTGGGAGGAACAGGATGGCCTTTTATTTCCTAAATTCCCTTCCTCCAGCTTCCGGTGGGCCCCTTAATTCGCTGACTGCGGCTCCCTGAACAAGTTGTACTCACATTCTCCACACCTGACCCGACTTCACAGCCCCCGCTCGCCTCTCCTTTGTGCGCTTTGTCTCCCCGCTGGGAAGAGTCCTGGATCCTCACAGAGTGGAGGCAGTGGACTTGGAAGAGGGGGACTTGGAAGACTGGGAGGAGGCCGAAGGCACTTTGAGTTTCCCGTCCTGTAGCGTTCGGGAATCACGTGATCAGGTGAGGGACTTTGGCTGACCGCGGAAGGGAGCCTGAATGAACAGACCGGACCCGAGGACCCTTAGAGCAGAGCCTGGTGGATGGTAGGCGCTTGTCAGAGTCTTCTCCCTCCACTGTTAAATGATGACAGTTTTTAAAGTTTATTTATTTGAGAGAGAGAGAGCAAGCAGGGGATGGGGCAGAGAGAGGGAGACGGAGAATTCCAGGCAGGTTCTGCACGCTCAGTCCAGAGCCTGATGCGGGCCTTGAACTCACGAACCATGGGATCACCACCTGAGCGAAGATCAAGAGTTGGATGCGTAACCAGCTGAGCCCCCCAGGTGCCCCAAATGATTAAATGTTTAAACAAACAGATCCCAGGCACAGCCTGCAGTGTTGAGTATGTAGCAGGGCATAAAAGGCCATAATTTTCAAGAGCAACATTGTAACAACATCCTTCCTACTCAGTCTGCACATATGCCTCCCTGCTTCTTGGAAGAAGTGGGCTGGACACTAATTAAGCTGCCCTGGGATCAAGGTCATCAGGACCTTGATTATCAAGGTCAATCTCGTACTGCCACGTCTTAGGAGTACAGCAGTGTGCTAGGTTAGGTTGTCGTATACTACAGGTCTCCAGCGATCTGTGCCTCTTAAAAAATGTGTTTTCATTTATAGATTGATTGTGGTATAGGGGCACCTGGGTGGCTCAGTCAGTTAACGGTCTGACTTTGACTCAGGTCATGATCTCACGGTTCGTGGGTTTGAGCCCCGCGTCGGGCTCTGTGCTGACAGCTCAGAGCCTGAAGCCTGCTTCGGATTCTGTGTCTCCCTCTCTCTGTGCCCCTCCCAGCTCATGCTCTGTCTCTCTCAAAAATAAATAAACATTTAAAAAAATTTTTAAAAGATTTATTGTGGTATCATTGACAAACAAACTGCACAAAGATTACGCATTTGATGGGTTTTGACATATGCGGACACCACTGAAACCACTCCCACAATTAAGATGAGGGACAGATCTGTCACTCACCCCGAGTTTGCTTGTGTCCGTTTGTGACCCTCCCAGCTGCTCAACCCCAGGCAGCCGGTGATGTGCTTTCTGTTACTGTAAATCACATTTCCTAGGATTTCTGCTAAATTGGTTTTCTCTGAGAAAAGTACGCATGGCATTTGTGCAGGTACTGCTGACCTTCTTGCTCTAATCTTCTCTTAGGTGGGGGGGGGGTGTCACAGGGCAGGTGAGACACCTGCTCATTTCCTTCTCTCCACTCTGCCCGTTCTGCTCTGCCCGGAACTTTTCCACCTTGTCCTCTCGCTGCCCGAGGCACCTCCAGGCCGCCCCCTCCCTACCTGCCTTATCACAGTGAGTGACCTTATCACAGTGAGCACCGGAGGGTCCATTTACAACTTCCAACCTTCCCCGGGGGCTTCCATCCACTGGACCATCAAGTCCAAACTCGGTGAAACTAACAGCTCCCTGATCTGGACCCAGAAAGGAAAGGGGGCCAGGAGGGAGCGAGGGGGCGGGCCGGGAGGACCAGGAGCTTGTGGCCTCACGTCTCTTGCCAAAACTCACCAAATTCAATCAGAAGACGTGTCAGGACCCAAGTTTTATAATCCACCCTATTTAAAAAGCATTTTGTAATTCAGATGTCTTCATTTATACACACACTGCCTCATTCTGGGCTAATGGAGAAGATTCAGGTAGCGATGGGTCCTTTGAGGCTTTGCTTTAATGAAGAGAGGAGAGAACCTTTTCATTTGTGTAACCATTGTTTGCATGGAAAGAGAGCTTCTAAGGAGCTGGGAGATACTTCCTTCTTACAAGTAGGTTACACACCCCCCTGCAATCTGATTAGCCCGGCGCCGGCCTCAGCTCCGCTCCGTGTCATCCCTGCTGGAAAGCTCTCAAGTGGGAAGTAATAAAGTTTTACTGTTCGCCCATCTGCCATGCTTCCCTGATTGGCTGCACAGACCCTGAGGCCCAGACCTTTTCTCTCCTTCCCTCAAACACCTGCTTACTCTCCAAGTTCAGGGTCATGCCCCCGCAATGCTCGGGCAACTATTGCAGAATCCCCACTCCATCTCTGCGGAGCCTTGAGGCCGGGCTAATAAAAATGGCCATAAAGTCTCCGGCAGCCGTGGGTGCTATATTGGGATGTTTGCTAATAAGACAGTTGAAAAGGTTTGCTGCTCTCTGGAAAAAGGGGGGGCGGTTAGGGATCGGGCCCCCCTCCCTCACACCTGTGCAATTTGCAGAGCCTGGCTGGGAGCCCGTGGGCAGCTCAGGTCTGTTGGTTTGGCCCGGTGGCCCAGGTGAGCACCTGCTCAGCCAGTCCCAGCTGCCGCCCCCGCCCCCCACCCCCCAGCTGCTCTCTGCTGCTTCTGGCTCTCCTTTCGCCACCCTTCGTGGCTGCGTGAACCCCACAGTACTCGGAGTGGACTAGCTCCCTGGGGGTGGGGCAGCATTTGTGGCAACCGGCAGACCCGGGGAAGCAGCCAGGGACAGGCGAGAAAGCACCTTGTCTGGAGATGCTCCACGCTAGACTCTGGGAGGGTGCGGGGTCCAGGCCTCAGCCTTGAATGCACCCAAGACTCCCCCGGGGTCTGGCTCAAATGCAGATTCTGGTAGGTCTATGCCGGGCCTGAGAATTTCTGATAAGCTCTCAGCTGATGCTGTTGCTACTGGTCATCAAATCCCAAGTCTCAGGTTCTCGGTTCCTCTCTGACCCCAGTAGGGCCACCATCTGTTTGACCTCGCCTTCCCCCACCACACTGGGTGGTTCCCTTCCATTGGCTTCACCAAACCCCAAATACCAGAGCCTAGAGCTTGTGTGTCTGCAGTGAGTACTGTTGAGTAGAAATAATTTGAGGAGAGACTTTGCCCCTCTACATGGGCCTTTTGAACCATCAAGGGGCGTCTGGGTGGCTCAGTGGATTAAGCATCCGACTCTTGATTTTGGCTCAGGTCATGATTTCATGGTTTGTGAGTTTGAGCCCTGTGTTGGGCTCTGCGCTGACAGTGTGGAGCCTGCTTGGGATTCTTTCTCTCTCTCTCTCTCTCTCTCTCTCTCTCTGCCCCTCCCCTGCTCACAGGCTCTCTCTGTCTCGCAAAAATAAATAAAAAACAACAAAAACCTCATCAGGGGCTGCCACAAAGCTGGCCACCACGGAGCAGGGCCTCCACCCCCTAAGCTGCCCTCCTCACCACCCTGCACCTGCTCCCTGTCCACCTCTGAAAGAGATGACGAATTCTCAATCCTTCCTGGCCCCCCTGGAGCTCAAGCTCCCGCCCAGAAAGTGGAACCCAGACCATAGGCTGAGGGCAAGGCCAAGTGGTATCTCATTGTACTTGGTGCGAACTTGACTACTGTCACCTGAGGTGGTTAAGACCTGAGCCGCCTGTCATTAATACATCCCCGGGGAAGCCGCCTGTGGAGAGAGAAGTTTCAACCCCAATGGGATGGGGCTGGAACATTCTGAAACCCAGACACCATTCCCTCGCCTCCTTTAGGTCGATTCCTGGAACGTCTCCGCCAGCAAGCCCTTGACAGGAGCGGACTGGGGGGTCGTTCGCCCTGGGGGGTTGTAGGAGCCACAAGCAGAGACGCTGGAGGAAGGAGCCTCTCCTCCCTTACGCGACGTGACGTGACAGACTCATCCCGTGGGTACAGGATATACGAGGAGGAGCCTGGGGGATTTGCTCCTTTAACATCAGACTTCCTAACACATCCTGCTTCGTCTAAGACTTTCCCCTTTTAGCACAGAAATACCCTTGTCCCAGAAATCCTTCAGCTCCGGGCAAATCAGGCTGCTGGTCACCTTATATTTGATACTCAAGAAAACTAAAGACGGAGGAGAGACCTGCCCCAGGCCAGACAGCTGTCAGCAGCAGATCAAGGATGAAGAGGCCAGGGTGGTGCTGGCTGATCCAGAGAGGGAGCCGGGAGGGAGATGGGCCACAGACGGCCCGGGTGCAGCGAGCCTTGAGGACTGCAAGAGCCTTCCAGACCCTCGCAAGGCCCCAGGAGCTGTTTGGAGCCATGGCTGCTGCTCTGAACCAGAAGCCTCAGTGAGTGGAGGGCTCAACAAGCTTGAAATACCCGGGGGCTCTTTTCTCACCACAAAGCAGACGAATTTGGGGCCAACTTCTCCTACCCTCAAGCCATCAGAAGGACAAGTCAAATTGCTCCTTGGGGGCTGGACGCCCACAGCACCCCTCGCCCCCCACCTTCCAGCCATTCCCTAGCTGGGGAGCAGTCAAGGCTCCGGCCAGCCTAAATGTGGTGGGCTCACCTGAGGACATTGGAGCGGCACCAATTAGGGGTGAACAGGATTCTTGAAGTGGGGAGGCCCTGGGACCAGGTGGCGGGAAGGAGAGGGAGCTGTGGGCCGGGGGTTGGGAAGGGGGTGGGGGCCACCGGAAAAGCCCCTTCGCTGAGGACCAAGCCCCTCCCTCCCACTGAGAGTTTCATTACCTTCTTCCTTGTGTGTCTTCCCCTTTCTTTCCAGAAACTGCCTGAACTCTTTTTTTTTAACTAGGGGCCTTTGAAAAGCCATTAGTGATTTTCATCCCCCTTTCAATCTGAAAGTGGTTTTTCCATCATAAAACTGCTCAGTGGGTGCAAGACATCTGTGGCTTCCAATCAAAAATGTTGGCTGGTGGGGAAGGATAATGGGGAAGCACAGTAAAGGAGCGGGGGAGGAGAAGTTCCAGAACATGCCAGCCCCCTTCTGCCCTGCCCCCCAGCTTCCCTCCCCGGTCCACGGAGCCTGGAGGACTGCCCCCCCAGGCCCTGCCTGGCCCCAGACTTGGTGGGTTGGCCATCCGAGCCCCTGAGCATTTAAGGAGATTTAACTGGGGCCCCCAATGCTGCAGGTCTCTGGCCAGACCCTCATCATGTGACGGTGGAGGGTGAGGGGTGGAGGGTGAGGCCGGCCGGTGAGGCCCTATGCTGCCCCTCCCCACTGCTAATCTTCCTCTGCCCCACCCCTGAGCTGCACCCTCTCACAGTCTAGCCTTTCATTCCCTTTCCTCCCCTGGAAGGTGCTGGGCTCCCCTGTGTGTGTGACCTCAGGCAGGCCACTCCCCTGTTCTGGATCAGGGCTGGAGGGGGGCCTTTGTTCTGAGGCTAAACCGAGGCCACCGGGGAAGCCCCCTCACTCTTGCGTGCTCCTGACACGGCAGCTGTGATTCCCCGGACCGGAAGTGACCTGTTTCCAAGGTGCGAAAACACCTCTCGGAAATCAGATTTGATCTTCCCATGATGCATTCCCAAAGGAAAAGCCGCAGAGCCTCGCCTGGGACCCCTAGACCACCCAAACCCTGGGAAGGGAGTAACCGGGACCCTGGATGATGGCAGACGTGGGCTCACTGGCCGTTGCCGCTCTGTCCCCCTGGGCACCAGTCCTTGGAAGGCGGGGGTCACTGCGCCATCCTTCCCCCCCCGTTCAGCCCACTCCCTCCCTCCCGCTCTGTGGACCCCGTTGTCCTGACTCTCTGGTCTGCTACCTCCCCCTCCCAGGGCCTCCCTTCGGACCCTCCCTCCCTACTCCCCCTCCCCTTCCTCTCCTGGCCTCTCCTCCCCAGCCTCCAGCTGCTGCCATGGAAACCGCTTCTTCCTCCAAGTCCTGATTGATCCGATTCTCATGGTCAGCGCTCCACTCTGGCTCTGGGGGGAGGGGGGGGCAGGCCAAGGCGGGAGGGGCCAAAGATTCAGGATGTTTCTTCTGCCCATCTCCACCCCAGGCCCCACCCCAGGCCTGGCAGGTGCCGCCTGGAAGGACACAGGACGGTGGGGAACTGGCAACCAGGCAGTGGGCCAGAGGGACCTCAGACAAAGGAAGCTGGGTGATGAGCAGCTAGATGGGAGGCAGAAAGGCTGGGGCCACGTGGCTGCGCCCGCTGCCCCCTTTCTGTCCCTGCAGATGCTTTGCTTTCTAACAGAAATCTCTGCCCCTCTGCTTGCTGGTGGTGAGACCCAACCCCCTTAGGATGGAGCTTGCCTTCAGCAGGAGCAGGAAGAGGTGGGATGTGGCTGTTCGAGGGCCCCCCATGCTTCCTGGCACCAGTGATCACTGGGGTCTTGTTCGATGAACACAGCTGCACCCCAGCCGTGTGCAAGGGTGCGGCTGGAGCCCTGGACCCAGGGGTTCTAGGGGACAACACGTGCCTCATCTCTGCACATCAGTGGTTCGTTGACCACCTACTATGTGTAAGACCCAGTGCTGGGCACTTTGAACACTGATCTCTTTCAACACTCGCAGAAGCCCTCTGATATAAGATAATAACAGTAATAACAGTAGTGGTAGTAGTAATGATGCTAGGGCTTCCCATGTGCCGGTCACTCCCAGTTTTATGCTAAAGTCGAGTGACCTGGCACAAGTTATTATCTGTGACTCAGTTTCCCCATCCGTAAGACCCAATCCTCACAACAACCCCATGAGGTAGGTATTAGTATCATCATCCCGATTTCACAGACGAGGCAGCCAAGGCACAGGGATGTTGACGCCCACGGGACCGGACAATGTCGGAGCTGGGGCCCATGCCCTGGCAGCTAGGCCCCAGAGGGGAGGCCCTGAACCCCCACACTCATTGCCTTTCGAGGCAGGAGTGACACAGACTTCTGCAAGGTCAGGGCGGGCGGTGGAGACACACTCCCGCAGCTGGTAAAGAATCAGGAAGGGGAAGTGGCATGACTGGATGATCTTAGGCAAGGCAGGCTGTGCCTCTAAAGCAATGGTTTTGGCTCTGGGCCTCTGGCCAGCCGAGGCAGCACATGGCCTGGCTGTTCCTTCCGATGACCGAGAACAGACCCCTTCGTCTGCAGGCAGCACAGTTTTCCTGGAAGTAAATTCCAGCAAGAATCCATCACACAGGTCCCCCTAATACCGGACCGGACAGCCCAGAGGCCGACCTCTTCAACCACAGTTTGATGAAGGGATCAGAAAGGGATCAAAGACATGGTTGTGGACCCCTGGACAAGCAGGAGGTGCGCCCAAGCCCTGCGATTCACAGAAGCCTTGTCTGCCAGGCCCGAGCCAGCCCAGCCCTCCAGCGTGGCCGTCCGTCAGCCCAGCCTCCTGCAGGGTCAGGACTGGGGGACATATCTTCCGGGGTGCGAGACGCACATGGCAGCCAGCCAAAATTCTTCCATTCAGTGCCTGCGGCCAGCCAGCGAGATCAAAATGACAGGCCTCTTAGCAGATTAGGAAACTGAGGCCCAGAGAGGCCAAGCAATTTGTCTGTGATCCTGCAGCCACTGCCTGGAAGGTCCATCAAGGGGACAACACGTGCGAGAGAGGCCTGCAGCTCCCTCCCTCCTCCGGGGTGGCCCCCGGGGTCGCTTCTGAGCAGGACCGATGACCCCGGTTGAGTAAAGAAAGGTTTAACTTTCCCTGCAAACCTGCAGCCAGGCCTGGGGCCTTGCAGGAGGCCTGGCCCAACCAGGTCAGCTGACAGGGCAACCCGGGGCCGAACCTGATTCCTGCTGTTTCATCAAAGCTGAGCTAAAAACAGCCTTGCTTTGGCAGGGGGAAATTGAAACTCCCAGCCTCCTCTTAAGGCCCTTAAACAGGTCAGCACCACCAAAACACCCAATCCTTCAATCTGGGTTCTCTTAAAAAGTAGGGCAGGCCAATTATGTTGTACTGTCCTGAGCCCTGTGGGGCTGAGTGTGGGCAAGGTCAGGCCGGGGCGCCCGGGGCTGCCAGCAGATGGAAGGCAGAGGAGCCAGCCAGCCTCTCCCATCAGCCTCTTTGTCAAAACAAAATTAAAACGCCTGGCCTCTTCCTGGCACCGAGATCCCATCCAAGGTAATAGGTATTTATCTTAGCGAGTGAGGCTTTGGGCTCGATGCCACCGCGATGTGGAAACTGGAAGGTATCTTGTTCCTTGCTCTGTCTCTCACCCCAGTGCCGCTCCTCCCACACAGAAGGCTTTCTAGAACTGTCTGTTCATTCATCCAATCGCTCGATATGTTTTTACTGAGGACCTACTATGTGTCAGGGCCTGACGGAGGTGCTGGGACACAGCCGCGGACAATACAGACCGAAGCCACTGACTTCACGGTGCGGACGTTCCAAATGAGGGGGACCGGCCATAGACAAAGCAGTTAGAGAGACAGCATGGTGGTGGTGACGTGCCCATGAAATAGATGGGCGGTGAGAAAGGGCTCTGGGAGTGGACGTTGGAGCTTAAATTTTAAGTGTCAAATTGCAGGGTGGTCGGAGGAGGGGACGCTTGAGCAGAGACCAAAGGACAGGAGCGAGCGAGCCATGCGGACATGGCGGGGGGGAAGAAGGGGGCGCAACTGAAAATCACCGAACTGACATTAAGCGCCGCGAAGTTTGCCAGGCACGTCTACATCCATCATCTCCTTGTGAATTCCTTGGGCCGACTTTACGAGATGAACGACGGTATGCAAATTGCCAATGAAGTAACAGAAGCTCAGAGACAAAGTCAAAGACAAAGTCTCCTCTTCGCAGGCTAACCTTTTGTATAAGGAAGTTGACAGCGACTCGCTTTTCATAGTAATAGAACCCCTGATAGCCGACCACATGGCTGCCCAAAATGAGGACTACATTTCCCAGCCAGCCCCAAAAGAAGGAGCGACCATGTGACCACATTCTGGCCAAGGGGTTTTAAATGTAAATAGAGGTATTATATACAACTTCCTGAAGGCTCCTGAAGGGAGGGGGCATGTCCTTCTCCTTCCCCTTCCTGGTCCTCCTGGCTGGAATGTAGTCCCAAGAGCTGGAGCTGGAGCAGCCTTCTTGGACTAGGAGGTGACCTTGAGAATGGATGCCAGGCATGGGGGAGCGGGAGTGAAGGAGCCTGAGTCCCTGACACCATGGCACATCCCACATACGCTGGACAAGCTACATGCACTCTTAGGAAAAAGAAGAAAGACCTATGATCTAGTTTAAGACACATGTACTTTGGGTTTGGGTTACATGCAGCCTAAACAAATCCTAACTAATTCAGGCAACAGAAAGTGGGTGGACTGTGGGGAGCAGAGAGATGATAACCGGCTTTAAATCCAGCCACTACTGATGGCAGCAGATTGCCACGATTTGGGAATAACTGGTAAAAAGGCCACATCTTCAGCTTTTTTTGTTTTTTTATAACAGTTTTTTTTTAATGTTTATTTTTGAGAGAGCAAGAGAGACAGAGCATGAGCAGGGGAGGGGCAGAGAGAGAGGGAGACACCGAATCCGAAGCAGGCTCCAGGCTCTGAGCTGTCAGCATAGAGCCTGATGCGGGGCTCAAACCCACAAACTCTGAGGTCATGACCTGAGCCCAACTCAGACACTCAACCGACTGAGCCCCCCAGGTGCCCCACATCTTCAGCTTTTTAAAGAAAAGTCAAAAATGAAGATACGGATGTGCAATTTCCTGGTTTTCCAGTTTGCCACTGATTTAATGACAACTTTTTTTTTTTTAATTTAAACCCCCTCACCCCACTCCCCAGTGTTGGTCAAACAGAACTTGTTTACTGCCCAGCGTTTGCTGCCTCTAGTTTGTGAGCGAGACCCCACGGGAGGAAGGATTACAGGAGAAACATAATGGGCAGGTGAGTGGCAGAGCTGGGTCCACCAGGTGCTTGGTGGAGCCTACGGCGGAAGAGTTAATGTGCAGTCACCCGCATGAGCAACGTTCCTCAAGCCTGGCTGGGTTGGAGCTCCTGGAGTGGGCTCGGGGGATTCCCACCAAGGCCACACAGAAACAGACCTGCTCAGCCAAACACACACACACACACACACACACACACACACACACGGCCCGCAGAAGTGAGCAGTGGCTTGGCTGGCTGGTGCATTTGAATGGACACGTCCCTCTCAGCCAAAGGCTACACCATCTGTTCCTTCTTCTAACTGTAAAGAGATGTGCTCTTGGTGGTGGTGTTGCAAAGTGAGGAACAGAGCAACTGTGCACCGGCCTGTGAGCATGGGGTGGGGGCAAGGGCTCTCCTTTGTGCCCACAGCAATGTCATCTCACGGCTACATCAACCCAGGACCATGTCGGCAGCTGGGTGCGGGGTGGTCCCCAATCCTGGTCTCGGAAAGCCACCTAGAGTCAACATGCCCTCCACCCCCCACCCCACCCTGCCCCCGGCTCTGGGGACGGCCTTTCATTTTACAGGTGGCCCGTCCCGGGCTTTCTCCAGACCCGCAGCTCAGGCCTGTGCAGGCTCCATAGACACGAAAGATGGCAGTGCTCAGGGGGCGCCCGGGGGGGCTCAGTCGGCGGAGCGTCCGACTTCGGCTCAGATCATGATCTCACTGTTTGTGAGTTTGAGCCCCGCGTCAGGCTCTGTGCTGTCAGTGCAGAGCCCGATTCAGATCCTGTTTCTCTCTCTGCCTCTCCCGCATTTGTGCTCTCTCTCTCTCTCAAAATAAAAAAACATTAAAAAAACCCAAAAGTGCTCAGAGCACCAGGCTCTGAACTCCAACCCCCTCACTGACGAGCTGTGTGACCTTGAGCACGTTACTGCACCCCTCTGTGCCTGTTTCCACACCTTAAAATCTGGGCCAACACTGGGCCAACAACTAAATGAGATAATACACGGGCAGCACGTGTGCTTTTCATCACCGTCATTAGCGCTGCTGTTTATGCTGCCTGCTGGTCACCCGGCTCTCCGCTGCTCCATGAGAGGCCTGGGTAGGGGTGTGGACTCACGCCCAGCGACTGTGGGGGAAGGGAAAGGACCAGGAGGTCCTGGGCCACGGAGCTGTCAGGGTGTGCACCGAGAGAACAGGGGGTGGGGGGGGTGGGCAGGGTGTTGCCCTTGACACCATTCAAGACCAGTGAGAATTCACTTTTTCCGGGGAGTTTGGACGTTTGAGGATTTGCGCTGGATGTGACTCTGGGGGTCCTGATTCTCGGAGCTCAGGGGTGGATTGGTGGCCAAAAGCACAGGCAGGGGCAGCTGAGAGGGGTCATCTGCGGTCACATCTCAGCTCTGCTGCCTGGAAGCCCACTGTGACCTTGGGCAGGTGGCTCGCCCTCTCTGTGCTTATGCCTCCTGATCTGTAAAAGCGCTTGCCTGCCTCTCAGGACCGTGGCGAGGAGGGTGATGACAAGAGGGGGAAGGACGGAATGTTCTCTCCCTGTTCTTAGACCCCGGAGCAGAGGGGTGGGTGCCGGTCCTGGAATGAAGGACTAACCACCGTTTACTGAGGAGGGTACCGGTTCTGAGCGCCCCACTCATTCTACCTCTTAATCCTCAGCGAGACCCGGAGGGGCGGGCACCGGGGAGGGTTCGGGACCTGCCCCAGGTCACAGGAAACGGAGCAGTGGGCAGAGGCGTCATGAGTCCTGCAAAGCAGAACAAAGTGTGGGCCCCGCCCGTTACTGTTAACTCCACGAGCCAATCTGTCCAGCTGCGTCCCCAGCACCTAGAACTCTCCTGGGCACGCATCGGTGTCCCATGTCCGTCTGTTGAATAATGACACAGAACACACGGATGGTACTTAGAGTGTCCCGGACACCGTTCCAAACATGTACACCTAGTGGCTCCCCAAACCCTCTAACACCCTGTGGCTGTTACTATGCAGCTACTACATTATGCACTGTCATCATCTCCATTTCACAGCTGAGAAAACCAAGGCACAGAGAGGTTACGCAACATGCCAAAGGTCACACCGGAATGCTCTCTCTGGCCCTGGCGATGCACGTGCCCCATGCTGAGGAGGAAGGGACAATGACAGCTCTGCACTGACACGGCCCAAGCTCTCCAGCGCATCCCATCCCCCCACTGCTCTGCGTCACTGCCCGGCAGAAGCCAGGCCTGGTGACTGGCACAGGCTGCGGACCCCAACTGGCCCCTGTCATGCCTCTGCCTTGGGCTCACTCTGGGTCTTGGTTTCCCATCAGGGGATCTGACTTCTAGAAAGTGAGCTGAGAGGCCAGCAGGAATGTCTGCACTGTGGAGTGGAGCCAGACTTTGTGTTTCCAACCAGAGAAACACTGAAAAGCTTTTCTGTTCCGGGTACGATGCTGGGAGCTTCTACCCAGGATCTTATTAAATCTTCAGTGCATCTATCCATCCCTTCACCAATCCATCCTTCCATCCATTTGTCTGTCCATTTATCCATCTATCCATCCACCCATCCAGCCACCTCTCCACTCAACTATCCATCCATCCATCCATCCATCCAAACACCTCTCCCTCTCCAGTCATTCATCCAGCCAGCCATCCACCACCTTTCCACTCATCTACCCACCCATTCATCCATCTATCCATCCATCTATCCACCTCTCCCTCTCCATCCATCCACCCATCCATCCATCCATCCATCCATCCATTCATCCATCTACCCATCTACCCATCCATCCACCCACCTCTCCACTCAACCATCCATCGATCCATCCATCCATCCATCCATCCATCCATCCATCCATCCATCCAAACACCTCTCCCTCTCCAGTCATTCATCCAGCTAGCCAACCATCCAGCCAGCCATCCACCACCTTTCCACTCATCTACCCACCCATTCATCCATCTATCCATCCATCTACCCACCTCTCCCTCTCCATCCATCCATCCATCCATCCATCCATCATCCATCCACCCACCTCTCCACTCAGCCAGCTAGTCATCCGTCCGTCCATCCATCCATCCACCCACCCACCCACCTCTCCACTCTGCCATCCATCCATCCATCCATCCATCCAGCCAGCCAGCCAGCCAGCCAGCCAGCCTCCATTAAGTGTCTACCATGTGTCACTCAATGAGGCCTTTAGCGTTCTCATTGCACACATGAGGAGAGGCCTCAGGGAAGTTACATACTGTGCCCTGCTGCTGGCTCTATCCAAGTTAATTTCTGGTGAGAGCAACATGATCGAACCTTGGATTCGAGTGTGGCCAGGCTGGCTGGCTGAGCCAGAGCTTCCGTCATTCCTTGCTTCCCGCTGGTCCCAGGTGGGCCCGCTTGTCTCACCCTATGGACAGCTCTCAGCTGACAGTGGCTTCGTCTCCTTGGGACCGAGTGGGAATAGCCCGGGGTGGGGGTGGGGGGTGCGGACGGACCAGAGCAAATGCTCCTCGCCACTGAGGTCCCTGTCACACGGTGCTTCCACACTCCCCCGCCTTCACTCCAGCCACAGATCTCTGGATGTCCACCTGGCTTTTGCCCCTGCTGTGCCCCCCCAACCGGACTGCCTTCTTCCGGTTGCTTTGGCCATTTCCCACCAAGCATGGCTTCTGATAAACAGCCCAAGCCCCTCACCCTCCTGCACATCTGTCAGCCAGGCCAGGGGGGTGCTCGCAGACTCCCGGGGTCCCCACCAGGCTGTGAGTGCCTCCCACAGTCCAAGAAATGTGTCTCATTGCAGCTGGAATTCCAAGCCACCCTCCCGGGCCTGATGCATCATTACCATCTGTGCAAGTCTGCAGGGGATGGTAGAAGGGTGAAGACTAGGGCTTTGGCCTCAGACCAGGCCGGATGGGTCATGGCTCTGCTACAAGTCATTCTCTGTGTGGTCCCAGGCAAAGCACATGCCTGCTCTGATCCCCCATTTCCTCATCTGCAACATGGGGCTCATGATGGAGACCCTCACAGGCTTATTATGGGGCTTTCACAAGTTCATGTGCACAGAGGCCGGAGCAGAGGGCCTGGCCCACAGTCGCGGCCATGCACACTCAATAAATGTTAGTACCGTTATTACTATTAATTAGGTATGAATCATCTTTGTACATGACGGATGACGTGCTACCCTCCAGAGAATGAGTCAAATCTCTAAAGGTGGAACGTGGCAGGAGAGAGCAGCCAGGCTGGGCTGGAGGAGGAGGCGCAGGAGGGCTGAGGCAGACTAGACAATGTCTTTGTTAAAAAAAAAAAAAAAATCGGGCCATGTTCACGGGAAGGCAGATGCATGAGAATAGGTTTATCAAGGTGGTTTTCAGTTCTCCTGTAATTTAAAATAAATAAGTCAATTTAATGTTTATAGAGTGAGTTATGCCTTATTAGGGACACGGTGAGCTGAGGAAACTTGGCCAAGGCGAAATTTGAGAAATTGGCCCCGGCCGCGAGAGTAATTACGGCAACGCTTTAGTGTGTAGTCCTGCCCGATGATATTTTCATTCTGTCTAATTTATTAGTTTATTAGCTTTATGGTGAATGTAGAAAGTTATACCACAACACGGGTCTAATTTGATCAGAGCCAAATCTTCATGCCTTCCCGAGATGGCTGTAATAAGGCAAGGGACCCCTGCTTCAGAACCAGCTCCAAGTTTTCCAGAAAGATGCAGGGCAGAGTTCTAGGGCTCTGGGGTCTAGGGAGGCAAATTAGGAAGCGGCAGAGGACAGGGGTGCAGACAGAGCGCAAACCATCTGGCTTTCTAAATGCCAGCGCCTCTGCTTTCCAGTCATGTGCCCTCAAGCACTTGGTGTTTGTTTATGTATTCATTTATTTGGGGGATGGGGAGAGGGGCAGAGAGAGATGGAGACACAGAATCCAGAGCAGACTTCAGGCTCTGAGCTGTCAGCACAGAACCTGACGCGGGGCTCGAACCCACGAACTGCGAGATCATGACCTGAGCCAAAGTCGGATGCTTAACCGACTGAGCCACCCAGGCGCCCCTCCAGCACTTGGGATATGTGGGTCTCAGTTTTCCCACCTGTGAAATGGGACTCATAGTGATTCCTGCCTGAACGGTAACAGAGGGCCCTGTGTCAGCAGGGCCTGTGTGGGGTTGGCCACCGCTGTGTCCTTTGAGCTCAGCACCCACCATGCCTGGCTCATCCCAGGCATTCAGAATGTGGCGACGGCCGATGGCCATGTAAGGTGCTCCACCCACAGTTGTCACCCCACGTCTGCTTCGTGTGCCTTGTGCCAGTTCTAAGAGTTTTCTGAACTTGCTTAAGCCTTGAAAGCATCTTACAAAGTAGGTACCGTTATTATCGTGAGATGGGGGAAACTGAGGCACTGTCTCAGGTCCCGTAGCCAGGGTGGGATTCAGGCGCCAGGAGTCTCGCTCTAGGGTCACCCTTTCATGCCATCTCCTGTCTTAAGGGTTCCTTAAGTGTTGGCTTGTTATTTCTAACACAGGCTCAGTTCCACAACACCCTGAGTGCGTCCAACTCGAACCCTGTCATTTGGAGCCCAAACCCGCCTGAGCTGGCCGCCTGTTCCTCTCCAGCTGTGATGCTTTCTGCTTCCTCTCTTCCTCCAGCCCCCTCCCAGACCCCCACTTCTCTACCCAGGCAGTCTCTGCGCCAGCCCCACCCAGCACCCAGTAGGTCCGCTCAAGCTCAACAAATGCCTTTGAGCCGCTCAGCCTGAACTAGCCCAGGACAATGGAGGCCATGGGGATGGGTAGCAAGGCTTCTTGCTCTCAAGGAGCCCACGCCAGGTTCCTGAGCACCTACTGTGCACCGGACCCTGAAGAGGGAACTGCAGATACAGAAAGGAGGCGGGGGATGGTCCCTGCATCTTACGTATGCTCTAAGGGGCTTCACAGATGGGGTTGAGGATCCCACCCTGGGAGATTCTCCTGAACTGTGAAATCGTGGGTTCTTATCAGAGGGGGCAGGACGGTCAGGCTCAGGGAAGGAGCAGTGATGACAGAGGCGTACGTCATAGCCATAGAGACTATGAGGGGCTTCAAGAAGCTTCAAAAGGCAAAGAAACAGGTTCTTCCCTGGAGCATCCAGTAGGAACTGACCCCTGATCGTAGCCCAGTGAGCCCCATTTCCAACTTCTGACCTCCGGAATCCTACGACACTAAATTTGTGGCGTTCTAAGCCACAAGGTTTATGGTGATTTGTGGCAGAGACGGTGAGAAAGGAATCTAACAGCTACGTGGATGGATTTAGCTGCTTTGCGTGAAAACCCGACCAAGCAAGATCTCATTTCATCTTCCAGCGGCCACCCTCCTGGGGCGAGCGGGTACTCTCACCCCATTCTACAGACTTAGTTGATTTGTTTACTTAACAAGTGTTTATTGATTGCCCAGGAACCTTCCAGGTGCTGGGGATAGAGAGCAGAGGAACCGTGATTTCTAGAGGGCAAGGGAGACAATAAACAGGCAAACTTATGTGTTGCATAACACCAACAAATTCCATAGATATATTCTATGGGAAAAAAAGAAAAGGCAGAGCAGAGATGGTGATGGGGTACTGTCTGAGACAAAGTAGTCAGGGAAGGCCTCTCTGCAGAGGTGACATCTGAGCAGAATCTTGGACGGGCTGGAGGAGGAAGCGTTGTGGACATCTGGAATGTTCTAGGCAAAGAAACTGATCACAGAGGGGTGAGGCCCTTGCACACCTGGGTTTGAAGACCAGGGAGGGCGTACTGAATTTGGCCTGGCAGGTTCCCAGGGGGCAGAAATGTGTGAGTTTGGTCTGGAAGGACTATGGGGGGACGTGACAGGCAGGGGCGGCAGGTGCCGTTTCTGCAAATCAGGTGGTGGAGAAGCACAATGTGCGCTGAGAGATGGAGTCACCCTTGTGGCTGGGTCAAGGGTAGGAACACGCAGGATGTACAGCATCTAGAGCTCCCATTCCCTGCCGGTGGGGCTGTGAAAGGGGCAGTGTTGTAGGCTGAACGGCATCTCCAAATTATATCGACATTATAACTCCTGGTACCTGTGAATGAGACCTTACTTGGAAATTGGGCCTTTCGTAGATGTAACCAAGGTCAGAGGAAGTCATAGCAGATTAGGGCCCACGGTCATCTACCCTGATCAGGGCGGGCTGTAGTCCATTGTCTGGGGTCCTGATAAGAGGGAAATTTGGTCGCAGAGGCACAGACCCAGAGGGAGGGCAGAGAATGGAGTGATGAGCCTGTAAGCCGAGGGCTGCTGGCCACTGCCAGGTGCTGGAAGAGGCAAGGCTTCTCCCCAGAGCTTTCGGAGGGAACATGGCTCCGCAGGCATCTCTGTTTCATACGTCAAGCCTCCAGAACTGTGGGAGACAATACATTTCTACTGTCCTCAGCCACCCGGCATGGGGTATTTTCTTGTGGCGCCCCTTGCAAATTAGCAGGTTGAACACCTCCCTTCCCTACGTTCCTGCATCTTCTCTCCTGGGGATGCATCCGGGAGAAACTGAGCTCTCACGTTCAGAGCGACTTTACTTGTCATCGGCCAAACCCCACCCTGCATGGAAGAACGCACAAAGAGGCAGTAGTTGATCCACGCAGCTGAGCGCCACGCAGCCACGAGAAAGGACCGCCCCCCGACGCACAGAGCCGCGCGGACAGAGCTGCCAGACGTGATGCAGAACGAGAGACATGTCTCTGTCTCGGAAGAACAGCTGTGAGACGCTGGAAATGTCTTACGTCCTGATCTGTGCCGTGAGTGGGCACCGGGGCACACGCGTGCGATTCCCTGAGCTGGACCCTCTACTGGAAGCACTTTGCTGTGTGTATATCTTAATGTAAAAGGAAAAGAAAGCGACAGGGACCCCCAGGGTAGAGCCTCAAAAGTTTTACAGGGGCATCTGGAGTTGGCTCTGCTGGCCTCCAGGAGGCTGGAGATGGAGGGTTGCCGAGGCGCAGGCAGCCGTGGGCAGGACCGGGGGCATTTAGTGGCATCGAGAGAGGATTTATGATGAGTCCAGGGCCCCTCCTTGGCCCATCATCTGCCAGAGCGGCTTACACGGCCTCCCTGGGCCTCACTCCGCCCCGCATCTCAGGCTGGCGTCCCAGCCCGAGCAGGCAGGGGAGAAACAGAGCAGAGAGAGCTAATGATGCAGAGACAACCGCGCTCTCTCCCTCCCTCCCCTGCCAGCCTCTCCTTATCAGCTCGCTGCTGCGCCCGGCTCATCAGCTCCCTCCCTCCCAGGGCGCCCTGGTGTTTACTGTCAGGCCTTTGCACCTGCCTGCTGGCTGCTCCGGGGCCTTTATCGCAGGCCTCCCCCACCGCATGCTGGGGAGGCACGAAGGCTTTCAGCAGCTGGCCAGGGGCAGGGGACTGAACACCAGCCGGCGCAGGACTGAGCACTCCCTCACGGGAAGTGTGACGCAGGGGCTCCGTGGGACCAACCCCACGGCCCACGGCCCTGAAGGGGCAGCTCTGCTCCCCGCTCCAGTCTGCTTCACCCCAGAGCCTGGCCCCCTCCTGGACGCTTCACTCACGCCACACGGACAAGAGAGTGAGCCCCCAGGCCATCGGTGGAGGCCGTGCTTGGTCTGGTTCAGGAGGACAGGTGCCCGGCCTGCGGGCTGCCTGGGTTCAAATCCTGGCTCTCTGCCCCTCGCCATGTACTTAACCTGTGGCAAAACCTTCAAGCTCTTGGCCCCTCGGTTATCCTATCTGTGAAATGGGCCCACTAGTGATATGTTCTCCAAGGCTATGAGTTTTTACCAAGAATGAACATGTGCTTGGCACACAGGCAGCCCAGACAAGTGCTTGCTGTTGTAATCAGAGTTATGGCTACAAAGGCGAAGGCCGCAAAAGTCACATTTGTCTGCTTGGGAGCCCGCTGAGGAAATCAGACCCACAGACAAAGTCTGAGTATTTCCACCTCTTAATGACTCACGATGGGGGAAAGCTGGGGGTGGGGTTCAGTGAGGGTGTGGGGTTGGCAGCTCAGCGGTCAGAACAGAGAGACGGGCCCCTCCCCAGGCCAGCGGGGCCCTGAGGCAGAGCCCGCACCCAGCCCAGCTGCAACGGCGGCAGCGTGAACGCAGGAGGGCGTTGCTATCAGGCACCAAGTGGGACCCTGAGAGTCTCAGCCTGAGCTCCGGACATTCCCGGCTGCCCCGACCCTCCCCGCNAGGACCCTCCCGGCTGCCCCAACCCCGCCTGACGCCTGCTTCAGATTCTGGGTGTGCCCAGCAGACTGCACACATCCCGGGTATGCATCCAGGCTCTGCTGGGTCACAGACCTCAGAGGGTCATCTCAGCCATCCCCCTGCCTTCCCACCGCACTCACGTCAAGCCAGGAAAGGGGGCTCTTTCTGATGCTTATTGGAGCCTCCAGAGGAGGATCGCCGGGGAG
>NW_027532008.1:9856151-9951503 GCF_008692635.1 Crocuta crocuta
CAGCGGTCGGGTAGAGGAGGCAGCAGGGTAAGCCCCCTCCAGGCAGAGAGTATGCACCCAGGTGGAGGCTCCAGGTGCTGGGCCTCTGACCCCTCCCCTCCCACTGTCTCTAGACCCAGGTGGCTGGCATACACTTCCCTGCGACCCTGGCGTATGGGGCCCCTGGGCATGCAAAGCCCCCACCTGCACGTCTTGGGCCTCCTGCCCATCCCAGGGCTGTACACACTGTCCTGGAATGGTCTCTTTTCATGTCTGCCTGGGCCTCAGTCTCCTCATCTGTAAAATGGGTCATAGGGCACGGCCTGCCTCATGGGGTGGTGTGAGGCTCGAGTGGGAGAATTCACGCAGACTACTCAAAACCAGGAAAGGGCTCCCAGAAGCCCTTCCTTTGGGGAGGGGGCCTGGCTCTTTCTAGGACCTCCCTGCTCGGCTTCAGCTGGGCTCTGGCTCATTGGAGGCGCTCAGAAATGCTGGTGGAATTAGTGAAGGAATACAATGTTCAGCGACCCCTTCCCCACGCATTCCTGGACTATTTCAGGTCAGACCTCGGGTAGGAGCTGTAGCGGGAGAGGAGCCTGGAAGGGGTTCCCCAAAAGCAGTAGGGGAAGGTGCTGGATCCTGCATTTATTCTCTGGCCCCCTCAGCAATTCCCCCACGCTGAGCTCAGCAAGGCCTGGACACAGCCCCTCCGTCCAGCAGCAACTCTCTGGTGGGCAAACCATTGAAGGTGGTAAGGAAAGCTCCTGGGGTCACAGAGCTTGTGGAAAAGGAGGAGCTTCCACCAGCCAATGATCTTTCCCCTCTATCATCATCATCATCGTCGTCGTCATCGTCATCATCATCATCATCATCATCATCGTAGCTGTTGTTGTTATTTCACAGGATGGTGTAGCTTGTCTCCTATAGAATGTGCACAATGCACGTGCACCTTGTAGAGTGACTGTAAACAGGCACCTGTGATGCCTCCTCGTCAGCACCCTGTGCAAGACTCTGCGCTAGGCACCTGAAGACAAGAATTCCTACAACCCCAGGGGCGTCCGAGGGGCTCAGTCAGTTAAGCGTCCGACTCTCAGTTTTGGCTCAGGTCACGATCTCACAGTTCGTGAGTTCAAGCCCCGCATCGGGTTCTGCACTGAGAGTGTGGAGCCTGCTTGAGATTCTCTCTCTCTCTCCCTCTGCCCCCCCCAAAATAAATAAAATAAACTTAAAACAAACGAATAAATAAAGAATTCTTACAACCTGGGCATCTCGGTGGCTTAGTTGGGTGACTTTGAGTTTCAGCTCAGGTCATGATNATCGTCGTCGTCATCGTCATCATCATCATCATCATCATCATCGTAGCTGTTGTTGTTATTTCACAGGATGGTGTAGCTTGTCTCCTATAGAATGTGCACAATGCACGTGCACCTTGTAGAGTGACTGTAAACAGGCACCTGTGATGCCTCCTCGTCAGCACCCTGTGCAAGACTCTGCGCTAGGCACCTGAAGACAAGAATTCCTACAACCCCAGGGGCGTCCGAGGGGCTCAGTCAGTTAAGCGTCCGACTCTCAGTTTTGGCTCAGGTCACGATCTCACAGTTCGTGAGTTCAAGCCCCGCATCGGGTTCTGCACTGAGAGTGTGGAGCCTGCTTGAGATTCTCTCTCTCTCTCCCTCTGCCCCCCCCAAAATAAATAAAATAAACTTAAAACAAACGAATAAATAAAGAATTCTTACAACCTGGGCATCTCGGTGGCTTAGTTGGGTGACTTTGAGTTTCAGCTCAGGTCATGATCCCAGGAGTTGTGGGATCAAGCCTTGTATCAGGCATGGAGCCTGGTTGAGATTTTCTCTCTCTCTCTCTCTCTCTCTCTCTCTCTCTCATGCTGATGCTTTCTCTCTCTCTCTGTCTCACTCAAAACAATTCTTACAACTCTCCCACTGCCAAGGGTGATGGAGACCTGTATCCCCATAAGCCAAAAGCCTGCTGAGAGCCCAGTGTCCTGCTTCTCACCTCTCATATGGCTCGGGTACTCACCTGCTGTGTGACCCTGGGCCACTCACTTAACCTCTCTGAGTCTCATCCTTTCACCTACACATGGGGATAGTAATAGTACACCCACGCTGAGGATTTGCAAGTCAACATGTGTGAAGTGCTTACAGCAGTAAGAGCTTGATAAACACTGGCCTTAGCTTCACTGTTAGTCCTCAGATCTCCAGGCTCTGGTGGTATCATCACTCTCGTGGGGGAAGCAAAGGTCCAGGGCAGTTAAATTAAAGTGCTCGAAAGCCCCTGGCAGGCTTGGCGAGAGGGTGTGGGCGGAAGAGTTACGACTGGCTTTGGTCCCACGGTCCCCACAAAATACTCAACATGCTCAGGAACATTAACTTAGCAGGGGCAGGGGAAAAAACAAAACAAAACACGACACGACCAAACAAATGCCCTGTCAGGGAAGGAAATATGTAATCAATTAACCGAGCCTCCCCAAACCTCTCCAAATAATAATTAGGACTGTCAGCCCAGCTCACAAAGAAATTGCCATTGCAAAGGGCTGTCGCTCCCCTGAGAATCCAGATGTGAGAACACAGGACCAGATGGGTGCTGAGGACGGATCCCGGCACGTGTCAGGACTCCGCGCTCCTCGTCTCCCGGGCCCCAGCCCTGGCTGTGCACGGGGACCGGTCACCCTGGGGACGGGGTCCTGTTCCCGATGACACTACAGCAGGGAAGTGGCAGGTAAGGAGAGAGCTGGGAGGGATGGCCGCCCGCTAGCGCCTGCCCCCAGGACTCATGACTAGAGGCTCCTGGGCTCTTATCTCATTTCCGGGCTGTGGTCTAAAAACCGGGCCCTCTGACGGGGAGCTCACTCACTTCTGTATAAGAAGTATTTATTGGTCGCTGATGACGGACGTGCCTGGCGTCGACTGGACACTGTGGGAACAGAGGAGAGCGGGAAGGACCAAGCCCTCACCCTCAGGGTTGTTGGAGAGGCAGAAGGGAAAATGGGTATCCGGATACATAAATGAGAGAGTTGCACCGGACAGTGGTCAAAGCCGTGAAAAGCAAATAGCAAACAAATAGCAACGAAGGGACAAAGGACTGGATGGGGGGAGGGCCCTTCAGATGGGGGATCAGGGAGACGTCCATCTACACAGATGCCTGGGATGAGATGTGGGACGGGAAAAGAGGGTGCCGGGCAGAGGAAAAGCACGGGCAAATGTCCGGAGGTGGGAAGGAGCTTGGCCGCAAGGCCGAGGTGACCAGAGCATGGCCAGGGAGCAAGGGGGGCGGTGGGTGAGGCTGGCTCTGTGTTGGGCTTCATCTGGGATCTTGTAGTCCTGAAGCTACAAGAAGCCGGGATTCTCTCCCTAGCGAGTTGGAAAGCCCTTGCGGGACGTCAAGTAGCAGGTGCCGTGATCTGAAAGCTCCCTCTGGCTGCTGGGGGTAGAAGGCACCTGGGCAGCGAGGGGTCCAGATGCTCAGAGAAAGGACTCAAGTTGCTGGGAGCTGGGAAGAAGCAGCCAGCACTTGACCGGACGCCGGGAAGCCTGGGTCCTGACTCTTCCATTGCTACTGGACTGTGTGACCTTCAACAAGTTGCTCAACGTCTCTGATTATCTCTTTGCTTTTTCTGAAATGAGTAAGACCTCCCTGCCCCTCAGCCTTACGTGGTGCTGCTCCAGCACCACGACTGTGGTCGGTGTCAGCTGCAAACAGAGGTGACACGTGTCTATTTCTTACAAAAGCTTGATGGCCCCCCCACCATCATCTCATTTAGTTCTCTCCACGCAAGTGTTAGGCGACGCCTTCTCCCTGACTCTGAGACCGCCCAGTGAGCCAGTCGGGCACTCCTCCATTCACTCATTCCCTCCCTCCCTCCTCCTTCCTTCCTCTGCTCCCTCATTCATTCATTCATTCATTCATTCCTCCATTCATTCCAGCACCCGCCATCGCTTCACGCTTGCTGCGTGCTTAGCAGTGTGCGCACGTCTCCTGCCCTCTCCGTGCCTGACTTTTCCGGGACCCTTAGGCTCACCAGACCTTCCATTCACCACCAATCCCACCCCATCCTCGCCTCCTGAAACAAAATTACCTTCTGAGGGAAAGAAGATTCTCCCAGGACCTGGGGACTTTATTAGGGCTGCAGTAATATATTAAAGAGGAGGTCGGAATCACCCGGAGCAAATTCTAATGTGAAGAAATACCACGGCGACAAATACTTTGTTCTGAACCGTTTACTAAATTAAGTCTTTCCTGGACATTTTTAGCCTTCAATGTTTTTAATACCAGCAATAAAGTAGTTGCATAATTAGTAATAAAGCTGACAGCCCAGTTGCTGAGTTTTTACTCAGAAGGAAAAGGACGTGTGTGTGTGTGTGTGTGTGTGTGTGTGTAGATAATTCTAGCAACTCTGGTCTTCCAACTGCAGATCTAGAAATGATTTGCCATCTCAGCAGCGCTGCCCCACGGGCTGGGGTCGGGGAAGCCACACTGAGCTCTGTGGAAATGGTGGCTTAGGCGTCAGATGTGCGAGAGGCGTAAGAAGACCTTAGGGAAGTCATCCACCGTCTCTGGTCTTCGGCTTTCTCACCTGGAGAATGAGGGGGTTGGTCTGGGTGATGCCCGAAGGCTCCTGGCAGGTCAGCCCTGAGTCTGGGAGGGGACAGGGACTTTAAGTGGCATCTGTGTGTCGGTGGCTCTGATAGTTGCACCTGTTGGCTGAAACCTCTCCTTCGTCTTGTGTGTCATCCACCTACTTGCTATCTTTGCTCAATGTCTCACAGACACACCTCTCCTGGCCCAAAGGGAATTTGGGAATTCTGTACCCGTCCCCAGCCATAGCTGGTCCCTGCTGGTCTCCCCTCTCAGGAAAGAGCCCCTCCACCTACATGCTCTGGCTGTGGTCTTAGAGGCCACTCTGGGCTCCCCTCCCTCTCACGGCCTCCACCCCCAGTCCATCGGGCCAGCTCTGCCTCCAAACCCTTCCCCCATCACTTCCGCCCCCTGGGCCTGGCCAGCCCAGCCCCTCACCTCCTCAGCTCCCTGTCTCCACCCCAGCACCCTCCCCGGGAACGGGGCAGAAATCACTACACAGAGATAGAAACCGGATCAACCTCAGTGACTCCTCATCACTTCCAGAACACAACTCAGACCTTCTCCAATGACCCAGAATGTTCAACAACAGTGGTTTTTAAACTTGCCTGCCTGTGGGAATCCCCTTGGGGAGCTTTGAAAATCTGATGTCTGTGTCCCCTTCCTCTTGCCCCCAAGGCTCTAGTTTAACCTCTGGGGGTCCACCTGGGCATCAGGAAGCAAAGCTCCTTGGGTGTCTATATGGGGGCCACAGACGCAGCACCCGTGTCACCTGGGAGAGGGCGGGAAATGCAGGAGGGCAGGGGTCCCCACGTCCCGCCCTTCCTCTGAATTTGAACAAGCAATGCCTGTGTGCTGTCAAGTTCAAGAGGCCTGCTCTGTGAGGTGTGGCCTCATCTCCCACACTCCTTGCACAGTCCGCTGTACCCCAGACACTCGGCTTCTCTCTGCTCTTCAGTACGCGTCACCTGGCTCCCAGCTCAGGCCCTTGCTTTCTTCCTCTGCCAGGAAGCTCATTCCCTGACCTTCATGTGGTTGCTTCCTCTCTCTTCCAGACCCCAGAGAGACCTCTCCTCCCCCAGCCTGGATCACGGCTTTGGGAATGTCGGCTCCATGGGCACAGGGACATTACCCCCCTTGTTCACCTCTGTCTCCTGATGTCCGCAGGTAACAAAGAAACACTTTCCAAATGGCAAACGAATACCTAGGGCAAGAGCCACCTGAGGTGACTGAAACATTATCAGAGTGCGTGGGACACATCATCGGAGCTACCCCCTGCCTCCCCCTTGGGGCTCTGCGTGACCGAGTTTGCAGCTCCTTGTGGTTGATTGTGGGTGGTGACACCGACTCGGGAAGGCCCTTGGTAAAAGGCAGCTTGCTCCCCAGGGCAGGGGAGGGTTACCCCAGATGCCCCCATTCCACCGGCATAGGGGCTCCACACCATGCCCTGGGGAAGCCCCCAGGGGAGGAAGTTTCTCCCAGCTCTTGGGCTAGTCACCTCTCTCTCTGGGCTGAGCTTAATCCCCACAAATAGGGTCTGATTTCTGTACTCTATAGGTTTGTCGTTAGGGTTTAAGCAAATGATGGATGGGAAAGAGTTTTGCTGACTGTCTGAAATAATAATGCCACATTTGGATAACCTGTCAGGTCGTTAACTTAACAAATCTCTACTGACATCCTGGGCTGGGCACTGATGCTCTAGGGTAGAAGAAAGGAAGGATCCCTATTCGTAAGGGACAAGCCCCATCTTGGGTGATTGAAGGGGGCACAGACAGGGGACCCCCCATTGCAATACCCCAGTGCATCACCAGAGGGCAGCAGATGGCTTTGCAAGCACTTCCCTCCCCAGGGGGAAAGACCTTTGAGAGAAGGGCTCATCCCGGGAGCCCCACTGGCTTCCCCTCGGGTGTGGGGGTGAAGAGAGCGGGGGCAGCGGATGGAGGAGGCCGCTCAGTGCCGCCCGCCCGTCAGGGCGCATCTCCACCAACCCCAGACCCGACCAACCCCAGACCCAACCACGGGCAAGTGCTCCTGCCCCCAACCCCCCCTCCCAGTGTGGCCGGCGTGGCTGGTGTGGCCCAAGGGAGGACACAGTTGAAGGGCCTTGGAATCCAGGGTCCGTGCTGCTGGGGAGATTTCAGGACCCTCGTGTGTGTGTGTGTGTGTGTCTGTGTTTCGGTGTGTGTGTGTGTCTGTGTTTCGGTGTGTGTCTGTGTTTGTGTTTCAGTGTGTGTGTGTGTCTGTGTTTCAGTGTGTGTGTGTGTGTGTGTCTTGGTGTGTGTGTGTGTCTGTGTTTCGGTGTGTGTGTGTGTGTGTCTGTGTTTCGGTGTGTGTCTGTGTCTCTGTTTCAGTGTGTGTGTGTGTCTGTGTTTCAGTGTGTGTGTGTGTGTGTGTCTTGGTGTGTGTGTGTGTCTGTGTTTCGGTGTGTGTGTGTGTGTGTCTGTGTTTCGGTGTGTGTCTGTGTCTGGGTGTGTGTGTCTGTGCGCCCGCACAGAACGGGAGGACAAAGCCCCCACAGGGGAAGTTTGAGGCTGAGGGGGAAATAAGGAAGAATGTCAGGGAAGTCAGGGAACAAGAGAAGAGAGGGCGGACGCCCTTGGGCGTAAGGGGGGATCCTGGGGGGGCCCGAGCTGACGAGGGGTCTGTGGCAAGGGGCCTGGGTGGCGGGGCATCTGTGTGAGCAGACCAGGGCCCCCCGGCGCGGGCCGGGCGGCGGGGGGCNTTGAACGGCCGTCTCCACCAGTCAGTGGGATTGACACCGACCGCGAGCAGAGCAGACGCTCCGTGAGGCCCCACGTCAGGAGCCGGGACCGGACATCGGGGGTCTGCTTGGCCAGGGCGCCCAGGGGCCTGCAACTGCCAGGCAGCAGCTATTTTTACAGCGAGACTGACTCTGGCAGCTTGCTGCCTCGAGGCTCCAAGCGTCTTGGGCCACAGATCCTGTGTGTGTGCGCGCGAGTGCGTGCGTTCCTCGTGTGCATGCCGGGATGGACACACGAGGTCGCACGCCCTTACTAAGTTTCTTGGTCTCTGAGCCTGGCGCTGGTCCTGATGGGTAGGCACTCCGTGACTGTTTGTTGAATGAGCCTGTCCCCAGTGGTCCAGAGACCCAATCTGGCCTGGTGTGTGAGCCCAGACGTCACCACGTGTATGCTGTGTGACCTTGGACAAGCAGCTGCACCTCTCTGTTCTGCGTCATCGTCGCTTACAACAGGATTCCATGAGTCTGAGCTCTGTACGCCACAGGTGGTTGTGAGTTAAACCAGATGATGGGTTGGAGGAAGCTTTGCTGACTGTGGGAAACGATAATGCCGCGTCTGGCTATGCCCTGTCAGTCTCTTGATTCGACAAACCTTTACCGGGGCCCTGGGCCCCCCTCCTATGCCCTGTGCCTAGGACCTAGAGGCACTGAGGACCTAGACATCAAGTAGGCAGGGTGCCCGCCCTGAGACACCGGCCCAGGAGGGAAGGTTGAGGGCCCTCCCTGCCTGTGGACCTGACATGGATGAGGGTCCAGTAACTCCTCTGACTGGTGTGGCCCGGGGTTGGGTCCAGCAGGGCTCTTTTGGGGGAAAATGCCAGGGGGCCAGAGGAAGGGCACCTGGCTCCTGGGCCCCCTTGTTCCCTAGTCAAGGCCTCATTCTCTGAGAAGCTTAGCTCAGGGCCACACGCACACCAGCTGTTTCCGTCCCCCTGGTAGGTGTGCCAGCTGTGGGCATGGAGGTGGGACCCGGGCTCGGGAACTGGTCGGTGCCTGTGAGGTCACTCTGGACTGGGAGGTCACTGGCTGGTCACCTATTTCGTCACCTTCCATCTTGGTGGACCCAGGAATCGGTATTTTTAAGCAACTCCCGAGGTGATCCTAATGCAGGTGGCCTGGGGACTGGCCTGCTGGGGACTGGCCTGTGGTGTGACCCCCACGGACGGCGGCTTGTTGCAGGAGGGGGNTCTGAGAGCCGAGCTTGCGGCTGGAGACGCCCCCAGCGGCCGGAAGGAGAATGACAGCCTCGCTCCTAAAAGAACCCCTGGGTTTCAGATGGCCACCCAGCTCCCGCTTGGGGTGTTCAATCCAGACGCAGCTAAGAGGCCTAATCTCTTCTGAAACACTGCAGAAAAGGGCTCAAGGTTATCCTTACAATGTCGCTCTGGCTCTTTTGCATTCATAGAGGTTCAGTGGGTGGGAGAGAGGAGAGGGTTTCCAGTGGGTCAAGAACTGGGCGTAACCCAGCACAAGCCCGGCACATAAAGTACGCGGTGTGCATTTGCTGAGTGGACAGATGAGTGGACAAATGACTGGCCCTTTCTGAGCAAGCGGCACGTGCTACGTGTCTTTCGGCGAGAAGAAGATGCATGGCTCATGATAACAGGCAGAAGAAGGACAAAGGACGCTACAGAATCAGCGTTGATCTCAGATCAACCGGGGTCCGACGGCACTGTTCTTTGTACCGAGAGCGAGGGAGTTTGCCCTGCGCTGTCGTAGACGAGTCTGCAGAAGGGCCAGTTAATTTTTCAAAAGGAAGCCAAGCCCCTCTGGTCTTTGGACCAGACAGCGCCTGTGTCTAAAAACCAGCACCGTGTTCCGTCGACAGATTCCGGGGACCTTCTGCTTTGCAACCTCCATCTGCCTGCTTCAGGTGGTCCTTGACGCCTTGTTCAGTGCCTCCCCTACCCCCACGCTTCTGCCCACGCAGTGCCCTCCGGCGAGAGTGTGTGCTCCCCACTCCTCTCTGTCTAAAACCTACTTAGTGTTTCCGGGGCCACTTCAAACACCACCTTCTCTATGATTCCCCTGGTCTCTCCAGCTCTGATTCATCACCGCGTTACATCGGAATCTTTCCTATGGCAGCCATCACTTTATTACGTGAATTGTTAGCTATTTATCTCCATGTTTTATCTCCCCTTCCTCTCCCTTCATTCCACAAATATTTATTGTTTCTCTCTAAATACCAGCTGGGGTCTGGGGTTACTGAGATGGAAAAGATAAGAGCCGGGCCTTCGAAGAAGAGCTTCTGAGCAAATGGGGGTGGGGGCGGAGGGGGCGAGCTTTAAGCTCCCAGGAGGCTGGGGCTGCATCCTGACCACCCCTGGGTGCGGTGCTCCAGCCCTGTGCCTTGGATGCAGCAAATGCTCAATACGCGCTGTGAAGTGAGTATGTGAACGGGCGCGTCTCGAAGTAATAAAGGAAGTGACATTTCTTTCCGCGTCCTTTTTCCTCCGGGCTCTTCTATCATTCACTTGATTTCTCCCGCGTCTCCCTCCTCTGATACATATGAATTAGGGAGGTGGAACTGTGTAGTTGTGTTCGCCACGAAGCCCCCAGGCTCCTCCCCTCCCACCCAGCTGTCCTCGGCCTCCTGCTGCGGCTTCTGGGGATGGCTCACGTGGTCACGGGGCCTGGTAAGCAGACCTTGGAAAGAGCTGGCTCTCCAGCACCCCCTTGCCTCTGGCCTTACCTGTCCTGCGCCCTGTCCCAGCTTACTCAGACTTGGAAACTTAGTCCTGGGGCCAAAGAAGAGACCTCTCTTTCCAGCTGAGCCTGGGGAGGGCTCTGTCTTCCTTCCTGGGCATCTCCAACCCACTTTCTGCTTGGCACCTGGGGTGAGCCTTACAAGACACATATCGCATCAGACCGTGACCTGTTGTTGCTTTGGCGGCTTCCAGGACACTGAGAATAAATGCCAGCTCCCTAAACTCCGGCCATCCGGCCGTCCAGATCATGTCATGCTTCCTCACCTCAGGATCTTTGCACTTGCTGTGCCCTCTACCTGGAATGCCACCCCCCCATCCCCACCCTGCCAGTGACTGTTTCGATGTCACCTCCCATGGGGGCCTTGTAGCCTCGCCTCCACATACTCCGTTATTCTCATCATCCTCTATCACGTTACCTTATTTCCTTCACATACGCATCGCCAGCTGTCAATATTTTCCCTTATTCTTTTAAACATATTTTTATGGTCTGTCTCTCCTCACCCCCTACACCGTAAACCTCACAAGAGCAGGTCTGATTATGTCTTGCTCACCATTTTATCCCTAGCACTGTCCCTGACATACAGCAATTGCTCAATTCCTTCGTGATGAATGAAGGATGAAAACGTTGGAGAAGGCGCGGGGGCCTGAACTGCTCCCTCCTACGTTGAGCCCGCAGCGGGGACAGCCGCGGCGGAAGAACGCCAGAAGAACTCGTCCACTCCACGAGCATCTACAAACTGTCTTCAATGCGGTGGAGGTGGGGCGGGGTGGGGGTGCTGGGCTGGGGCCGGGGAGACAGTGGGGAAGACATCAGACCCAGGCCCTGTCCACAGGCTTGAGTCTAGTGGGAGGGGCAGACTTTGAACTCCTAGTGTCAGGCAGGGAGTGTATGGAGGGGAAGTACCCTGGGGTATCTGACCCAGTCTGGGCAGTCAAGACCGGCTTCCTGGAGGAGGTGGGGTTTAAGCTGGACCTGAAAGGATGATCAGGGCCTTGGCAAAGGGAGGTGGGTGAGGTGTGGGAGGCGCAGGAGCACACTCAACCCCTTGAGTCCAAGTTCCTAGACACTGAAGCCTGCTTGGTGCTCCTCAGGAGGGGGCAAGGGATGCAGAGGACATGGGGGCACGGGTGGGCGTGGTCTGCAGGGACTAGTAATTTTGCCCACACAGTCTTCCCCTCAGTGGGGGAATCTATCCATCTGCTCCCCCTGTCCTGATCTGGGGGAACGGGTGAATGGTGGCCGAGGCAGGGCGTGAGAGGGCAGGTGTGGAGGATGGCGATGTGCAGGAGGCCAGCGGGCAGGACCGTCACCCACTCAGGGTGGCCCCTGAGAAGCACACCCTGCGACCAAGGATTTGGGAACGAGTGGCTTATTTGCGAAGGTGTCAGGTGTCTCAGGCAGCTGGGACAGGAGGGAAGAAGCCAATACAGGTGCATCCCGGATACACGTGCACCCAGATACAGGGGCATCCGGATACAGGTGCATCCCGGACACAGGTGTATCTGGATACAGATGCATCCCGGACACAGGTGCATCCCAGACACAGGTGCATCCGGATACAGGTGCATCCTGGATACACGTGCACCCAGATACAGGGGCATCCGGATACAGGTGCATCCCGGACCCAGATGCATCTGGATACAGGTACATCTAGAATACAGATGCATCCCAGACACAGGTGCATCCGCATACAGGTGCATCCTGGATACAGGTGCACCCTGAGGCTATTCCGGGGGAGCCTCCCAGCCTCAGTCCTGCTGGGGAGCTCGAGGGGACAGTGAACACCTGTCTGAGTAGTCCCAGCCAAGGGGCAAGGGGGCCAGGAGAGCCACCCAACATTGCCCGTTGGCCAAAGCTGCTCTGGGGATGCTAATTCCCTGGCACACCGGCCCCACCCCGTGAGCAAGCTGGTGGGGCGGCGGCTTCCAGAGGTCAAGGGTGAGGGTGGGTGTGGACATCTGTCACATCACCCTCATCTCTACTGGGATGGCTCCTTCCCACCGGATGGCACCCCAGCAAGAGGGTCCTTCCCCGGCTCTGCACCCTGTTTGCCCCTCATTATACCCTACTGCTGTTCATGTTCACACCTTTGAGGAATGTGTGCTGAGTAACTTACTTACGTCTCACTTTCCTTGTTTACTATCTTCCCCCACGAGAGTTTAATGCTGGCTCCTTCCTGTTCCCCGCTAGACCCCCAACACACCTTCCATTGTGCCTGGCTTCTAGTAGGTGCTCAATTAAAACGTCCTCACAGGGAATACAATTCCAAGCTGGGACCTTCTGGATTCTGAGGCTCATTCGATAGACATTTGATCGATGGGGCCTCTGGGGGCACTGGGAGGAGGGGAGTGGCTTGTCCAAGGTCATGAACCGGGGTGCTACCGCAGGCAGCAGCAGCCCTGTCACCCCAGTGGATGCTCTTCCCTCTGGGAACCCCACCAGCCGGCAGAGGCGCTCTGGGAGTCCCCAGGGGCCCCTTTCTGCTGCCTGAGAATTGCTCTCTGCCAATTCTCGGTAATCCGGCTTCCTTCTCCCCCTACTTTCCCCAGCTGAAGAGCTAGTGAGTCTCAGACAGCTGTGGAGCTGGGACTCTCTCTAGTTGAGATGCATTAATTTGTAAATATCTTCATTTATATGTAAATGCGGAGTCCCGCGCCCCGCCGCCAGCCCTGATGGGGCCCTGCGGCCCCGGAGATGCGGCCTCCTTCAGCCTGGCTGCCCCGGGCTGCAGGCTTCGCTCAGTGATCCGATTAGACTCTTCCCTTCTCTTCCACTGTGGCCTCCTCCTGGCTCCTCTATCCCCGGGTGCGCTCCGCCTGGGAAGCCGCCGCTGGAATGGGAACCCAGGCTGGGGGAGGAAAGGGCACTGGCCACAAGCCAGCCCTGCGGTGTGACCTCGCGCAAGCCACCCCCCTCTCTGCGCTCCGGTTCCCTCAGGCATAAAATGGGCAGGGCAGCAAGGTGTCTACACTGGAAGAGGTTCCTTGGGAGCAGGGAACCCTGGAGCTCGCTGAGCTCTGACCCTGTCTGTAGACCAGGGCTGGAGAAAACCGTAACATCTGCTTGCATTTACAGGGCTGCTCGTGAGGATTAGAAGAAATGGAGGGCATATAAGGCGCCTTTATGAGATTTGGGAAAAGGTGAGGGTTTTTTTTTTTTTCTTTTCTGGGCGATCACAGCGACATGCACCGCACGCCGACTTTATGTGAATAATGCAGGGACCCTCCCAAGGCTGCAGAGAGGTTCTTACTATTGTCATTGCCTTCTCGAGATTGGGGAAACTCAGGCCAGGGGACAGAACTTTCACTTAACCCCCACGATGATTGTACGAAGCTGATCCTACAAAGTCTGTTTACAGGTGAGGAGACTGACACAGAGAAAGGTTAAGGCCCTCGTCCAAGGTCACTAGGTAGGAAGCGGCTGAGCTGGTTCTGAACCAGGGCTGTGTTCTGGGAGAGGGTGGGGGTCAGGGCCGCCCTGGTGGTCTCGGGCTTCCTTCCAGGCTTAGGAATCAGATGGGGGGAGGTGCTGGAATGATGGGACAGGCTGTGTGGTGGGGGCTTCTCAGAGACCACGGCCAGCACGCGCAGGTGGGGCGGAGGTGGTGGGTTTCTAGGAAGCGTGGGGGGTGATCTGAATGTACACTTGCTCCAGGATCATCTGTGCTTCCCACAATAGCTGTTTTCTTTTCCGAAATGAGTTACTCATCCTGACAGTAACTGGCTTGTCTTAGGTGTGCCTTAATATCTTAAGGAGCCCCACACCTCTTTCGGAAGCAGGTACGGGGGAAATCCCAAACATCAATAAAGGCATCTGTGCAGCCATTTGCCTGCCTCTCCCGCATCCCTTCGCGCCCACATGCTCCCCAGATTCCCCCCAACAAGGGCTGGCTGGTTCTGAGCTCCTGGCATGAAGCCCGGAGAGGAGAGGGACCCTCTCCAACCCACAGGGGGGCACGCCCACCTCCCAGCTTACAAAGTGTGCAGCGGAGAATCACCTGGAAGATTCCCTGTGTCGCGCGGGTGAGCCCTATGCAAACTTCCCGTCCCATTTTCTTATTTTGCCCACGGGGAAACTGAGGCTCATGGGGACAGGGAGCGTACCCAGGGTCACCTAGCCAATGCGCAAATTTCACCGTGCACCTATTATGTGCCAGGCATGCCCACTGCTGCTTTCTGCTGGGGCACCAAGCAATGCACTCGCCTGTGCACGTACATGTGTGTGTGAGACTATGCTCGTTCAGCGCCTGTGCAAGACTCCTTTGCATTAATGCAGTGAGACTACCCCCTCCCCCGCCCCCATCCTGCGGAGTAGGACCTTGGTCGTCTGGCCCTGGGGTAGATTCATTCTGCTACGGGGAGGGGTCGTCTGAAGGTGTCCTGCGGGGAGCTGGGGGCAGGACTTGAGCTGGGCTCTGAAGACCGGTGAGGAGTTTTCCAGGTCACCAAGGGGAAGGCCATGCTGGGAAGTGAGCTAAGGGTCAGAGGAATGGAAGAGGATTGGGGCCTTTAGAAAGTAGGGAGAAGGGTGTGGGAACGCAGCAGGGCATGGGCCGTGATCCGCCCCCTTCTGGGAAGAGGGTGGGGGTAGAAATATTCCGTATCTCTGTCCCCGAGGCCTCTTTGTCCCCAGCCTGCAGACCTGGGGTCCAGTTGTCTAGGGTGGGTTTGCCTTGCTGGGAGGGGTCCGCGGGGAACGGGAGAACGTGGTGCACGGGCTCCTGGGCCCGGCGGACCGGCTCACGTCCCAGCTCCGTCCCTCCTGGCTGCGGACTGTGTGCGCGGACCTCAGTGCACCCACCTGGAAACTGGGTTTGGAAAACCCTCGTTGCAGGACTGTTGGAGGAGCTGGCTGGGGCGGCCGCACGCGGCAGAGTCGGGACGCGAACCCCCTTCCTGCTTTGCTCCCCGGGCGCGCCCCTCTAGGCCTGGGCCTTCTGCAGCACAGCCCCCAGCCCTGCCTTCCAAGCCCAGGGACGGTGATCCCCAGAACCCGCAAGAGCGCCACGCGGCGGAAGGGAAAGGGCTGGAGAAGCAGCCCAGGCTCCGNCGGTCCCCGGCCGGCCCCTCACCTCACGGTGGACTGGTACACCAGGTCCTCCCTCTTGCGGTAGTTCTCCATGTGCGAGTAGTTGGTAGAGAACATGGCGTCGAAGGTGAAGATCTTCTGCTTGATGGTGCCGCCGTCCGTCACCTGCAGGAGAGCACAGCCGCAGCTACAGGGGGCGCTCGGCCAGCCCGCCCCTGTCCTCAGGCAGAGCCTGGACGCCTCCTCCCGAGGCCAGCACCCCTGGGGCCCTGGGCGGGGCCTCCAGGAGACATGTCACCGCCATCCCTAGATCCCTCCCAGGTCACCCCCACTCTACTGATGCATAAACCGAGGCTCTGGAAGTGAAGTGACTTCCCAAGGTCCTACGCCAGGAAGGGGCACAGCTGGTTCTTCTCTCTGACAATAACTTCTGATAAATTCTCTAAGGGGTAGGCACGGGCCGGCAGGGGAGCCCAGGCAGCCCCTATCTGGGGATAGGGTAGTCACCGAGGGCTTCCTGGAGGAAGCAGTGTCTAAGTTGCCTCCCGAAGAAAGAACAGGAGGCAGGCAGCCTGGCAGAGCTGCTTCCAGGCAGCTCTGGAAGCAGAGGGGACAGCAGGAGCAAAGGCCCTGTGGCAGGGAGAGCAGGTAGGCTCAGTGAGAGATCGTGTTCAGGGAGAAGGAGCTCAACTGTCCCTGCAGGCAACGTGGCAGAGGCCGCCTTGGATCCCGTTTCCAGGTTCCTTCAGGCCTTAGGGTGCCGATGGCTGAGGGGCCTGTCTGGGGGCAGGGGGCTCTTAAGAAGGCTGGGGAGAACCCCGTCTACTGTCACCAGGGCGGAGGGAAGGGACAGCACGGGGGCTCACCCTCCCCCGGCTGCCCCTTCAGGACGGGGGGCAGATCATGAGGCCCCCACGTCCCCCAAGAACACGGAGGCCCAGAGAAGTCAGGGGACCTCAGGGGTTGACAAAAAAGCCTGTACTGGAAAAACAAAGGCTGTTCCGACCCCAGCTGCTCGCGGCCGATTCAGAGTGGGACCCAAGCGTCCGGTGCTCCCGGCTCCGCCCGCCACATCCTCACGCCTGCGCTGCCTCCAGTTAATGAAAGTGTTACTGCACAAAGCAGCAAGGTACGTGTTGTCGCTGTTTCAATTATTTATCTGTTTACTCGGCGGCAGTTTTCCCTACAGTTTTCCGCCTGCGTCAGCAACTCTATTATAGACCGGGAGCTTGCAGCCTCTCGCTGCTCAGCTGGGCTCCGCGCTAACAGCCTGCGACCAGGGAGGCCTCAAGCCTGGGCCTGGAGAAGGGGAATTAACTCCCTGCGGCTCTGCGTGCCTGGAGGCGGGGGGGCCGGCCGGGAGGGCTTTCTCCAAGCCGCTGGGCTGGGGGGACCCTGAAAGCCCTGCTTGGATCTGCAGCCTTCCTGGGAGCCCGGGGCCCTTCCGGGCACATCTGGCTCAGACCACATCTGTCTCTGGCCCACGTGGTGTTGTAACTGGCTTAGGGGATGCAGGTTCAAGGCAAGCCGGCTAGCATTTATTGAGCGCCAGCTGTGTGCCAGGCACGGGTCACATCAGCGCGTGTCACCCCCACTCCTTCCATGGTCTGCAGGCTCGTGAGGAGTCAGGAGGCCCCTAAGAGTCCCCAGGGTCCCCAGGGAGCCCCAGAGGCAGGGTCAGAGTGATGATAAGTTTGGGAACCCCGGGGGTGTGGGATCAGCGGTGGGACTTCCCACGGCAGGGTTTCCGCTTAACCCCTGGCTAAGCTCATGTCTCTCTGACTCTCCTCTGGGCTTATCTTCAGCTCATACTTTTCCCTTATTTTCCCCTCTGGGGCTGTGTGCTCCCAGCCGCCTCTCCTGGGCCCGGCTTCCCAGAGACGGATGGCTGAGACTGGAGGATGAGGGGGAGCAAAGAGCCTTCGAATCAGGACCCTCAGGGGCGCCTGGGTGGCTCAGTCGGTTATGCGTCCGACTTTCGCTTAGGTCATGATCTCGCGGTTCGTGGGTTCGAGCCCCGCGTCGGGCTCTGTGCTGACTGCCAGCTCAGAGCCTGGAGCCTATTTCAGAGTCTGTGTCTCCCTCTCTCTCTGACCCTCCCCTGCTCACGCTGTCTCTCTCTCTCTCTCCTAGAAATAAATAAAACGTTTAAAAAAAAATAAAAGAATCAGGACCCTCAGCGGTGGGGGGAGGGTATGGTTTTGCACACCTCCCCAGGGGACAGTTGGCCCAGGGTTGTGGCTGGTTTGGTACCGGCATCTAGCGGCAGAGAGTGGGGATGCCGTAACCAGCCCCCGATGCGCAGGATGACCCCCAAAAGAATGATCTGGCCCCCTATGAGAAACGTGCCGTAAGCCCGTTACTTTGTGCCCCCACACAGGGTCCCTGGGGAGCGCGTGGCAGAGACAACAGCTGGCCCATTTTGCAGATGAAGAAACTGTGGCTTGGAGAGGAAAGGAGATTTAGCTGGCTCCCATGGGGCAGGGGGATACGCCACCCACCGGCCAGGCCCCCCGGGGGCTGAGAACAAACCAGCCCCTCTGTGCCCCGCTCTGTGCCCCCACCGGCCCTCAGTTGTCGGCCGGAGGATGCCCGGAGCCCAGCGGAGGTTGGAGGAATTTTCTCCCCAAGTCGTAAAAGTGGAAGGCGTCCTGCCCATTTGACTTGCGGCCTTGCCTCCTTCAGGTACTGCCTTTTATCTCCTCCTAAAACGCGGCAGCTCTTATCGTCTCAATCTCAAATTTCACTCCATTTTTTTATTATACAAAGGAGAAAAAAATCTGTCAGTAAAACTGTCTCCACAAATTTATTCGCCAGGACTGAGGGTTTTATTACTAGGAAAATACATCTGCACCCCACCCGTCCACGCATCCCCACACCCCCCACCCCGGAGAAAGCGCGGAGAATTATCGGAGTCGTAAATCACTGTTTCAGGCCGAGGGACAGGGGAGCTTCAAGGACGCACCTGGTTTTCCTTTGGTTTTATTTACATCTTCTTTTCTCAGGCCGAGTCTGGGGCCTCCCTGTCTGCCGGGGAGTAAATAACTGCTTCCTGTTAAAGAGGCCTCAGGCAGCGGGAGCCCCAGGCTTGTGAGATCCAGCCCTGGGTGGCTGCCCCCCCCCCCTCCACCGGGGCTCAGGGAAGGGATCGCCTTGGAACGCACCCTCAGGTCCCCGGCCTGAGGATTTGCAAGGAGGACAGTCTGTGGTTCCTGGTGGCATCAGTCCCTGACGCGAGGCTGGGAGGGAGCGGGGTTGTCACAGGCCGTGGGTGGGTAGCCGGCGTGGTGCGTGGCACCTTCTCTTTAGTTCTGGAAACATGTTCCAGGCCTAAGTCTTCCAGGCACTATTCCAGGCCCCGTGGGAGAGGACGAACCACGTTTCAGATGGGGCCGCAGCCAGGCGGCGGGGGGGGGGCGGGGGCGCACCGACCACAAGGGTGTGGGAGGGCGGAGCCAGGGAGAGCGAGGCTGGTAGCAAAGATATCTGCCAAGTGTAATCTGACCTCCATGGGGGAGCCAGGGATTCTTTTGGGAGGAGGGGTGATCACAGAGGGCCTCCTGGTGGAGGTGAGCCTCTTCAAAGAGTGTTTCGTTCCAGGCTGGTGCTCCCCGCCTGTGGGAGGCTTTGGAGCAAGAAGCGAGGCTGACTTCCTCCATCCCCAGTCGAATTCTTGATTTCTGGTGCTAACTTTGTGCACGTCACCTCTCCAAGCCTCAGCTTCCTCATCTGTAAAATGGGGTAATGCAATCTACCTCTGTCCCTCTTACGAGGATTAAATGAGATGCCGTTTGTAAAAGCACCTGTTGTGCGGTGTGCGCTCAGTACAAACACTTATTTTTATGCATGCTAACAATCTCTGGGTCATCCCTTCTCCTGGGTCGCTTCCAGGGCCAGGGCTGGAGGGCAGAACAGTACCTACTGGAAAGTCAGGGGAGGTAGCATGTGAGTAAATGACAGAAGGGGGCCCGCCTGGCAAGCAAGGGCTGGAGACCTGGTGGGCAGGTGGGGGCAGGCTGGTCTCAGGGGCTCAGAGATGCTCCTCTAGTGCCACCGTGGCTTGGGGCCGTGAGATCGTGGCGGGAGAGGATGGCCAGGCTGGTGGGAGCACACAAGGTGCCACCCCGGACAGCCAAGGCCCCAGGAATGTGGACGCCTTCCTTCCCTGGAGGATGACGTGCTTGTGCGATCATTCACCCCTGCAATAGATTTTTACTGAATCAATAAATAGGTCTTTGAATGTGAGCTACTCCTAGAACATAAACTCTATGAGGGCAAGGTCTTTATCTGTCCCGTTCAATGCTCTGGCCCCAGAGTCCGACGCGTGGTTCTCACTCAATAAATATTTGTTGAATGAATGAATGAACGGATGAACGAATGGACTTGGGTCCTTACCACGTGCCAGGTGCTGGGCTTCCACAGAGAGCAAGGAACGCACTCGTGCTGCGTGCGGTGTGGCCTTGCCCAGGACAGCCCACTGTGTCCACAGCCCGCTCTGACCACGCTGCCTGGCGGGAGCCGGCTGGTCCGGCCGGGAGGTGGCCTCGGACCACGCGCGAGGCAGTGACCCAAGCGGCACTGGCAGGAGCCTGAGCTGTGGTTTCTCAGACATGCACCTGCTACAGGGAAGTGCCCTGCTCGTGCAAAGGGCGCACCTGGACCCGAGTGTGCACACTCTTCCGCAAAAGCATCCGAGTCCAAACTAGCACGTGCCCGGCCTGACAGGGTACGCGAGCCTCCGTCTGCTGTGTTGTTCAGATTTCCAGAAATTGTCTCCCAGCGCCCGGCACGGGGCCCGACACACAGTGCATGCCCAGCATGACCCGCCGGGGACACGTAGGCCATCATCTGTCTCTTGCAGGTACAGAAACCACGGCTAACAGAGAGGGAAGTGAAGGGCCCAGCTCATGAGGGCAGGAGGCGGTGGGCCCTCAGCACAAAGTAGTTGAAAAGAGACAAGTGGGGGGGTCCGTTCTGAGGTTGAGGATGGGGGACGCCTGGTGTGGCAGCAGGTGCAGAAGCTTGGGGGTCACACAGCCCTCAACAAGTTCCAGCTCTGCCACTTCTGGCTTATGGCCCTATGATCTTAGAGAGGTCCCTGGGCCTCCATCTCCTCATCTGCAAAATGGGAGCTCTCGAACCGCCATGTAGGGCACTTGCGTGAGGATGCGGGGCACACGCGGCTGCGTGCACAGAGCGCCCAGAGGCTCGCCCGGCACCTGGTGGTAGAGACAAGGGTAGAAAGAGTAACAGCTGGCATCCACGAGGTGCTCACGTGCGTGGTCTGCAGATGTTAACTTGGGTGATCATAAGAGAAAGGAATCAATGCAGATTAGCTATTATTTGTTTTTACTTGGGTCCACAGTGGGGAGGTTGGTCAGGGCAGGCAGGCTCTGGGCGAAGGCAGCAGGCACATAGTAGGTGCTCAAGAATAAATGGCTTTGGGGGCTCAGTAGGTTAAGCATTCGACTTCGGCTCGGGTCATGACTCACGGTTCGTGGGTTCAAGCCCCGTGTCGGGCTCTGTGCTGACAGCTCAGAGCCTGGAACCTGCTTCGGATTCTGGGTCTCCTTCTGTCTCTGCCCCTCCCCCATTCAAGCTCTGTCTCTCTCTCATTAATAAATAAACATTAAAAAACTTTAAAAAAAATAATAAGAAGAAATAGCTTTCCCCTACCCTGACAGCGTCTCAGCCACGGTTTTCCAGAGCGATCAGCTGTGCTACATGGAAGGGATGTGATGTAGGAAGTGGAGACCTGGGTCCCATCTCCCACAGGCTGGCTCTGCCCTGCTCCCCACCCTGGGCCTCAGTTTCCCTAAGTGCTCCGTGAGGAGATCTGCAGGGTGACTTCTGAGGACCTTGCTACTCTGAATGCCCAAATGCTCTGATTCCAGAACAGCCCATCCTGGAGGCCACAGCCACTCCTGCTATATCTAGCCTTGGTCACCAGGGCTCAGCGGCTGCCCACAGGCCCAGAGGCAGCAGGCCTGCCCCAAGGCCCCGGGTCCCCCCCCACCAGCAAATCTGGCTTCAGCCAGGCTGGGTTGATTTTCAAGCGAAGCCACCAAAGTGGGACTTCATCCCAGCCAGTAGCGCTGCCGGCTGGCCAGCGGGGGTTTTTCATTTGAGAAACGAATGCCTCCAACTGTACCTCTCACTAACGTCCCTGGGTGCCACCATCCAGAAGAGAGAGAGAAAAAAAAAAGAGAGAAAGAAAGAAAGGGGGGGAACCCACCTCCCCCCCACCTCCTTCTCTTTGTGTTCCACAAAACCAATTACAGGTTGGAAATAGCTGTAATAAACTTGATATCCCACTTATGGGCCAATCCCGCCGCGGCTGGAAAGTGTAATAGTGGCAGAGAGTGAAAACTGCTGGTATATTTTGCCAGAGTTGTTTAAATTGCCTGCCTACATTATCCCTGCTCCTCTCCAGCCGGGAAGGAATTTGCTCTCCTGGAAACGGAGCAGCTGAGGTCTCTGCGGCTGGGCAGTGAGGCGGCGGATGGGTGGGGTGGGGGGTGTTGCAAGGAAGGTTTTAATGCACTGATTAGACATGGAAGAGGGTCGGTGCCTGGGCTCTTGGGTTCCTCGGGTTCCTGGGGGACCCCCAGAGTTGTTAGAAATACTCAGAGGAGGGAACATGGGCGACCCGGGTTCGAATCCCAGCCCAGGCAGTTTAGAGGCAGCGCCCTTGCTGTCCAATGGGCAAGAACCATGCCGGTCCCGAAGAGTTCTTATTGGAGGGAAAAGGGGGCATTTAGTTGGATAGCGCAGGCAGCCAGCATGAGCCTCCTTGGGTCTCGGGTCTGCTGTGCTCGCTGTCCCTGCCTGGCCCTGAGCCTCAGTTTCTTCATTTGTAAAACAAAAGGCAGCAACCGACCCCCAGAGTTGTTAGAAATACTCAGAGGAGGGAACATATATGAGTGTTTCTCACAGGATGTGAATTTACTGCTCTGTTCCCTGTACGCTGGTAGGCGGTGAGCATCCTAGAAACTTCTGCCATGAAACTGTCACCTACGAGTCCCTTCCCGCCTCACTCGGCCCCACGTGCAAAGAGGGCAACGATCCGCAAGCATTCCTAACGGGCTTACTTAGATCAAGCCACGCCCAGCGCATTCCTTTATTGACTGAGCTCTTCTGTGAGCTGCGCCCAATTCGGGAGCACAGCCGTGGAGGCAGCACGTGCAATGGGGAGGAAACGCAACCCCCTCACTGAAATTTCTGCAGTCGTGTTTTCTAGCTCCTGCACTAGCAGGACGGGAGCTCAGGAGGCTGGGGCTTCGTTTCGATCGGTGCTGTACCCAAGCTCCCAGAGCAAAGGCTAGCGCATGGCAGCCGCGTGGTCAATATGTTTATAGAAACAGACGCCGTTTTTACAGGCGCAGAAACGGCGTCCAGGGAAGGGCTGCCGCTTGCCCAGGCTGCCCAGCTGGTAAGCGGAGGAGCGGAGATTCAAACCTGGGTCTGACTCCAGGGTCCAGATAGGAAGTGATCCAGGCAGCAGAGCTAGACGGAGGGTAGGCAGGGGGCGTGGAAGGGAGGGGGCATCTAGGCAGAGGGAGGGTTGGGCAGGAGCGCAGGGCAAGGGGCCATCTGCTCAGGGAAGAGGGAGAAAAAGAAGGTAAGAGGCAGCGTCCCCATGGCCTGCTGTGCGGGGCAGGGGCCCAGGGGCTCCTGGCTTTGTTGTTGCCATGGTGACCTGGGGCCTCTTCCCCTAGACCCCTGCCCACATGCTCTCTGCCATGAGTCTGGTCCTATAGCTCCTGGGCCCGAGAGCTGGCCCCTAGGAGCCATCCCAGAGAGGGGAGGGCAGCGTGCCCTAGGGCCGGGGAGGTGGGGGGGGGAAGTGCTGGGTTCCCAAGGACACCCTCGGACCAGGGCCCCTACCTCCCTGGATGGCCTGGTTCTACCCCTGCACGGTCTCCCTTGCGAGTCCAGCCCTCTGGCAGCGCCCGGCTCGGGGTAATTGGCTTCCTCCATGTGTGTGGCAGATCCAGTTCTGACATAGACAGCTGGTGTCATAAATTGCTCTGTCTCATCTGGTTACCGTGCGATGGCAGACAGCAGCTCAGGGAAGGGGAGCGGGGTGGGCGAGGAGCCCGGGGGCCGCTGAGAAGGGCAGGCAGGAGAGGGCCTGCTGGCTCTGTGGGCCCCCTGCACGTGGGCAGGTGCTCAGCAAGTGTGAGGACGTGCGTGTGCAACCGGCGTGAGCACAGGGCTGCCGGAGGCCAGCTCACGAGGGTGGGCCCCTACGCAAATGAGAAAACCTGTGGTCTGGGGGCGTGGGTGTGTCTGCACGTGTGTCAGCAGGGGTGTGCAACTCTGTGTGCTTTGGGGCGGCATGTACGGATAGGTACGTGTGCGTGCATGTGCGTATGTGTCCTGTGTGCAAAAATGTGAGGGTCTGTGTGTGTGTAAGAGTGACTTTGTGTGTGCACATTCAGGGCTGTGTGTCAGTTTGTGTGTTCATGGTGTGTGTGCATGAATGATGCCTGGGTCCACAGCATAAGAGTTTACACACTCTGTTCCCTGCCCTGGGCCATGGGTGTGGAGGATATCAGCGAGGGTGCATGTGCGTTTCTTTCTTTCTTTCTTTCTTTCTTTCTTTCTTTCTTTCTTTCTTTCTTTCTTTCTTTCTTTCTTTCTTTCTTTCTTTCTTTCTTTCTTTCCTTCTTTCCTTCTTTCCTTCTTTCCTTCCTTCCTTCCTTCCTTCCTTCCTTCCTTCCTTCCTTTCTTTCCTTTCTTATGTTTATTTATTTTTAAGAGAGAGTGTGAGCAGGGGAGGAGCAGAGAGAGAGAGAGAGAAAGAAAACTGAAGCAGGCTCCAGGCTCTGAGCTGTCAGCACAGAGCCTGATGCGGGGCTCGAACCCATGAACTGCGAGATCATGACCTGAGCCGAAGTCTGACGCTTAACTGACAGCCACCCAGGCGCCCTCGACCCGTACGCTTTTGAGGAAAATGCCAGGCTGGGGGGCACCATCATGCCAGCCCGGGCCCCATGCAGCCTCCCAGCACCACGAGTCAGGTGCAAAACCATAGGTCAGAGCCCAGCCACCGGAGCCCTTCAAAGTCCACCAGACACAGGCTGCTCGGAGACCTCCCTCCTCATCACCTGTGCACCCCGAAACCCACACTTCAGGGCTCGTGGCCAAGAAGCAGGGGACACTGGGAAGACCCGTACAGATGCTCAATGTTCAGATTTGCGTGCACAGCAGACTCACCCGGCCAGACGGGCGTAGGGTTTTGAAAATTTCAATTTCTTTGAAAGCTCACCTCAGAGGTTCAGATTCAGTGACTGGGTGGAGTCTGGGTTTTACATTGTTTAACAAGCCCCCCTGGGCTGGTGGGACGCAGGGCTGGGGGACCACAAGGCAGAGGCTCTGCCCTAAACCCCTGGTGCCCTCCCCCAAACGGGGCCTCTCTGCGGCTTTGCCAGATGGCCATCCACTGCCAGACCCTGGATGTCCTGGGAGACCCTGGCAGGGGACCCTTGACGGACCCATCCGGACCCTTCCTCTACAGAAGGCTAACCTGAGGGCCAACAGAGGGACGTTCCCTGGGGTCACCCAGGGAGGAGGTGGCCAGGCTGGGGTGGAGAAGACCAGGGTCTTGGCTTTGAAGAACTTCCTCTTTGCACCGCACACCCGCTGATGCTCGCAATCCAGACCCCAGAAACCACGCGTCCCCGCTGAGGGCCGTGCAGCTGTGGCCCTGGGACACTTTTGTCACCAGGCTGTCACATCCCGCTCCCTGCTCCTCCTGACAGCGAGCCCCAGCACTAGAGATGGGCTCCAGCGTCATGTGGATGGCTTCCTTCCCAGTGCAGCCTTGCGGGGGTGGGGGTGGGGAGCGCAGGGACAGGGAGGGAAGAAGGACGATTCCCCACTTCTCTCTCCCTGGAGGTCACTCCTCACTATGTGCCATCAGCGTCCATTCCTCCGGCTCCAGTGACCTCAGCTTTTCACGCACTTGTCTGTTTATTTCCTTGTTGGTTCCTTGGTTTCTGGGGGTCGAGCCTGTGGTCAGAGGGTGGCATCAGACAGGGTCCTGGCCCTCAAGCAGCTCACAGAAAGGGCGGGGCAGGGGCGTCGTGGAGAGAAACACCAGCAGCCGGTGTGCCTGGAAGGGGGTGGGGAGGAGGGCTCAGGACAGGCCCCCCACAAGAAGGTGAGCTGAGCGGTGCCTTGGGGGAGGGGGAGGGTCTGAGGGGCAAAGACAAGCAGAACATTCTAGCCGTGGAGATGGCCAGGCAAGGGCACCAGAGGAGGCAAGCACTACCGAGGGTGCGGCATGGGATCTGTGGGGTGCGGTGAGGGTGCAGGGACTCGGAGTCTGGGGGCGGCAGGGAGCAGATGCCGGGGGGTCATGCCTCACACACACGGAATCTGGGTTCGGCAGTCGGGCCCCGAGGTCCGAATCTCATCCAAGTCATTGCATGTCTCCCTGCCTCAGGCTTCTCTTTACAAAATGAGGCAAAGAGCCACGCCGCCCTGCCGGTGGCTGCCGGTGGCTGCCTTCTTCCAGGTGAAGTGCTGGAGAAGTGGCTCGCACCCAGCAAACGCTGCCATTACGCATGAGCCCATTAGCTGTAAAATGTCCAGCATGGTACGTAATACATAGCAGATCTTGTTCTTGCTATGATTTTGTGGGAGGGAGATAGGGAGCCATTGAGGGCTTCAGGCAGGGGAGGAGCAGTTCCATCAGGGTCAGAAAGCCCCTCTGGCTGCAGTGTGGACGACAGATCCAGGGGCAAGCGGGTCTGGACTTGGGAAGAGGCCTTCAGCACAAAGAGAAGAGACTGTTTTCCCAGGTATGACTAGGCTTTCTCGTCCCACAAGCCAGTGGGGCGGGTGCGTGCCGGGGTGGGGGCATGGCTGAGTCCTGTCTGCCCCCGGTGCCTATGTATCTTGTGTGGTGTGGAAGTCTGTGGCCCCAGTCCCCTGCCTGTGACACCCCCTGTGATGTCCCTCAGTGGCCAGGCTCAGCGCTCGGTGCCCACGCCCCCCTCTTCCCCGAGGCTGCCTATCAGAGGGCACACCTGTGGGCTCAGCACGGGGACAGATGCCAGCTTGTGGTCGTCTGGCCGACCATGGCAGTCAGGAGGGCTGCCAGTCCTTGGGGAGGGCCCTTGCCGTGCCAATCTGCCCGGCCCTCCGTGCTCCGCGGGCGCTGCCGACAATCCGGCCTGTGTCAGCACCATCAGCCGCCGGCGGACCCGTGGACGCGGCCCATCAGCTGCCCGTGCCAGCCTGCCACCTGCTAACCAAGGGCAGAGCGTGCCGGCGCACATTGCTAGGCGGGCACATCCTGCCCGCTGTAATTAGCACGTGGACTTGGCGGCCGCCCGGCCCGGTGGAGCCCGTCCTTCTGTCCGTCTGCAGCAGCCCCCTCAGCCCCAGAGGCTGCTAGAGAGAAAGAGCACTGAGCTGGGAGCCAGGAGGCCTGGATGCCATCTCTGCTCAGCCACTCATGGGCAGTGGATGCTGGGAAATTTGCATTCTCCCTCTGGGCCTCAGGTTCCTCATCTGTGAAATGGGGTGGAGACGGCTGCTCTCTAAACTTGCCTCCTGCCATTTGGTGGAGGTGGTGCTGACAGCAGCCAAACTCTGCCCTTGAGCGGTCACCCCAGAGCTGATGGAGTGATGTTCCTTTATTCCTTCCTCCAGCAAAGACTCGCTGTGTCCCTACTGTGTGCCGGAGGCTGTTTTAGGTACAGGGGATGAAGCCACGAGCAGCACAAAGTCCCTCTTCTACTGGAATCCACACTCCAGCGGGAGGGGACAGACCGGGACACGTGTCACGCAGGCAATGCAGGGAGAGTGACGGCTGGGAGGGGTGGGGGACACGGCAGATTAGGCGCCGGGGATGCCCATTTCTGGAGGCCACATTGGAGCTGCCCTTCTCATGAGGAGGTAGGGTCAGGCTTGACTGGGAAGAGTCGGGCTTCCTCTTCCACCAGCTCCCTATGAAGTCCTGTTTGTTCCAGGCTTCTGGCTTCTCGTTTAATCCCTCCGACACCCCTCTGGACGGAGCTGCCTGCATTTTACAGATGGGGATACAGAGTCTTGGAGAGACGCTGGCGAGTCCCCAGCCCAGATCTAGTATGGCAAATACCACCCTCTTTCTATTATGTCTTCACACCTGATTTTCACCTTCCCGAAAACCAGTCTTTTTTTTTTTTTTTAAGGTTTATTTATTTATTTGGGGTGGGGAGAGAGAGAGAGAATGCCCATGCAGTGAGGGAGGGGCCGAGAGGGAGAGAGAGAATCCCAAGCAGGTCCTGTGCTGTCAGCTCGATCCCACAAACCGTGAGATCATGACCGGAGCCGAAACCAAGAGTCGGATGCTTAACCGGCTGAGCCACCCAGGCGCCCTAAAAACCAGTCTTCATGTTTATGAAAGCCTGAGTGACCTTACACCCGTCACGGGTCCCCTACTCCCTGGCTTAGTCCTCCAGCTTCATGTTTTATTCCCTCCAAAGTTTGATTGTGAACATTTTCAAACATACAGAAAATCATAAGGAATTTTCAAACCAACATCCATACACCTGCCACTTAGCTTGCACGACAGCCATCGGGCCACTTTTTCATCCCCTGTTCCTTCTCCTCGTCCCTCCCCATCCACCTGCCTGTGTTCCCGCGAGGCGGCCCAGCGCCACGGACAGCAGTGCCCTCCCCCGCTAAGTGCTTCAGCAGACACGTCGCTAGAATTCGGGATTTACTTGCAAGTTCTCTCTTTCGAGGTTTTGAACTCGCGTTCAACGCAACGCACGGATCTCAGTGATAAGCGCCCACGTCTGTGTAACCCAAACCCCTCTCGCAGTGTCGAACGTGACCATCATTCCAGAAAGTTCTTTCTTCCCCTGCCCAGTCAATCCTTGCCGCTAGAAGGCGAACATTATTCCAAGTTTTCTCACACCACATATTCTCGTTTGAGAATTTCTTCGTTAGCAAAAGCTCTTGGTTCCCTGCGTGTTTCTGAGATCCACGCATGTTACAGCGTGTGCTCATAGTCCTTTCCTTTTGATCACAAGTATTCTGTTGGAAGGAGACACCTCCATTTGTGGCCTCTTGCTAACAGACTCCTGCACAGTGTCCAGCCCGGCTCTCCCACGCACGCAGCTGCTAAGAGTGTCCTCATACGTGGCTTTTTAATGGACATATGTGTTTATTTCTCACCTGGTACTGCTTTGTTGGCCAAAGGGTCAGTTTGATTCAACAAGCATTTCCTGAGAACCTACTATGTGTCAGTCCCCTCCCCCGAGAACCTACTATGTGCCAGTGACCCTGGGCAGGGGCCTTGGGCTCTGAAGGCTCTGAGTGGGCCCAGCCATCAGGATGAACGGGACCCAGTGCTCTGTGCATGTCGCGGTGACACTGTGCCTTCCTCTCCACAGCTCTGTGGGGGTGCTCACTGTGGGCCCAGTTTTCAGAGGAGGCGACTGAGGCCAGAGTGATGAAGTGACCCATTTGAGACCCATCCAGATTCGGGATGACTCTAAGCCATGCTCTTTCCTTTGTCCTGCACAGATGCGGGAGCAGCGGCCTCAGGAGGCCGGGTGGTCTGTCCAAGGTCACACAGGCAGTGCAGGGACAAGGACACAGGCCTCTTTCCCAGTGCCATGCTGGCCCCAGCTTGGGGAGACGAGGTGTCCCCATGTGCTGGCCCAGCACCCCCTTCCAGAGACGAGGCTGGGGAAGCTGAGTTGTATAAAAACCTTGACTACGTGGGTGTGTCTGTGGCCCAGTGCGGGAGCCCATCAGAGTAAACGTGTCCCCCCTCTGCCTGCTGATCCAGGACCACGCAGTTAAGGGTCCCAGAAGCCAGGCAGTGGGAGCCTCCGGAAGACAGCAGGAAGGGGAGCCCGTGTGGGGATGGGGAGGCTACACAGCCCCAAAGTCACTTACGTAAAAAACAAGAACTGTGTGTCTCAAACTGATGCACTCGACAGGGTGAACTTGGCCCCAGACAATGGCTTCATGAGTCCAACTCTAAGCAAAAACAGGTGATGATCAACGGAGGAAGCGGGTTACACCCCCACTTTGAGAGACGGAGGTCTGGGCTCCCTCCCTTTGAAACTGGGCACGTCCTTTGCCTGGGGAATATGCAAGAGTGGCCTAAGGGTGCCAGTTTCCACGCCCGTGCCTTAGGAGGCTGGCAGCGTCCACTTCCTGTCCCTGACTGTGGTCCGGCATGGGGCGTGTGGAGAGGGAGGGGACCTTGCGGAGCCCAGCCTTCCAGCAATGGCCCACGTGCCGCACACGTGTGAAGCCACCTTGGCCCTTCCAGACCAGACCAGCTACCCCTGAATACTACGCGGTGACCCCAGGTGATGCCTGTCAAGGAACAGAGCTGCCCAGCCGAGCCCGGATCGGATTCCTGGACTGCGTAATCATGCAATCTAATAAATTGTGTTCTATGCCACTCTGTCTTGGGCTGGTTTTGTATGCGGTGAAGACCAGAGCTGCCTGTTCAGCCCCCCGTCAAGGGCGAGCTCGCTGTCAGCGCCCACCTGCTCAGGAGGTGCCCGTACTGGGTATGGCAGGAAAGCAGCCATAGACAGTCTATAAACAGATGAACGGACGTGGCTACGTTCCAATAAAACTTTATTTGTAAAAGCAGATAATGGGCTGGATTTGGCCTGTAGGCCATCGCTGGTCTAGATCGTGAGCCCCTCCTCTCCTTGTCTGCCTGTCTGATTCTGGCTCATTCTTTACGACTCAGCTCAAAAGCTTTTCCTAATGCCTTAGGGGATTGCTCAGCAATCCTTTCTGCCCTTACTTCCACCAGCACCCGAACATATTTATTTACTGAGCACAAAAGCAAGCTGTGTGCTAAGCGTGGGGGCACCGTGGTAAGCCAGGGTCCTGGCCTCCACAGAGCTTCACGGTAAACAGCCCGGGAGTCCTTCTGAAGGGCGGGGCTGCGACCAATTTGTTCAATACTGTATATCTCCGATCTCAGCATAATAACATGTTAGCAATATGAATGAACCAATACCCAAATGCATGGCCAAATGCTTACAACTCTTTCCTTTGAGTTGAACCACTTGGGCCCCTGCATCATCTCTGAGATGGAGGTAGTAGACATCTTTACCAGAGAGGTTGAGCAACTTGCCAACCAGCAAGCAGACCAGCAGCAGACCAGCAGCAGACCAGCGATGGAGGTGGGGTTCAGGCCAAGCCCATTTCAACCATCCTCAGGGGCCGGACTTAGGCACTGGTTTCCTAAGGGAGCCAGGAGAGCAACAGGGGCAGCTCTGATTTCTGGTCTCAAAGAAGGATGTGCAGATGCTCCCTCTCCCCACTGGGTCAGCAGGAGGGCTGGATTATTTCCTCTGAGGGAAAGGAAATTGAAGTCTGGTGTTGGGTCTTATTACAGGAAGCTGTCCAATAAAAATCACCCAGTATATTAAAAAGAAAAATCTTTACCTGGTGTTGAATGAACATTTGGTGTTATTACATCCAAAAAAAAAAAAAATCCCATTTGCTTTTCATTATAGATCTGGTTGTGTTTTGTTTTCTTGTCCCCAAAGAACAAGGATTTCACTGGTTGGGTGATTAAAAAGAGGGAAAAAAAAAAAAAAGGAAGTGGGCTTTGGAGTCAGACCATCTTGGGTCCAAATCCCAGCTTGACCATAGAGTCACAGAGAAACTTCGATCATTCATTAACTTTTGTGAACCTCAGTCTTCCTGTCTATAAAATGGGGATATTCCCTTTTTCCCAGGGTTGAGGAAAGGAAGAAATGGCGATGTTATCAATAGTTACCACTCTGTGCCAAGCACCTTTACAGGAGCTGTGGCCCTCGACCTCAGGGAGCATACATTGTACTGAGACACTAATCATGCACACAGACATCAGAAAATCGAAAGAGCAAGGGGCGACTGGGTGGCTCAGTCAGTTAAGCGCCCGACTCCTGATCGCGGCTCAGGTCATGATCTTGCGGTTCGTGAGTTCGAGCCCTGTATTGGGCTCCGTGCTGACAGCGCAGAGCCTGCTTGGGATTCTTTCTCTCTCCCTCTCTTTGTGCCCCTCCCCCACGCTCTCTCTTTCAAAGTAAATAAACATAAAAGAAAGAAAGTCAGAAGAGCAAGATGATTTTGAGTGATGCTCGTTGCTACGAAGCAAACAAACCACAGTGTAAGGCGCTAGAAGGTGACCGGGGGATTCTGTGAAGGGCAGAGGAGGCTTCTCTAAAAGGTGAATGATAAGAGGGAGGCAGCTTTGGAGACGCCGGGAAGAAGAGAATGCCACGCCGGGGTCAGAGCAAACGTAAAAGCCCTGAGATGGATCAAGCTTGTTCTATGAGGGAAGAAAAAGGCAACCGGAGGGTAGAAGTGGGCTGAGTAAGGCAGAGAGGGGTGGACCCTCAGTTCAGAGAGCTACCTGAGGCCAGATCACATAAGACCTTACAAGCCGGGGTGAGGAGGTTGAATTGCTTTCTTGCTGCAGTGGGAAGACACAGGAGGACCTTAAGAAGGGAGTTATCTGACCTGACTTACAAATTTAAAAGATGCCTCTGGCTGCTGGTGGAGAAGGGACTGCAGGGCCTGGGGAGCGGCGGGGACCTGGCCAGAGGCTCCTCAGGCATGAAGCAGATAGCAGTTCCCGTTTGAGCATGAAGCGGACAGAAGCCAGGCCCCTGAGCCACTCCTTCCGTGGGTTTGTTTTTTCCTCCTGCACATTCCTGTCATCTCAGGAGTTTGAAGGCCAAGTGGAGAAGGTCCTGGAGGACCTCAGGTAGCTTGGGATTAAAATGCCCGTTTTGTCCATTGGCAAGACTCAGAGGCTGGGGATGCCCCTCCCCCATCTCAGGCCCCCGGGCCCCCAGCGAGAGATCCAATTTCTTCCAAATCACGCATTCTGACACCGGAAAATGCAAGAAGCAACTGGCGCGGTCACACGGGCCGCGGGCCCAGCAGCACCAATGTCACAGTGACATGTCAGCACTAATGACAAGGGCTGAGACACACCGCGTCCCACGAGCCTACTCGGTGCCAGGCGCTGTGCTAAGTGCCTGTGTCACTCGTGCTCACAGGGTCCTCCACTTCCTATTAAGTAGGGCTCTTATTATTCCCACCTTGCAGATGGGAAAACTGAGGCCTCAAGAGGTGAAGTGACCGGCCCCAGGTCATGCAGCAAGGCGGTGGTAGAACTGGGCTTGGAGCTCAGGCCGGAAGGTCCCACCACCCGACCTGTCACTCAGACCCTGCGAGCGTGTCCACAGCAGTCTCCGTGCACGGCCTCACCCACCAGTATCTCGGGAGGCCCTCCCCTTCCACCGCAGTGACTCCCTGAGCAAGAGCCAGCCTGATCCTATGTCACTCATGGAGCAGAAAGAGAGTTAATGGGTGATGTCATCAGGGGACAGATTCCATCAATGTCAAGACCTCACATTCTAACTGTCGGAGGCACTCAGAGAAGGAATGGTGTGTGTGCAGTGGGTGGCGAGCTCCCCATCGCCGGGGGCATGTAAGCAACAGCTAGAGAATGCTTGGTAGCGAGCCCCCAAAAGACCGTCTTCTGTCTCTGTCTCTGTGAAGTGGGCAGAGAAGTCATGTCTCTGTGCTGAGCTGCACTGTTAGGACCCAGCCCCCACCACATGTTAGCTTCTCTTGGGCCTTCTCACCACGCCTCGCCGGCCCACTAAGTGAGGCCTGAAAATTACTTGCACGGTCAGGTAAATATTACAGCAGTCAAAGGTGCGGCTTCGGTGGGGAGAATGGTGTGTAATTTGCAGAAATGCTACTAGTGCATCAAATCACACGCGCAGCCCAAGAGAGGGGATCACTGATTGGCAGCTTCAATAGCACCAGTTTGGGTAGTTGGGGTTTTTTTCTTGCCTTTTAAAATCGCTGATAGACACCGATACAAAGGAGACTGAAGCTCACCCCTCTGGTGGTGGAGTCCGCCCCGAGGGCAGGAAGCCCGTTTCCACCCAGCCTGGCCTGTGTCCGGGGCAGCTCACCTTGTAATCTCCATGGTCATGATCATAAATCTGGTCGCTGGTTGGTGGTGGGCATGGAGCAGCCTCAAGGGGGGCCTGGTTCAGGCCCTCTCCATGGGGGAGGGGGCCTGCCTCTGTAAAGCACCTACTAGGTGCCGCCTCTGTCTTGATGTGCCCCCTCTTGCACCTGTCTTCCCTGGAGAGGGGTGAAGAAGATGTCGGCCGCTGGGAAATGCATGGGGAACATAAATCATCCGGGTACCTGCCCCTGTGCCACCCAAGGCAGTTCTTCCTAGAACATTTGGAGCCGAAAGAAAAAATCTGGAGGGACCTAGCCAATTGCGTGGACTTTCTCAGAATTGTTTCCTCTCTTGATTAAGCTGAGGTCTTCAAAGAAGCCACTTCCCCGAGCTTTGTGGGAGGGAGGAGATGAGAGGGCAGACAGGGGTTTGGAGTCTCTTGATTTTGGTTCCCTACAGGGCTGGTAATTCAGCCACCAGGAATGCTGGGTGCACAGAGAGATGGGAAATGAAGCTGCCTCGAGACGCGATGCGATGCGGGCGGCCTCAGCCTCGGAGGCAGAGTCCTTGAGGAGGGAGATGCGTGAAGGTGGAGGATGGGGGGGGGCTGAGTGCTGAAGCAGGTTCCCTCTGGAAGGTGAGTGGCAGAAGTACAATGAGCCAGAAATATGCTTCTGAAATGCTGGGAAGCCTTTTGGTTTATGTAGGGGGAAACTGAGCTCCAGGGAGGGGAGGGGACGAGCCTAAGGTCACAGGGCAAACAGCTGCTAACTCCGGGGGCTGTGCTCACCTTCTTGGAAGCCCTCTGCTCTCTCTCACTGGTCCTGGGGCCCTGCAGGGAGGTGAAGCCTGGGATGGTCAGTGGAGAGTGAGGAGGGAGTCCCCCAGCTGCCGGGTGATGGGACAGACACATCCTTGACTGGCGAGATTCAGCACCTGCCGTCTGGGGGCTGCTGGGCCGATGGCACACATGTCCTCCCCAGTCCTGGGGAACTGCCAGCCTGATGGTGGAAACATAGCTCTGATTCTAATGGAGCTCCCAGTCTGATGTGGGAGGCAGAGCTCTGTGTGAAAAGGTGGAGACTCTGGACTTGGGGAAGCTTCGGGGCCAAGAGGGGACGTTCTGTCCAGAGCCACCACTCGGCTGAGGGAAGCCCGCACTGAACTCTGCCTGAGAGCTTGCTGACCTTCCTCCTCCTCCACGTCTTCCTCCTCCTCCTCCAGGAAGTCCTCCCCAAGACTTGCAGCCCACCCCTTGACACATGATCTAGGCAGTCTGGATCCTTCTTTATCCACTAGGAATGGGCTGACACTCACCCCAAAGCCTGGGCACATGCCCGAGCAGTCCCTGGGGATGCCACACCTGTCCAGGTGATCCTCTGGCCTGTCACTCCCGGTCCCATCAGCATGATGCAGCCTCCCCTACCTGCAAATGACGTCAGAGCCCACCAGAAACGGCAGTCACCTCCCCCTGCCACCAGACCCTCCCTCTGCAGGGGGCCCAGGCCTCACTGCGCCAGAAATAGCTGCTCCTCTCACACTCTGCCACGTTTATTTACAGCCCATTTGCTCCTGGACTCAGAGGTTCAGTGGTGGAGTCGGGGACATCAAGAACAATTGACCAGCTCAGCAGAGAGATCGCCCTGAACTGACACAGGTGAAGGATTCAGGGTCCAGAAGGCCCTGGAGCGACTGCAGCGTGAGGCGAACCCGCATGCATTTCGGCCCATAGGATCTGCCGTCGACAGGGCTGAGGGGGGATTCCTGCCTTACGTGGCACAGGTGTGACAAATGACTGTCTTCCACCAGATCGGCCTGCGGGACAGGTGTCCAGCTGCGGCCCTGGCCCCCTCCACACGAGTCCCCCAGGACTCAGGCTAGCGCCAGGCTTGATGCCTCCTGGACTCACATCTGCTCCAAGCTCAGGGAAGAACTAATTGGTTGTTTGTTTTGCAAGTCGGTGACCAGTAATTCCCTCCCCTCCCAAGCCCGTATGGGTGGCCGCCCTCAGCAGGGCTGGAGGAGAGACCAATCACAGCCCGGGCCGCAGGACCTCCCACCTGAGTGCATGTGGTGCTCTGGGCAAACCACGGGCAAGCTGGGAGCCCATCTCTGCTTTCGCTTCACTCCCCGGGGACCTGGAGCCCCTCGGACCCCCTCCCCAGCCCCACAGTACGTGCATCCACTGGGCGCCTTCTACAAAACACCCAAGAAGGAAACCTCAAAGCGGATCATTCAGGCGTCCCAGAGGGAAACTTTGGAAGCTTTGAGGAGGGTATATTCTAGAAAGAGGCCTGAGATGTAGGCCCAGAGACCTGGGTCTCAGTGCCATCTCTCTGCTGGTGGGTGGGAAGACTAAGGCTGTTCACCTTGACCTTGTCAAGTTGCTTCCTCAGCTGTGAAATGATCGGCCCAGGCAGAATTTAAGCAAGGGCCCAAACAATGTTGCTTTGTGGGCGGGGAAGGGGATTCCTTCCTCCACCACGGGCGGTGTGTTTGGGACCGTCAGCAGGCGGGGGAGGTGGACAGACGGGAGCCCATTTCCATGTTGAGCACACATCGATTAGGCACCACTCATGCCAGGTGTGGTTCTGGGCGCTGGGGACAAAACAGACAAAGATCCCCACCCTTGTGGAGCTCACGTTCTAGAGCAGGGTCACAGCGTTCTCTGTAAAGAGCCGGACTGAAACTATCTGAAGTTTACACATGGTCTCTGTCAAAACTACTCACTTCTGCTGTTCATCAGTGTAGACGGTACAGAAGTGTGTGAGCCTGGCTGTGTTCAAATGAAATCTTATGTACAAAAGCGGGTCACGTGCCATATTTGGCCCATGTTCCATCTATTCCTGAGGCCTGCTCCAGGGGACCCACCCTGGAAAATTAGCTCTTCCGTCTTGAATGATGGAGCCAGATACAGCCCAGAGAACAGAGCCTCAGCCCTGTGAGAGCTCAGGGAAATCCGCAGTTTCCAGCTACAGAACCAGTGTTCCCTCCCCTCCCCTCCCCACCCTCCTCGCCTCCCTCCTCCAAGTTTCACAAAGGGGCTTGGGACCTCCTTATCCAACCCCCTCCACACTCTCTCTTTGAGCCCAAGGATGTCCTTCCCCATGGTGGTTGCTGTGGAGAGAGGGAGGTAGAGGGAATACAGAAGACCCTCAGAGAGTGGGTCCTGAGTGGGAGGCCAGGCCAGGGTACGTAGGAAGCTCACAACGAGCCAGGGTTCTGGGAAATTACCTCCTCCATCCTCTCCCCTGCACTCCCTGACTCCACCTTCTAACCCTTGTCCAGCCCGGAGCTTCCTCTGCCTCTCTGCGGCCAAGTCTCACCTCTTATAGGATGCCCACCCAGACTGACTCTCTTGGATCAGGTCTTTCTTGTATCTCTCTGAATCAGCCGGCCCTCCACACACAGGGACATTGGTTTCCTGACTACATGAGTGTCCTACCTCAACCCTTAGCCCACTTGTTCCCATTAGGGTGAGTGCAATGCCTCTACCAGCCAACAGTCAGCCAACACACAGAGCACGTGAGCAAACGCAGCCAAGAGAACAGAGCTGCCTAGCTCATCACTCCAGATATGTGAGCAAAAAAGTGCTTACCGTTGTAACCACTGAGACTTCCTGGCCATTTGTTACACAGCAGTGTCATGACAATAGGTAGCTGATATATTTATGGTAACAACTTTGGACTCTGGAGTCCAATTGCCTGGGATCAGCTCTTGGCTCCACCAAATAATACTAGCTGTGTGACCTGGAGCAAGTTACCTAGCCTCTCTGGCACTCAATCTTCTCATCTATCAAGGAAAGCAAGCAATACAACTCACCTCATAAAATGTTGAGAGAATTAAACAAGACAGTTCATGTGAAGCACTTAGAATAGAGCCTGACACATGGCAAATGGTCAAGAAATACCAACTCAGTATTGTTGTGGTTGTTATTGTTGTTCTAGAGGTGGACCAGAACCCGCAAGGATACATTTCCGGGCCATTGCCACTTCTGCGCAGTCTGATAGAAAGGGACTCCCACCCCCTGCCATTCCTGGCTCCACCAGAGTTACAGAGTTACTGAAGATTCTTTCCTCAGTGGCTGCCTCAAGCTCTTAATCTCTGTGGCTCAGGAGAAAAGCCTGCTGGGGACGCTCCAGCACCTTGGACAGAGCCGATTGGCCGGGCTTCCTCCCGCTTGCTCCTCTGCCTGGGAGCTTCAGGAAGGAGCAGGCTTGCCTGGGAAACGCACACTTCTGCTGTGAGATCCCCGGCTGCGTGGACCCGGTGCCAAAAATCTGTGTGAAGAGCAGAGAATTCAGCCAGCAGCACAGCGTGGGGGAAGGCAAGCATGTGGACGTCAGGCAGGGTGGAGGGCTTCCCTTCCAGCTGCCTGGTGGGCACGGACGTAAGCCTAGGAGTAGTGGTGAGGCAGTGTCCAAGGGAGACTCAGCATCTGGAGGAAGGGGCTGACCGGGGGTGCGGGGCTGCTAGCGTGCATGCGTGTGTGTGCGTGTGTGTGTGTGTGTGCGTGTGCGGTGAGGAGCTGCGTTCAGGTCTGTGGCCTGAGATGGACTTCCGTGCACAAGCCTGAGATGAGAACACAGCTCTCTGAACCATGACTTGCCGAGAATGGAAGCTTGCAAGGAGGCACACAAAGACCCACAGGGGTGAGAATCTGGGCCTGTCTGTAACACCAGCTCCACAGTCTCCATCCAGAACCTTGGAGCCAGATGTGTTTGGAACTCAGGCCTCACTCTCTCTGGGAAGGTGATCCGGCTGAGGAATCACTCTGTAATCACCCACATCAATATTTTTGCAGCGCAACTTCTGGGTGGAAACACTAAGTGAGATAAATAAACACCATAAATAACCTCCCATCAGCTCAGGCTGGGTTTTGCCACCAAATCAGTTCAAGTCAGGTCCAGTTTGGCCGCCAAATGGATCACCAAAAAAAAAAAAACCACATTTTTTTTAAATCTCAATTTTCAGATCATTTCAGATTTCTGGGTTGCAGGTAAGAGGTTGCGGTGTGGATTTGTGAGGACAAAGTAAGAATGAAGGTGCTATTTTTTGTGGCCACTCCAGTGGGTCCATGTGTGAGGTCATCCCCCAGGAGGTCAGCCCTGCTCATAGGCCGGCTGGAATGTTCGTCATGGCCCTTCATCATGGGCGTGGCCTCTTCTGTTTGGTGGAGAAGGGGAAAGGTGAGGTTGCCAAGGTTATGGGAGCTCCTAGGTCACCACGTCTGGTAAGAGGAGGCAGGCGCATAAAAGAAGCAAGTTGTACTCAGAGAATCATCTGGAATGACATGCCTAGGAAGAGGCATCAGTATGAACTAAATGGCTCATCAGCTGAATTCACACCCTGCAGTCTGTTTCTGTTTATATACAGAATAAGAGAAAGACAAGACCTTAAAGACACCTGACCCTTTTCCTAGGGGGCTTCCTATCATGATGTCCTCCTGGAAAGAGATGCCAGCAGACTGATCCCTCCTCTGGGCTCACTCTGTCCTTACCTTCTCTCCCCACTTCACAGCTGGAGAAACTCAGGCTCGGTGCACAGTGTCCTGTCTGTGGGCCCGTGTTGTCTTAGCGTAACAAAAACCATGGCGTTCGAATGCTTCACACACGAGAGGATGAAAAATGACACTATGCATTAGTTGGGCACTTGTTATATGCCAGGCCTGGTTCTGTGTGCTTTATGCATATTATCTCATTTAATACAAGGGGTGGGGGCTGGACTGGAAGCAAGTTTGCTAAAAGTGCTTTATAAATGCTTGGCTTCTAGCTGGTGGGTTTGAACAGGATGCTCGTGAAGCGGGAGCCAAATCAGAGATTAGACCCCAGGAGACAACAGGGGAGGGGTGGGTGGAAGAGGACCGCCCCCAATTCAGAGGGAGGGAGGGCAGTGCAGGCTCCCGGCAATGTTAAGATAAATGAACAAGGAAAACAATCACTTTATTTAAATGAATTGAAGAATATTTGGCTTCACTCTGTAAGAGGAAGCAGTTAAAGGGGTTTTATTTTATTCTTGGCCCTAATAATATTACAATCTCCAGGCTGGTTATTATCTGTCACTTTCCAGAGAAGATTGAAAAGAAAATAGTTTTATCCCAGGCAATTGCAAACCGTTCCGTTTGATGAGTTGTTGTTCCCACTTAGAAATTACATGCGCCAGTGTCGGGTGACCCGGCCCGGCTGGGTGGCTTTGCTTAACTGGTTACAGAAGAGAGGGAGGGTGAGAACAGGCTCCCGCTTTTTCCTTTTTGACAGGAGTCCCCAAAATGCAGGGTGTGTGAGTCCCCGGATGGGGGGTGGGCAGGCAGAGAAAGACAAGACATCGCCCAGTGGACCCCGGGGATCTGCACTTTTCCCTGGGGCTCCAGGGGCTGCAGCTCGGGGCCCTACCTGAGCCCACGTGGCCGGGACTGTGTATGGCTCTGAGAGACGCCTAGAAGATGAAGATTTAGAAGCTGCCACGGCAGGAAAGGGGCTCAGAGATCACCTGATACATTCACATCACGGGTAGAAACCAAAGCGCTAAGATCTTATAGCAAGTAAGCGGCTTGCTTAGGGTTCATCGCAGCAGGGGAGTCACAGGTGGGGACAGAACCGAGTTGGGAAAGCACAACCCAACTGGGCACCAGGGCCCTTCCCGAGGAGGCCCTGAGCAGCGGTACTGGGTTCTCGGCACTGTCTACCACCCTCTCCAATCCACACCCCTGCTGGTGTCTCGGGACGCTGAGCCCTCCCTTTTATGTCTTGGAGATGCAGACAGCAGGGAGGGGGAAGGGAGGGCTGGGGCCTGGCCTGGGATGGGAGGGGAGGTGGCTGATTTGTCCCCTTGCTTCATCATTCGCTGTGTGGTTATAGCCGCCAACCTTCGCTCCAGATGCAGACCCGCCTCAGGAGCCCCCCCCGCCCCCGCCCCAACAGGTTACTAGCCAGGTATCTGGGGTGGAAGGGACTTGGTTCTTAGCCAAAAAGAAGACCCTCCCTCAATACATGATTTAGTCCTCAAGGCGGCGAGGGGCCAAGTAAGCGCTCCGACGGGACTTGCCCTGGTTTCTGGCTTCCAACCCTCTCTAGGATCCAAGGCTCGCTCACGTCCATTTGGGAACAGTGCGGCTACAGATTCAACAAATGTGCTGTGCACCTACTGTGTGCCAGATACGCACGCTAGACTGACCCCATTAAGTCCCCATAATGACACTGACCTTGGAATTACCAGCCCAGTTTTCTGGATGGGGACACTAAAGAGGTCACAGACTGGACCGGAGTCCTGCAGGTCACAGAGGACAGAGCCAAGTTTCAGACCCGGGCCTTCTGACGCTGTAGCAGATGCCAACCCACTCCACGCCCATGGCCACGTGCCCAATTTGCTGCCACGCCCTGCCCCGACCTGGGTCTTCAGCTGCCCGATTTACAGAGTGTTCACACCCCAGACTGTCCTCAGTAATGGCAGACAGGTGCCCAGAGCACCCTCCCCCACCCCGGGCGGGGAAGGGTCACGCTGCGTGGGGTCTTCACCTCTGTTCCAGGTGTGGTGTCTGCAGTGTCAGCATCACCTGAGAGGTGCTTAGAAATGTGAACTCTGTGTCCCGTCCCAGACCTAGAGAACCAGAATCTCTGCAGCCGGGGCTCCAGAATCTTCCTTGAGAAACCTTGTCAGGGGATTCTGCCCTACAGCCCTACAGCACATTCCTTCCCATGGCTACCCCTCCGCTTGAGGGCTTGAGCTCATGCTTTCCTACACGTGCTGGGGCCTTGCCTCCTACTCACTTCCCACTTTCGCCACCAAGCTCTCCCACCAGGGGCTCCTTCTCCCGGCCTGTAAACATAGGCACGGCTTCCCCATTCTGAGCACACGCACACCCTTTCTTTAATATGAAATCTCAGATAGAAGACCCTATCCAGCAGCGCAGGGGAGGCTAGAAGATTCTGGGAAGATGAAGATGGAATGAAGACAGTTCATGGGTAAGTCTCCACCAGGAGCTTCATGGCACCGAGACCACTGGCCTTTCTCAGACCACCTGTTTGTCCCCTAAAGTTAACACAGATGATTTCATTTATGAAAAGCTTCTCTTCTCTTCCATGGTCTTAGGGGCTCCTGGGAGAGAGTGAAATACTGGCTTGTATTGAACACCTGCTGGATGTCATGAACTTCGCCAGCTACTTTCTCTCTAATCCTGACAATTGTAAGGTGGGCAGGGATCTTCCCATTCCACAAACAAAGAGACTGAGGCTCAAAGTGGTCCCTTCAGCATCACAGAGATGCCCCAAAGGAGAATCAAGAATGCAAACTCAAGCTAGCGCAGTCCCAGAGTGCCTGGTCTTTGCAATAAGCCACACTTTCTCTCATAAGCTTGGCCTCAGTGGTGTGTCCCAGCCTCAAGGGGATCTGGCAGATGCCCAACTCTGGGGCAATCTTTTCCATTTTGATGTTTTATTTATTCACCCTAAGACTCAGCAGCTAGACTCATTCCCTTTCTTTCAACACTTATTAGTGTTTTACCTGCTTTCAAAAGGACCCCACCAGAGGCTGTAGGGAGAAGGAGGGAGAAAGGGGATGTGCCTGGCTGCTTGCCTGGCTCCGTACCTCATGGAACTCAGATGAATACTCAGCCCCAGGCACTCCATGGGCTTTGGTTGTGGAAAGCTTCTCCAGATTCATGAGAAGGGGAGAGACGAGGACTACTGAGCTTTTAGTAAGTGCCAAGCACTGCACCAGAAACCTGATATCAGTGTACACCCCATCTTCACAAGATCACATGGAAAGAAGTATCTCCCTATCTTATAGATGGGGAAACTGAGGCTCGGACATGCCCAAGCTCAAACAGTGACAAAGATCAAGGCTAGGTTTCCTAGCTCCCAGTCTTGTGCTCTTTCTACCATCCTTTCTGCCTCTGCCTGAGGCACCATAGGCCAAGGTCTAGAACCCCGAAGACCACAGGGTCCACTGGCCTTTCAGAGTCATTGAGTCCCTTCTCCTGCCTCTGGGACATTCTCCTCCTTAATCAGCCTTGAAAGACAAAGGAAGCAATGAGTATGGTGCAGAGAAATCCTTTCAATACCCAACATCTCTGAAAGGATTTTGCAGAAAGCAAAGTCCAATGCAGAGAAGGAAGCCCCTTCCTCCTGCATCCCTTCTGTCTTTGTTTGCCTATCTTTACTGCACGTGTTACTCGAGGAAGCTGGCGGGCTCGAGGCATGTCAAGGAAGGAGTGTGTCTGTTCTGGGGACTGGAAACGACCAACTGAGTGGCTGCCTCCCTACACAAAGGGTCCCTGGATTTCGCAGGAGAGCCTGACATGCTGATTTACAAGTTGTACAAATATAACTCAGCAGTCCTGCAGCCCCAAGGCAATGAAGAGCGTCATTCACTTGTAAGTGAGTGGGAGACTGACTCACAAAACGTGCAGGTGAAGGGTTCATGGGGAGGGGACACAGCGCTCCCGTACTCTCTGTCCTGGTACTGGGCAAAGAGATAATAGGTGCTTTCCTCTTAGCTCTACTCCCCTCCCCTCTGTAGAGGTCTGTGGTCTGTGCTGAATCCCCCAGGGCTTCAGTTTGTGGACTGACACACAGTAGGCCCTCAGTAAAAGGCTCCCTGGCCCGTAGGCTCAGTACCTCTGCTGTAGAGCAAGAAGTAAGTAAGTGTTTGTTCATTGGAATTAAGCTCCATGAGTTGGGCGTCATGAAAACTGAGATCAGTTTCTCTATTTCTCCTCCATTCACACCTCAGCATGGGTCTCTGTGAGCTTCAGGAATCTAGACTGTCACTTGGGAAAGACGCTTGTCCTGGGTATCTATAGTGTCTCATGGGGGGAAATTAGATGTCCTTTATATAGATAAAGTGTAATGTGTGGTCATTACCAGCGACTTTCATGTGCATCCTCTCCTCTAACACTGTTAGGAAGTCCTTCCTAAGGTCTAACTTCCATCTTGTCTGCTGCAGTTTAGTTAGGATCTATGTATTCCAGGAAACTTAAGCTAGTGCACCCAAAACTGGGATGGTGACTACTGGTCAAAAGGAATGTGGAGATTAAAATAAAGTGTGTCTTCTTTAAAAAAAAAAAAAACTTCCTCCACTTTTAGCAGCTGTTCAGAGTAAAGTGTATAATTTGCTTGACTGCCCCGGCCCATCGGCTTATCACTGAGGGCCTGGCAACTCCGAGAGGGGAGGATTATGCAAATAGGAATCAGCTTTCAAGAAAGTGGGCTAATCCAATATTACAAAGAGGGCTGAGTAGAGAGGAAAAGGGGAGACAACTGAGATGGGTGAGTTACAGAGATAGCAAGCCGGTTCCTGGCGGGATGTGGAGCAAAGAAGCTGACGGGACGGGAAAGAGGGCCCTTGCTGGCCTCTGAGCTAAGGTTGTAGGAAAGGGGATCCGGTCTCCACTTCCCCGATACTCAGAGAAGGAGTTGGGGATTAGGCTAGTGGATGGAGATGCTTTTAATTAAATTATCTGTTGCTGGGATGGCTCCTTCTCCCAAGTCTGGCCAAATGCCAAGCGTTAGGTGTGGTATCAGGAGGCTTGAAGCTTTCCCACTGAGCTGACCGCATAAAGGCAGACACAAATCCACCAGGGGGAGTGGACTGAGAATTCCGAAGGTCAGACCAAGGCCTTTTCTCCCCCGTGGGAAGTGCCCAGGGGCACAGGACACCTCCAAGATGATGTCTGAGGAAAGCTGCTCCTCAATGAAACGTGGGAGCCGGCAGCACCGCGGACAGCTCCCAGCGATGGCTTTAAGAGCCTGGCTCCCTTGGTGACCTGGGACCCAGACTTAGGGATCAGCCTTTATGCTTTCTTTTGGGAAACTGGAAGCCTATTGTACCCTAATCCCTTATGGCTTCAGCGGTGGAGGCAGACAATTAAACAGGCGATTCAGATTCGCTTTGATAAGTGCTATGACTTAGAGGAAGCGGAGGGATTCATGGAAAGGCAGAGCTGAGCATCTAACCCAGATTTGGGAGCGGAGTAAAGACTGCCAAACTGAAGGATGAGTCAGAATAACCCTAGTAAGAGAAGAGAGTGAATATGTTCCAGAGAGGGGAACAGCACAGGCAAAGGCCTGAGGTAAGGGAGGGTATAGCTTACTGAAAGAAGCTCCCTAGGACTGGAGGCCAGGTGGGGGGGTCTGGTTAGGGCTGGTGGAAGATGAGGTGGGGAGGTGGGCAGGGCACAGATCCCGTAGGGCTCTGTGGCATAGAACAGCAGGCTGCTTCATGGCTTTATGCAACGAAGTGACACTATTAGATCTGCATCTTGAAAGTTCCATTTAGCTGCATGGATTGGGGCCAGGCAAGCCTACCACTGGGCAGGTCAGGAGGTGACAGTCATTCTGCCCAGGGTGATGGTGGAGCAGACTAGCGGGGGTCGGGGGGAGGGCTTGAGATGGAGGGCAGTGGACACATGAATGTCAGTATGCGTGAGCATGAATAAGAAGAGGGAGGCAGAAAAGGGAAACGGGGTAGAATCAAGAAGGAGGTACAGACAAAGAGAGAGGGACTGACTTGGAACAGAGATGGACATGGTCTCGGAAATGAGGGTGAGGAACGGAGGGAGGGGGGCACGAGAGAATGCGGGGCACGACAGCACCAGCAGGATTAGGGATTCGAGTCTTTATTCTGTCGCCCGTGTGTCCCGCCACAGCGTCTGTCTGTGATCACAGCCTTCGAGCAGGGCTGCACAGAAATGCAGGCCATACTGGGCTTGACGAAAGCTACTCTGCTTGGATGCACAAAGGAGCCCCCACAGCCCAGCAGGGACACCATGCTGGGTGAGCACTGAGCAGGTGGCTCTTGACTGCTCAGCCCCCTCCTCCAAGCCTTAGTTTTTCACTGTGTAATATGAATGTTGGGACGGTTCAACCATTCTCTGCAGTGGAAAGGGCTGGAGACTGAAAGACCAGTCTGGACAGATCCAGGCCTGTAATTTGTCCTGGAGTCAGTATATTTTACTTTGTGGATTCAGAGCATCTATCACTTGACAAAGCCTAAAGGGAGATGGGCTCTGAACTAACATCTCCATTTTCTAGAAAGTCCTGGTCTATAGTGCCAAGGGCCCAGTGTAAGGAAGACAAAGTTACTGGCTCACAATATGTGGTGGATAGATGGATGGGTGGATGGACGGACAGATGAGGTGAATGGATGGTCAAACACCTGAATGATCTATGGGCTTATGGGCTCTAGGGATGGACAAAGTCTCTTTGGAAGATTACAGAAGTGTGACAGAGCCACTGGCCTTAGGCAGCCCATGTCCAGGACTAGTGTAGGCACCAGTCTATTTGGTGGTTGATGAGAAATTCCAAGACTGTCAGCTACAACCATCTGACACACACTCCTTTGGGAGTAACACAGTTTTCAAAGGCACTTGTTAGAACAGCAGGGAAAAAGACAGCTGGTAAGAGGAGCTGGGGCCTAGGCCAGGTCAGCTTAAGTGGTAGATCTCGATCTGGTGAATGGGTAGATGGAGAAGTAAATGGGTGGATAGAGCCTTGGGAGACTCAGAAAGAGGAACATGGGGACCAGTGAGCTTCAGATAAACAAACTCTACCAGCTTCATGAATCCCATACTTGTGACCCCAACACACTTCTCTCCCACTTCTTAGCCCAGGGGTTAAAAGCAGAAACACAGGTCATCTGCCTGGGTTCTAGTCCAGGGTCCAGTGCCTACCAGAAGCATGAACTGGGCAGAAGTACCCATGCCTCAGTTTCTATGTCGACAACATGGTGATAATAACAGAAACCACATCACCAAGTTGTTGGAGAGATTAGAGATTGTTTATAAAGTGCTCACCACAGCTCCTGGGACATAGAAAGTGTCCCCAGATGTCACCAATTTGCCCATTTACCCTGCCTTTCCCCTTGCAGGGCCTCTCCCCACTTGGCCTAACCGTACCTACCCTTTAAAGCCCAGCTTAAAGCCTGCCCCTTTCAGGACACCCTCCTTGACCAAGCTCACTTCAGTGAGTCATTTCTCTCCACTGCTCTGCAAACTCCTGAGGGTAGGGGCAAAGTCAAGGGGTCCTTTGGTCTCTCTGTGGAGCCTTCGGCGGGAGGCGCCCGGTAACTATAGACAGCTGTCCTGTCCAGGGGAGCTGAGATGACTGCCCCAGATCCTTCAGTGTCTGCACCTCCCCCGTGCCTCCTCTTCAAACATAAAATGCCAGTAATAAAGTCATGTTCCACTGGCCTGTACCTTTAATTGGTGCTTTGCCAAAGGACAGATTTCCTGCTAAGCATTAAAAGGCTTTAAAATCCTCTTTATTGAACTACCTCTGAGAGCCCATGCTGGATCCCAGGACTGGTGGGATCCAGCCTGGAGGTTCCCTGGTCAGGGCCAAGGAGAGATGAAGGGGCCCCTGCACCTGCTACAAGGCTCATACCTTCAAACTTTGATGCAAATGCAAACAACAGAAGTCTATTTGAGGATGTTTGCGTGCCAGAAAAGAGTGCAGCCGCTCAGATGACTCAGGAAAGTTCGGGTTTGCTGTGGTCCCTCTGATCTCTAGATATGGTGGCAAGGATCCTCGCTCGGCTGCAAGGCCCCGTGGAGCCTGTATATTGGATAAAGGTGCCAGGCAGGTCTGTTTGGGGAAGGGGGAGGCATCCATCATGGCAGAGCGGGTTCCTAAACTGGTCTTGATCCTGGAGGAGCTTTGCACCCAGGGTCATGGGTATGAGGGGTAGGGACAGAAGTCGCCAATAATTATTCCCGTCAACTGAGCACCTACTTCCTAGATGCCAAGATCTGAGCTTAGGCCTTTTTACCCATATGATCTCATTCAGTCCTAAAGACAACCCCATGAAGTCAGGGTCGTTAGCCCCCTTCCCTATAAAGATTAAGTAGCCAACTGAAGATGTAATGGTGAGAAGGTGGCAGAGGGTGGATTAGAACCTGTGGTCTTTCTCACCCCCCACCCCACACTGTCTCTCAGGAGCATGGAGACAAGGAGGAGAGAAGCAGTGGGCCCGGGTGAGCAAGCCCCAGTCCACCTCTCCCGCCTCCTCCCTCCACTCAGGTCTCTCTTTCCCAGCTCTGAAACTTGCTGAGGAAGGAGAAATCCAGACGGCACGTGATTGCATAGAGAGACACATGGGGGTGTGCAGACCTGGGCCCTGGCTCCGACCCCAGCCCCTGCTTCGCCAGTGACCTCCTCCACAGCTGGGGCAAGTCCACAGATGTCTCGGGGCCTCTCTCCTCACCTGATAAATGCAGAAGGTGGACTTGGGCAACTCTAAGAGTCATGTCAAGGCTAGGTTCCAGGGTCTTAAGACCATGTCTTTTACAAGCAGTGGTCTGAGACTGGCTCAACCTTTGGACCTTTGGAATCAGAGAAAAGGCCAAGTGGGGGAAGGGGACTCCATCCCGAGAAGGACCATTTGGATGCTTTCACTGTCAGGGAGTATAGGAAGAGCAATTGCTTAGTGGGAGCCTACGGGTCAGGAAGGTACCAGGTGTTGTATCAGTGTTACAGTCTGCTCACTTCTCTGCATCCCTGTCCCCATCATCCATGTCCAGGCCATCACCTGCCCTCCCCTGGGAGGCTGTGAGCCTCCTAACCCTTCTCTCCACTGGCTCCTGTCCTGAGCGGAGACGGTGTGGGACGGTCCCCACATTCCATAGCCCCCTGCTCCTCCCGTGTAGCCACCAAAGCTGCCTTTTCCAGCCTCTCCTGCAGTAGCAGACATGTGGCGGGGCGCCAGCCAGCGGAATATGAGCAAACGTGACCTACGCCTCTCCTAGACCGGCCCATAGAACGACTGCATGACTCTATTGTTCATGTGTCCCCTTTCAGCGGTCACACGCACGGTGAGAGGGTAGGACCTCGATATGAAATGAGCCTGGATCCCTGACTCACCTCCTGGAGAAGAGCTGCCCCGGAGTGGCATGCCCCACACCCCACCTCCCGTGAACGGGGAAGCTTTGCCGCCTCAAACCACAGAGCCTGGGGGGCTACTGTGTTAATGCACAACATAGGCTGTCCTGATGCATGCATGCTCCTGCAGTCTGGCTTCTGCGCGACAGCCAGAGAATCCTCTCCAAAACATAATTTTGGATTATGTTGCTCCCTGGGGCGCCTGAGTGGCTCAGTCGATTGAGCACCCGACTTCCGCTCAGGTCACCATCTCACAGTTCCTGGGTTCAAGCCCCGCGTTGGGCTCTGTGCTGACGGCTCAGAGCCTGGAGCCTGCTTCGGATTCTGTGCCTTCCTCTTTCTCTGCCCCTCCCCTGCTTTCACACATTCTCGCTCTCTCAAAAATAAACATTAAAATTTTTTTTAAAAACCATAGTGCCAAACACACAGACACAATGGAATATTACTCAGCCACAGAAAAGGATGAGACCTTGCCATCTGTCCCAACACAGATGGACCGAGAAGGCATAAAGCTGAGTGAGATAAGACAGACAGAGAAAGACGAATACCGTATGATTTCACTCACATGTGGAATCTAAAGAAACAAAACACATGGACAAATAAAGCAAAACAGAAACAGACTCAAACACAGAGCACCAATGGGTGGTTGTCAGGAGGGAGGGGTGAAAGAGTTGAAGAGGATTAAGAGGTACAAACTTCCAGTTACAAAAGAAATAGATCTCCAGAGATGAAAAGTACGGCATAGGAAATGTCGTCAATGACACTGTAATAACTTTGTAAGGTGACCGGGGTAACTAGGCTCACATAGTGGGCATCGTATGTAAATCTCGAATCACCATGTTATATACCTGAAACTCACATAATATTGTACATCAACTATACTTCAATTAAAAAAATTTTTAGGGGCACCTGGGTGGCTCAGTCAGTTAAGCATCCGACTCTTGATTTCAGCTCAGGTCATGATTTCACGATTTGCAGGTTCGAGCCCCGCGTCGTGCTCCTTGCTGACAGTGTGGAGCCTGCTTGGGACTCTCTCTCTCCCTCTCTCTGCCCCTCCCCTGTTCACACACTCTCTCTTTCTCTCTCTCTAAGTAAATAATCTTAAAAAAATTTTTTTTTAATGTACAAAGCCCTATGTAAGATATTCCTGCCTCTCTGACTTGTGTTCATTCTTCCCTCTGCCCCTCGCGTCCCAGGCACATGTCCGATCTCCGTGACAGAGCGCCCGAGCTCATCCCCTCCGCACATGTCCTCCCTGCCTCTCGCAGATCTTTGCCTGGTCCGTGTCCTACAAGCTCCAATGTCACTTCCTAAAAGGCACCTTTTCAGATTATCCAGTTTAAGAATCTGCGGATACTTTCCGTCACATCATCTGAAATTACCTACACCATATATCTCACTGTCTGATATTTTCTTGCTAATTGATGAATTAATGGTCTGTCTCCCCATCTCTCCTAGAGCAGGGACATCATTTGTCTTATTCACCATTATATTCCAGTCCCTTGATATTCCAGTCGCCGGCAGAGTTCCTGGCACCCAACAGACACTTTGTGAGTGTTTGTGGACTGGGAACATTAACTTTTATAGCTCTTTGAGATGGGAGTTACTATCCCCGCATAGCACAGGGGGAAACTGAGGCCCAGAGAGGTTAACGCCGGCAAATGGCAGACCCCAGATTTCAACCTGGCTCTACTCCACGGGCATCCTCTTTCGACGCCATAATTTTTGCTTCTTTCAAAGGTATTTTAGTGACCTGGGGTTTATGACCCAGGACAAAGAGGGGTGTCTGCTCTGTCTTCCGTAACTTCTCTTCATTAAGTCCTTGCCCTCGTGGGTTCCCGGTCTGATGGGGGAGACGTGGTCCTTTTCTCCTGAAGAGACACACAGTCTGAGGCTGAAGGCAGCCGCCCAGCTCCCGAGAGAATCGCCAGAGCGTTTACAAAGCAACAGGTAGATGGGAATAAATGGATAGACGGACAGAGCACGTGCGAATTGACAGCACATCTAGAGAGTCTCATCGGTTCAGACCGAGCCGAGGGAGAACAGGAAAGGGAGAGACAGATGGAAACAGCCAGAGAGACAGAGAGAGACAGTGACAGAGAGACAGAGACAGAAGGAGAGCGCTGTGAGAACTGGGGTGTCCCCTCCCCCACCCCCAGGGACGATGGAGCAGACTGAGTCCTGGATGAGCCTGCGGAGGATTCAGACGCTGCCGAGGCCGCCCTGGCAGCAGGAGTGAGTCTTCCAACACGAAGGGAAGGTGGTCATCCCCAGCCCACGCGCCCATGTCTTTCCATCACAGCACCTGCGGCCCCAGCCCCTCCTCTGTTGCCCAGGGTGGGGGAAGGGAGGCAAAACCTACGACAATGAGAAAGGATGGCAGATTTTATTTTTCTAAGGCTGGAACTTCTTCTCCTGCCCCGTGGCTGTCGGTTCTGCTGGCCAAGCCCTCGGAGCTCAGAGAGGCAGCCCGGGACACTCACAGGAGGCTGCCCCTGCCTGGACCACCTTTCCACCCCATCACCATCTCTGCCTGGTGAATCATCGCTCCTCTGGATTGCTGGAACAGCCTCCAACCTGGGGTCCCCATCTGCCCTGGGCACCCCAGTCTCCTCCAGTCCCCAGTCCCTGACCTCAGAGCAGCTAGCAGTGTAATGGGACGGGGCAGCTCTTCTTTGCCAACAGGGATGCCCCTTTGCCCTTGGGGTTAAGTTCAAGCATCTTAAATAGATAAAAGCCTGATTCAGGGCTCACTAACCCCTCCAGCTGCATTCTGCTTCTGTGCCTCTCCCTGGCTGGCTCCAACCAGATGGCCCACTTTTTCCCAGAGTGCCACGCTTACTCATCTTAGGAGACCGGCCCAGGCTCTTGGCTAAGTTCTCCTCATTCTTCAAGCCTTAGCTTATGCTTCCCTTCCTCCAGGATGCCAGCCTGACCCCTCGAGTCTGGGCTGGGGGGAAGGGGGTCCGTGCTACATACCTATCATTTGACAAAAGATTCCGGTCCACGCCCTCTGTGTCTCCCAACAGGGTGTAAGCCCTTTGGGAGCAGAGAGAACCTGTCTGCCTTGTTTGGTGTTATAGCCATAGCATCTGGCACCTCGCGGGTGCCCAAAAATATTTGTTAAGTAACTGAGTGACTCGGGGTTGTTGAATAGTGAATGGTTTTTGCCCGGAGCACCTTGCACGGAAGAATTCACCATGTGGCATCATCAGACCTTGTCTTACCAATACCCGTGTCTCAGGGACCACGGCAGGCAAACGTGAGCATCCTCAACGAATTCTCAAGGCCCCGAGGGGGAGGCCGTCTGTCTGCTTTGGTGGCATTTTCGCAGCCCCCTACCCTCTGACCTTCTAGAAAACCATGACAGCAAGCTGCCCAGTTCTAATGGAAATTCCCAGCACCGCTTTTCTCTAAAGGCAATCTATAAATCACGCTGCGGAACCGTACCAGCCCTGCAGAAATCAGCCTCTGACCGTCTCCCAAAGCCCCTCTACGTCGTGCAAAGTTGGGAGATGCACAGAAGGGTTTAGTCCAGCAGCCTGAAATGAGTGGCAGTGTCACCTTCAAAGTCAAGTTAGCCAGCATCGGCGGGACCCCTGAGCATGCACAGCCCAGTGTGGGGAGCACAGAAGGGACTGAGCGAGGGAGGAAACGCCAGCTCAGCCTGTGGGTGCCCTGAAATCCCAGCGAGCTGGCTGCCTCCCCTCTGGGCGGTGTTGCGTGGGCATCTCTCTCCAGGGCTGGGGAGCGAGCCTCCGTGCAGTGCAGACACATCTATCCTTGAGCTTTTCCATCTGAGCGTTTACTTCTCCTGGCTCCTGACTCTATCTGCCCGGACGGGCAGCATGTGGGGAGGACCCAGCCTGTGAAGTACTTACTAAATTGGAAGGTGGACCCCGAAGCCAAGATGCCAGGGGCCGACCCCATTTCTGTCACCTACCAGATGTATGGGCTTGAGCAAGCGTTGGCTCCGAGCCTCAGTCCCCTGTTCTAGAAAGTGGGGCAAGGATGGTACCTACCCCCAGGGCTGCGAGGAGGATGGAATGAGCCACTATGTGAGTGGCGCTGAGCGCCTGGCCCAGAGTCAGTGACCTGTAGTAAATATTAGCTCCTCTTACTAATGTTATTGATGCTTTTTGCTAGACACTTCAGCAAACACCTGTCAGAACCGTGTCATGTCATGCCCCACGATACCCCACAGGGAGGCTATTCTTGGCCTCATTTTCCAGGAGGGGCCAGGGACCTGCCACCAGCCATGCAGGCTGCTTCCCGGCTGACAGTTCGCGGCCCCAAGCCCAGAGCAGCCACAGGGACTCCCTCCCTGCTTCCCGGCATCTCCTGGGTCCCATCCCCACCGAGCAGTCTGGGAGCTCGCTCTCACAGGGCGATGCTCTCTTTCACCGCCACCACCCAGGATGACAAAGACAGGCAGCGGAGGAAGAGGCACAGGCTGGAGCGCCAAGCTCGCATCTCCGGAAGCCGGACAGAGCTGGCTTCAGAGTCAGAAGGACCTGGGTTCGAATCCCAGCCCTGCAACTTTTGGGAAATCACATCACATATTTGAACCTCAGTTTCCCTGTCTATACAATGGAGCCGCTCATAGCTCCTGCTTCAGGTGGTATAGGGACAGCTCTTAGCTTAGTGCTTGGCATGGCGTGAATAATCAAGGAGTTTGTTCGTTCCCTCCTCCATGAGTCCCAAAGGAGCCTCCAAACCCAGCCTTGGCAGCTGATGGATTTGCTAGAATCTTCTGAGAGCCTGGGGTGCGGGCTGGGGATGGAGCCCAAAGGCAGCCTGGGGCCCCAGGAAGCTCTCAAGCTTATGGCTTGTGTGGGCAGGACAGCTCTTTGGTGCCATGTGGGAGACAGGCTGTCACAGACCCACACAGCGGTTGGTGTGAATTAATAAAAGCGCCCAGAGCATGGGGCTCGCTGATGAGAGCACACGCCGCGTCGGCCCCCTTGCCTTCTCACTGGGGCAGTGGGTGGGGGCCAAGTCCAGGGCGTCCACAGTGAGATGTCTGGGGTGGGTGAGATCGCGGGGTGTGAGACCATGGGGGGGTGAGTCTGGGGGCCAGGACGGGATGGCTCCACATGGATGAAGGTGAGGGGAGATTACGAGGTACATGCTCCAGGGGGTGTGAGATGCGGGGAAGCGGGGAGGGGGCCATGTATGCAAGATGAGAAGGGGTAGTTAGCTAAGAAGTAAGAGCGAGAGGACAGCGGGCAGCAAGTGTGAGGCCTGGGGCAGCAAGAGGCAAGCTGGGCTGTCAGGGCAGCCGCTGGGGACTGAGATGCCAATAGTTTCTTAGAGACGCGCATGGGGGTGGGGGGAGCACCATCCACAGGCTCTGGGGCAAAGCCTGGGACTGAGGCACTGCCGCTCCCGCCCCTCAAGGCCGAGATGCTGCTGGAAAAGGTAGAAGTTAGAACCGAGACCTCTGTACCTTTTTCTTCTGGGCCAGTCCCAGATCCAAGGGCAAAAGAGGGACAGCGAGCTGGCCCGTTCAAGGCCAGGTTTTAGGGTAAGGGCATCTGTCTTCACTTTCTCTGCAAGAAATGACCAGTGCGTTTCAGAGGTCTGGCTGTCCCTTGGGGTCAAGGTTAATTACTCCTGCCCCCGGAAGGGGAGACTCATCAGTCAGGAGGCAGTGTGGCCTGAGGGTTAATGGGGTTTGAATTCCGATCATAACCAAAGGGGCTTTGGGACCTGGACGGATTTCTTCCCTTCCTCGGGTCTCTGTTCTCAACGTGTCAGCGGAGAATATGCCCTGACCACCTCACAGCGACAAGAGTCATGGAGTCAGTGAGGGAACAGAGACTAGCTCGGTTCAATGCAGACAGTAGGCACTTAATGCATACTTGTTCCCTGATGAATGCAATATATCTGAACAATACGCGAAGGAAAGAAATAAATATGTCAGGTGGGGAGACTGAATGCCCAGACAGTACAAGGAAAGCCACCACCACACGCTTATTAAAGAGAATAAATGAATTCATCTAATTTGTAGGATGCAAGATAAAGCCACAGAAAAAAATCAATCGCACTGCATTCTTATATCCCAGAAACCCACAGAAAATCCAATGAGAAAGATTCCATTTATAATAATAAAAAATAAATACTAAGAGTTCTTTTAATTTGGGACACAAGATATCTGTTTAAAGAAATTATAAAAACCCAATAGAGGCTCAATAATAAGAAAACCATCAACATAATTCATTACATTAGTAAATTAAAGGAGAAAAACCATATGATTACTTCAATAGATTTTTAAGAAGCATTTAATTAATTTTTCTTTATAAAAACTCTAGGTAAAATTGGAATAGAAGTGAACTTCCTTTATATGACAGTAATAGTATTTATCAGAAACCAGCGGCAAATATCGTACGCAATGTTAAAGGAAATGCAATCCTATGAAAAACAGCAGTAAGATAAGGAAACATTTTACAAGCATTCTGGAGGTTTTAGATACTAGAATAAGGCAAGAAATTATAGTAAGTTCAATAAGTAATGACAACACCTATATGTGTGTAGTGCCAGACACTATTAGGTGACATGAAAAAACTGGAGGCACAGAGAAATTTAGTAACTTGTCCAGAGTCACACCCTTTCTAAGTGGCAAAGCTAGGGTCTGAACCCCAGCGATCAGGTCCCAGGATATGTGCTCTAAAAAAATTTTTTTTAAATGTTTATTGATTTTTTGATAGACACACACAGAGTGCAAGTGGGGGAGGGGCAGAGAGAGAGACACGGAGACACAATCTGAAGCAGGCCCCAGGTTTTGGGCAGTCAGCACAGAGCCAGATATGGGGCTCGAACCCACGAACCGTGAGATTATGACCTGAGCTGAAGTTGGATGCTTAACCAACTGAGCCACCCAGGTGCCTCCCCCTTAAATTTTTTAATGTTTGTTTATTTTATTGAGAGAGAGGCAGAGAGGGAGAGAAAGAGACAGCCCATGAGTGGAGGAGGAGCAGAGAGAAAGAGAGAGAGAATCCCAAGCAGGCTTCGGACTCTGCCCATAACAAGGCTCAGTCTCAGAATTGTGAGATCATGACCTGAGCTGAAATCAAGAGTCAGAGGCTTAAGTGATTGAGCCACCCAGGTGCCCCTAAGATATGTGCTTTTTTTTTTAATTAATTTATTTATTTTGAGAGAGCGAGTGGGGGAGCGGCAGCGAGAGACACCAAGTCCCAAGCAAGCTTCCTGCTGTCAGCGCAGAGCCCAACATGGGGCTCGAACCCACAAACAGTGAGATCGTGACCTGAGCTGAGATCAAGCGTCCTATGCTTAACTGGCTGAGCCAGCCGGGCGCCGCGGATATGTGCTTTTATACATTATGAGATACTGTCTCCTGGGTGTTAGAAAAGTTGTCCTTATTTGCAGATAATATAATTGCGGAACTTAAAAAAAAAAATCCCAAAGACTGCTATCTTTTACAAAGCTTGACACGTCAGTTAAGCTGTCTGCATAAAAGACAAACACGCCCTCATCACCAGTTTCCTTTACTCCACCGGGACAAAACCTCTAGAGCAGCGCCTAGCACCCTGGCTGGGACACGGTGGGCTCCCGATAACTATCTGTTGACAGCTGAATCGACAGAGAGCATGGCGTCATTGGGAGGGATCGAACTAGGTCAGCAATGCAGCTGGATCTCAGACGGACACGCCGACCGCCTTCCCTCCAGCCTCCAGCTGGTCCCCCTCCAGCACGCACTCTTAGATGCAGGGGAGTTCTCCCCTGAGGGTCCCAGCGACAACCCCCTCCAACCAGGGATGCCTTCCCTGTCCTATCTCAGCCCAATGCTGGCCAGGAACACGGCACTGTGGTCCAAGCCAGCGCTCTTAATCCGGCAGGCCGGGCCCCCGCCCTTCTCCCCACCGCCGCTCAGAGCGTTCTCGGACCCTTGGCGGTGCGTGGAGCGCTGTCCTTGAATCTGCCCCGCAGCCTGCGACCACAGAGCACCGGAGGGCCATCCTGAAGGAGAGCAGAGGAAAAGCGCTTCCCGTGTGCCACGTTGGCAAGGGTGTGATTCATCACCCAGACCGGGATCCTTTTGACTGAAAGAGGGATGCTCTTAACAACTACCCTCAGATAGCAAGCGCAGTCCGGACTGTTCCAGGCAAGCCGGGGTGCACGGCTACTCTCGCTGCCCTGCACGAGGTCAGAGCCCTTTCTACAAGCAGGGGTCTGGGGCTGAGAGGGGACAGACGGAGAGAGAGGCGGAGCCTGGGGCTGACTCAGACCTCTCTGCCTCCAGCCTCCCTCATGCTCGGCGGCGGCCTCTCCTCCTCGGGTCCACATACTCCTCGGGGGGCACAGGCTGCTCTTCTTTGAGATCCCAGCAGACACAAGCTCTTGCACGTCAGGAAATCGAGCCAGGTCAGCTTGGACTTTTGGGGCTGTTTATGGAACCCCAAAACAAGGCTGGGGTGGTGGAAGTCCGGAGGGGGAGGAGGTCAGGGAGGGGCAGGGCCAAAGCGGGGCCTCAGGCGTTTCATTCTAAAGCTAAGAATGGCTTGCCCGGATTGGGTCTCTAAAAGGGCACTCTGGCCACTGCATGGACCCTGCATGGGGGAGTGGGGGGCGGGGAAAGGCTAGAAGGAGGGAGTACAGTTGGGGGCTGCCGATTCTTGGCGGCGATAGAGGCTTGGGGAGAGAGGGGTGGCCAGAACAGAGGAAGAAGCGAGTGCATTCAAGGCAATTTTTTTGAATGGAACGAGGAGAGGGCTGTAGGATGGGGGAGGGGGAGGGAAAAGGAACGGGGTTGCCAGGAGAGATCCTTCGGTTCTTGGCCTCAGTAACCTGGTGGATAATGATGCCCTTTACTGAGATGGGGAGGAATAGGGAGGAATGGATTTGGAGGAGAAATCCAGAATTTTCCTTTGGCCATGTCAAGTCTGGGGGTGTCCAGAGACTTGTAAAACTTGGTTGCCGTTCTCTTCGGCTTAGAATTCTTCGAATGCCCCCTGTGGCTATCATCCAAGCTCCAGTAGGTGGGACCCCAGACGTGGCACGTTCTTCTTGAGTCCCTGCCTGCCACCAGCCTGCTTCCCCTGCCCCAGCCCCCCACCCTTCACCAGTGCCTGATGGGATTCCAGTGGGCCGCCCCCGGGCCTTTGCACCTGTCCTTCCTCAGCTCGCAGAGACATAGGGCACAGCTCCAGACCAGGGTGGGGGCTCCTCGCCTGTGCCTCTGTGACATCCTGTCTCTCCCATTAGAGGGAAGCCAGGGACCACACCTCCATGTGGTGCCTGCGCCCACACGAGTGGACATTCATCGAGTAAACAGGGTCAAAGGGGGATGTTTCAACCACTTAAGGAAACAAGCAGCTCTCTAACTCCCTCAATTATTTTGGAAGCACCTGCTCACGTATAATTAATGTGCCAATTAAAGTGATTATTATCGCCATTAAAGCGGGTTCCCCCAAGAACCACTGCTTGACAACACTTGTTTAGACACGTCTGAATCCCTCCACTGCCAGCAACAGAATAATAACCGTAAAACTAAAATTTGATTTCTCACAGTACAGCCTGCAGTTCGGACTTGCCGCTCCTCGGGCTGCCCGTCTCACCTCGCTCACGGGGTTCCTGAGGGCGCCATGCTCCACGGTTCGAGGGAGACCCTTCCTCCTCTGGACGGAGCCACCAAACACTTTTCCACATTCGCCAAAGGGACCCGGGCAGCCGCGGGTCCTGTCCTCTCGGCCTGTCTGCTCCGCGTCTGTCTGTCTCGGGTGGGGCCAGCGTGCTGGGGCCTCATCTCTGCCATAGAAGCTGTTTTCCCTGGGGTCCTCCTCTCAGGTTGCCGCCCCTGCACGACTCTGCAGACACAGGCACTGACTGTGTCAGGTGACGACAGCCCCAGGCAGCCTGACACAGACACCGCCCACAGGGGGATCCGGAAGCCCCCTGTCAGCTCCGCGCACCAGCCCGGGCGCAGAGAGGGTCGGGCTGTAGGGGAAGTGGGACAAGCCCATGTACGAACCGGCTCCACCTTCCTGCTGGGAGGCTGGGGGCCAGTTACTTCACGTCTCTGAGCCTCAGCAACCTCAGCTCTCAGGTGGACAGGAGCACCGGCATCCAGTGGTTTCTACAGGAATTCAGTGAGGGGACTCTGAACGGCCCTGCCACGCCTTGTCCCGTGCCTCGGGGATGGCGTTAATGGTGACTGTGGGGTGAGAGAGGAGCTCCCCAGGCCATGGGGGTCCGGCCCTCCTGAGGGTCCCGCCCTCGGGCTGCCTGTCACTCTGGGGAAGTCCCTCCCGCCCACCAGTATGGCATTTTTGCCTTCAGAAGGCGTCGCCCTGGAGTCAGACGGCCGGGTTCAGAGCGAGACCGGTCGCTCTTCCGACCCACACCTGCTCCGCAGCCTGACGTCAGGACCCCAGCTCCGAAACGGGAATGATGTTCGGGCTGCAGGGGCCTTCCTGCCCTTCCCCCGGCTGCCATCTCCCTCTCCTGGGCTCCCCAAGTCTCTGCCCGAAGACGTTTCATTCACGGGAGCACAGGGAGGTGAGCAGGCAGAGGATTCAGGGGCCAGAGCTGATGGGAACAGAAGGGTTTCAGGTGTCCACTCAGACAACAGCAGGGATGCTTCCTTGATGTGTTTCAAGCAGGGTGACGGGGACACAGGGGTGTCTTCAAAGGCCTTTGGCCACAGAGCGGGCTTCCAGATCCGGCCTTACCAGCCTCCTCCGTGTTCTCGCCTCTTCCTGGCTCCTGGCACCTGCCATCCTGTCTTCTTTAAAGGCTCACTCCAGGCTGGGGCGCCCATGTGAGTGTCAACATCCACAATCCACCGCTCTCCTGGGGAATCTAGAACTTTCCGGAAATCTGGCATCCCGCACTCGATGTGCATGCTCCATCCCCACCTCGTCATGATGTCACTGCTGGGCCGCTGGACTTGACCCAGCATAGAATATTCCAGAGCTGGAGTGGACAGCGTCGTCCTGCTCTGCACTCACTCGGGCCGAAGCCCAGAGATCCTTCCTATCACATTTCTGACCGGTGACCATTCTCGCATTTGCTTAGACACTTCCAGGGCTGGGGGGCTCTGTAGTCCCCACGACGCCCCATCCATTGTCGATAAGCCCTAATTGTGAGAAAATCTGTTGGCTCATCAGCTAAGAGCTTACTTTTATGTCCCTCAGAACAATATAAGCTATTCATTCACTCACTCACTCGCTCATTCATTTATTCACTGTCTAGGTATGTGCTTGGATACAAAGACAAACAAACAGGACACTGGGTCCTTACCAATAAGGAGTTCCATTCTGGGAGAAAGACATTCTGCTATTCTAGTTAATGGCCCCATCATGAACTCTCAGCCAGCGGACACCCGTTCTTTTGGGGGGCAGTTACCACAATTTCAAAGCATTTATTTGATGACCTTTCATGTACCACCCATTTCCCTGCTTAGCTGCAAGCGCCATACAGACAAGGCCACGATGTTTTCACCCAGTGCTCTCTTCCCAGGGCACATGGTGCCGCTGAGATGGACACACGAGTCCAGTGGGTTAGGTCACGAGGTGGGCTTGTCGCCATCCCGGGTGTCTGTGTCATGGGACTCTAACTCAGCCTGGTCACGGTGGTCGAATGGGGGAGCAGCTGGGAGGGGAAAACAGATCGGGGAGAGGGAGGTCTCTGGGAATGACCTTGTAGCTGACCTTGGCAGGCAAGTGGAGTTTGCCAGATGGAGCAGGCACGTGTGGTGGGAACGAGCACCCGCACATTCCAGAAACTGAAATAGGCCGTAAGATGGGAGCACTGGGCCCATTTGGGAGCTCGGCAGGAAGCAGTGCTGCGGAAATCAGCTAACACAGCTTGAATCATGAAGGACCTAGCGTGCTGGGCCGGGGACCTTGAACATGATCCTTAAGGTGATGGGACGCTCTTGTAGAGGGTGGGGTGAGAGGTGGGCCTGCAGTCACGGTACTATCAGTGATCAGCCGTGCGTTCTAGAAAAGTGCCGAGCTGTGCCTGTCTGCAACCGACAGGCTGTCTGATTGCCCACGGGCACCTCTGAGTCCCCTGGTAAGAGGCCCTTCACATGAGCCTGACACATCAGACAAGAAGGTGGCCGAGGAGGAGAAGGGAGGACTCGGAGGGAGAAGGATCCCGGGCTGGTGTTCTCGGAAACATCCATCATTTCAGTCACGTTACTTATTTCAACGACGTGCCGGAGCACAAGTTCCCCTCTAATCCTTCTGCGACAAGTTAAGTCAGCCCCCTGTCACTTAAACCCAGCAGAGCTAAGCCTGCTGGAAATCACACTCTGGGCCCAGTAGAGCTCCCAGAATCCATGAGCTCAGAGGCCCAACAGCAGCTTAGGGCCTCTCCAGCTCTGATGAAAAGTGTCCCAGCCTCACCTTGAGAGCGTCCCGACCAAGAGGAGCCAGCCTCTTCCCCAGCCCAGGGTCCTCTGGGGGAAGGACAGAGGCTGGTTGCCAGGTGGGAAAGAGGTAACACATTCTATCCAATCTCACTTCAACCCTTTTATTTTACTGATGAAGATCCTGAAGCTCAGAGAGGGAAGCTGGTTTGCTCCAGGTCACACAGTAGGATATTTGGTCCCAGAACCCCACTCTTTTCTCAATTCTGTGCACTTGGTAAGTGAGGCCAAATGCCCCAAACCGACCTAAGTCATCAAAATGTTCACCTTGGATCTATCTGCCAGCCTGCTGTATCTTTCATGACCATCCAATGTGAGAGTTTATTCCTGCAGGGGTGGGGGGGAGGGTCCAAGTGTGGCCCAATAGAATGTCTTGTTATTTGGGGGTCCCTCTCAACACTTTGGGAGCCAAACGTTCTTATTAGTCCTGTATGAACGTCTCCAGGCAGAGAAATCGGTCTCATGCCAATATCAGAAAGCTGATCTTAATCCCCCCAAGAGATGGATTTCTCTGGTCACAACATGTCCCCTTGTGCCAGGGCGAACGGTGATGCACTGCCACATCCTTTCTTCCGTCCTTATCTCCTTCTCCCACCCAAGGGCCTCTGTGTGCACACCCAAGCTGACTGTCCTGTTGATGTCTGGGCTGAGCCCACCCGCCCGACGCTCTTCCCACGTAAGCTTGACTACAGCCCCCTCTTCCCACCAGGTCCCCGCAAAGCTCATGAGTTACGGGCTCTTTGACGCACCCTGAAGCCCCTCGGTCTCCTAGATCAGGATGCTGAGTGTGGGCCCTGATGACCCAAGGGTGGAGATAATGACACCCTGCACATTTCACACTCACGAGCACCTAGACACCTGCTATTATTGTTCTTGAACTTTTCAGGGGGATGTCACAGACTCCTTTGAGAATATTCAACCCCTTTCCTCCGCCTCCCCACCAAAAACGCACATAACAATTTGGGCATACTTTCTGGGGTTTCAAGCAGAAGCCCCAGAAGCTTTTCTACCTACTCCCTAGGAACCCAAAGATCCCACGTAAGGATGCTGGCCGGGGTCTGCCAGCACCACGGCACATACTGGAGAAGCAGATAAATAAAACTCAGCAACAGGGGCACCTGGGTGGCTCAGCTGGTTAAGCATCTGACTTCAGCTCAGGACATGATCTCACGATTTGTGGGTTCGAGCCCCGTGTCGGGCTCTGTGCTGACAGCTCAGAGCCTGGAGCCTGCTCCGGATTCTGTGTCTCCCTCTCTCTTTGACCCTCCCCTGCTCACACTCTCTCTCTCTCTCTCTCAGAAATAAATAAAACATTAAAAAATTTTTAAAAATTAAACTCAGCAACAGACACAAAGGCTGAGTGAATAACTAAACTACCAAGTGATACCTCTCTAATGAAAGTGCATACAAAAGGAACTTCACAGGAAGATCTCTTAATTTGATCCTGGTGGGTGAGGTCAGAGGCGGCACAGAGGAAAGAATGAGTAAGGCTTGGCCAGGCTGGGAAGAGAGGATTTAGTAAGCTGAGTGCAGTCTATTTCCCTGCTCTGGGGGTGAAGGAAACGGGTTGTCTGCAAGGCATCCCCTTTGTTTCACATAAATCCCTGTGAAATACTTGGGGGGAGGCAATCAAGCCTATTGTCCAGATGAGGGAACCGATCTTTACAACTTAATGGAGTCTGGACCCGAAGCTCTCCCCTGGGGGAAGTGGGTCCACCTCACCCTTTCTGTCTCCAGCTCCCTGTCTCGTGCCCAGCACGAGCAGAGACTCAGGGAGGTTATGTGAATGGCTTTCATCCAAAGGTCAGTGAGTTAATCAGCTGGTAGAGCTGGGATTGCTCCTCCACACACCAGATGCACTGCTGAGTTACACCAGAATCCTCCGAACATTCTGGGCAGCCACTCGCACATTCTCCCCAGGAGGAGAGCCAGTCTGGATTGCGAGGCTAGGCAAGTTTGGAACAGATAATGTAGCTGGTAGCTTATGAAAGACATACAAGCGGAGAGGGACCAAATGGAAGCAATCGGCTTTCTGTTACTGCAAAGGTTTGTCCAGAAGGTGAAGGTCAAATCTCCTGAATAGTGGAAACCCCGAGGCATGCCACAGCTGGTCTCGTGCTTCCTTCAGCCCACTCCAGGCAGGCTTCTGCCCCACGAACTCCGAGGAGGCTGTTCTTTTACGGGTCCCCAGGGGGCTCCATGTTGCAAATTCATGGTCATTTCTCTGTTCTTGTCCTAAGTCATCTTGCTGCAGCACCGGACACAGCTGGCTCTTCTCCCTTGGGATCTGGGACATCCACTCGCCTAGCTTTCTTCACGTCTCGCCGGCTGCTCCTTCTCAGCCTCTTCCTAGTCTACTTTTCTGTAAATTTTGAGCACCCCAGGATCCAGTACTGGGTGGTCTTCTCCTGACCTTCTCCCTCATCCCTTCCCTGTCATCTCACCCAGGCCCCCCATCCATACCTGACACCCCCCAGTATAAATCTCCACTCCTGACCTCAGTCCAGAACCCTAGACTTGAATAGCCTCAGTGGCTGCTCTGACAACTCTATCCCCACGGTAGGGGCCCCTGGAGCTTAACGCAGGTGACAGAGAAGCCCTTCCAGCCTTCTCCTCCCCTCCTGTCCTTCTGGCCTCAGGAAATGACACCGTGCCCCACACCCGGCTGCTGGAGGCTGAAAAACGGAAGTCACCCCCAATGTGCCCTGCCTTCCTCTGGTCAACACGTTAGCAAGCCCATTAGATCCACCTGCAGGCCACGGAAGAACTCCATTCCCTCCCACTGTCGCCACTGCGGCCATCCGGCCATCCGAGTCCTCACCCAGGCCACTGTCACCTCCTGCCTGGTAACAGCCTCCATGTGGTTCCTCTGACTCCAGTCTTGCTTCCCTCTAATCCATCTGCCACCCACACGGGACCTTTCAATAAAGTGAATCAGATCCCGTTACTTTCCAGCTCCAAACCCTCCAAAGCTCGTCTTGGAATAAGTCCAGCCCCAGCACCCTAGAGCACCTGGCCTGGCGTCAGTGGTCCTGTCCCTCTGTCTGTCACACCTCGTCTCCTACCTCCCCACGCCGGGCTGCATTCCAGCCCCCTCCCCCTCCCCCCCGGTGGACTCTCTTTCTGTCCCTTGAACACACAAAGCTTGTTACAAACATAGAAGCATGTTCTCCTCTCTCTGCCCGGAACGTTCCATCTCCATCCCTTAGCAAGGCAGGCTCCTTGTTGCCTTGGGTGGGGGTGGGGGGGTGTCTCAGCTTAAAGGAGTCTTTTCCTGACCACCAAGTCCCTTTCTATCCCACCAGACTATTTTCATCATATGCACTGCCCTTATCATTATCTGATATTTTTCCTGTTTATCTTTTTATCTCTCCCCGCCCCCAAGTTAACCTACAGGAGTTCAGGATCTTGGTGCCCTGTTCCCTGATGCACACGCAGTGCCCAGGGTCATCCTGCTAAGTGACCACATGCTGAATTACTGTGCGACTGAACGGAGCAGCTAGCTCCTATCAGAGTTTACCATGCACCTGGGCCGGGTGCTTACAATCACCCCGGAGCACTGGTTAAAAGTAGAATGCCCCGAGGCCCCTATCCTTGGCATATTTTTACAGGTCCCTCTGAAAATTCCGTGGGGCAGCTCGAGTGGGCCAACCCCCACCCCTTTTACAGCCAAATCTCCATTGAAGACCAGGGATTAGGGGGCTGCAATAACTGCAATTCACACTCTTACCTCTAGGGGGAGCTGACGGTTTCTCCATCACTCCACCCCCAGAAGCAGGAGCTTTGTGAATAGGGTCTGGGATGGATTCAACCTGTTCCTGAGGGTGGAATCAAAGGATTGCAATGGAACTAGTCTTGGAAATGCATTCTGACTTCCCCGTTATCTGTGATTAGAGTTACTCTGTAATCAGCTGTCCTTTGGCAGGTCCTCTTTCCACTTACGCAACAAGGTGAGCTTGGGCCTTCTTCACAGAATGCCTGCCCCTTTGGAAGGCCCGGGGTGAAGGTGGGCGGCCTGGACAAGGCAGTTCGGACCAGCTTGGCTCTGGCTCTGTGAAGAACGTGGCTTGTTTTTCTTACTCCCTTCCTCCTCCAGATTGAGAAGCTGTAAGATCAGGATGTGGGGTCCAGGGCAGGAACAAGAAACAGCCAGATTGGGCTCCAAGCCAGAGGGGCCCGAGGGCTGGTCCAGCCCACCTCTCCAGGCCTTAGGCCTGGCCTCTACTCGCCACCAAGAGCACACCTGCCTTCTTGCCCTTGATGATATCATTGGGCTGTAATGTCCCCAGATGATCATCACTTTCTATTTCGGTTTCAGACAGCAAAACATCATCAAAGACTTACACTAAGAGAGAGCCAATGCCAGTAATACCATTTTGAAATAACTCTTTGCTTCGGGGAGAGAAGAGCTAAGATCCATTGAAAGGGCTTAGCTGTGTGATGACAATTTCCAAGAACTGAAATCCAGTGAGTTTTCCAGCATAACTGCACAGAGACAAAGAGTCTACCATTTTAACTCATCTCTGCCTGTCTGCCTTGGGAATGGAGGGGGTGAGATGGAATTCAAGGAACCCAGTGATCCTTGATGATCTTCCACCTTCCACCTTCCATTCTCATTTTATGCTTTTCCTTCCTCGATCCCTTAAGCTACCAAGAGACGTGTGAGGACAACGGCCACCATGTATTGAACAGGTATCACAGCAGAGCCAAGCCCTGGGCTTGTTTGCTTGCAGACATCATCTCATTGAAGCCTACGATGTAGAGGTTTTCACGCCTGATTCCGCATGAGGTTTCTAGAATGCAGAAAGGTTAGGTCACTGTCCAGACACAGACCCTGAACCCATTCGTGTGTATCCTGACGCCTCAGCCCTCTGTCTTCCTACCTTGCCCTTCCCGGCCTCATGGTCCAGAGCAGCCACAGCCCTACCATGAAGGCATCGAGCAAGGGCGCCTGGTGGGAGCTCGCCCCAGCCAGGTAGCCTCATGGAGGAGGCATTCAGACCACAAAACAAACACCTAGGCACACGCTCCCCACAAGGTGACAGAAGGGAGGTATGGGGGTCCTGAAAGCGATGCATTATCACTGTTGATCAATCTCCCTCTCTCTTTATCTTGCTCCGTGGCTCTCTCTTCTGTGGCCTTGTAACCTGGGCCCAGCGCAGCTCTTGGGAACAGATTGTGAAGGAAAGGGACAAAACAAAGGAGAGATGATAAAAAGTTGTGAAAGGCTAAGCTCCCATGATTCTCTGTGGCTGTTTAATGGATTTCTATGATATAAACAGACCTTTGGCTTTGCCTGCTGGGCAGCTGACCTCCAACTAAATGAGTTTAGACAGGATTCCTTAATAAGAAATGTTCCTTTTTCCCCCACATCCACAAAGCCCCCTAAGCATAAAATGACCCACACTCCCCGGCAGACAGATACGATCGGCCACACACAGACGTCCACCTGAAATGGAAGTGGGCCACGTGGCACGGTCTATCAAAATGTGAAACGTGCCTTTGTATTTAGGGCTCTACCACTCGTGGACTTAACAAACATTTACAGAGGTGACGCCGCATGAGGTGTGGCAGATACAGTGGGGAAAAGGTGCAGCCTTTGCACTTGAGATGCTCGCAGTCCAGGGGACAGATGCGTGTTTTGGCACGGAGAGCTAAGAGCTGCTGTGTAGACCTGCAAAGAGGAATCATGGAGGGGGGAGCGTCTAGAACTTTCTGCAGATGTTGGGGAAAGTGACATGAGCAGAGACATAGTCTCCGTGGATGGCCTTCAGTTTCCTCATCTGAAGAACAGGTGTAACAATAGACCCGACCTCACAATGCCAACGTGAAGATGAAATGTGCCTGGCACATAGTAAAGGTTCAATAAATATTATTGGCTAATAAGCCACTCAGAGTACTATTAGCAGCTTTACTAAATGAGTCCCCAGTTACAGATGTAGATGGATAGAAATGATTAAGAAGAGGATATTATCAATCATTCTTTTCTGGAACCAACTCCTGATTTGACTACTAGATGACAGCCCCCTACTGGCCAAGTATGGAATTGCACCACTCCTCTATTAGCCGCTGAGCATTTCTAGGGGAAAAATCGTTTGCTGTGGAGACCGGGCCTGGGAAACTCAGATCTGGGAGAGGAAGCCATGCAAAAGTGGAGAAAGCATGGGGGGATGGGAATAAGGGCTGCCAGGCATCCTGAAGTTGGACAGGGCTTTGATAGACAATTAGGAAACCCCGTCAGGTGCCTGATGATCTTCTTGACAACTTCTCTTTGTTTTCCAAGAGGTCTTTTGAGAATGACGGTCCCTCTTCCCATCCCTCCAACCCTCCAGCCATCCCTCCACATTCTAATGATGGCAGGTTACAGAACAAATAAAATTCATTTTTCTGAAATTCACTTTAGAGCAAGTATGCCTGAAAAACTGGCTCCATGAGCAGTGGCTTTTCCCTTGCCAGGAAAACACAGTATATTCCAGAGGCCCCAGAAAAAACTGCAAATATCTACAGCAGACTACCCAAGAGAACTTTCTGTGATAGTGGAAATGTTCCACACCTGCTCTGTCCAACATGGTAGCCACTAACTGCATGTGGCTAGTCTTGAAATATGGCTAGTCTGACTGAGGAAATGAATTTTTAATTTAATTTGATTTGATTGAATTTAATGCAAATTTAAATTGCCACATGTGACTAGTCGTGGCTGCCATATTGAACAGCCTGGGGCTCTGATCACATATACTTTCTTGGGTCTATTCGATAGTTTTGGCATTTTTCCCCCTATGACTGGGAAGACTATGGGGCATAGGGTCCAAGCAGCAGGTCCTGCCACCTCCTCCTATCCCCCCCCCCATCCCATGCCTAAGGCATCCACAAGGCAAGATCTTCCCAAAAGTCCAGCCAGAGATCTTGTTAACCCCAAGGGAGTGATCCCTTTTGCTTCAGACAACTTCATCAACTCTGCCAATCTACCCAAAGAATCCAATCCATTCATTCCATTTCTGAAAGCTCAGGATGATTCCATCACTAAGATAATGTCTTTAGGACCAGAGGGGAGGCTGCTGGGCTTTACATGTCTTGGGCCATTTTGTGCCCACTGGGCTGAGCGGGCAGTGGTGGCTTCATCACAATGCCCTGCTTTTCCCTCCTAAAGAGATTGGAGACACAGCCCTGGCTGGGCCTGTGTAATCTATTCATTTCCTTCCAAGCCGGGCTCTGTAAGCTCATTCACAGAGGATGGGCAAAGGAAGCTGGGGAAGCAAATAGACGTTCAGAAAACAAACAAGGCTGGACAGCTCCCTGCTTGGGGTGGGGGCAGCTGCTGGGAGATAGAAGTGGGAGAATGGAGACGGAGGGGGGATTCTGACTGGAAGAGAGTGGGGCTCCCATTGCTGCTTCTCTCACGTCCTCCAGAAACCCTGCCCCCCCCCATAAGGATCCTTGGCTTCTGCAGCCCCCACCTTGGTAAACTCTTATCTCTCTCCATTCAGCTGGCTCCTTGGGAAAAGAGGCAGTTGGTGAGGGAAGGCCAGAGTGGCAATGGGCAGGAAGAACTGGAAGCATGGAGCCACTTCCCTGGATTTCCCCCCTCCCCCCGCCTCTGCTCCCATCCTCCCCATCAGACAGGGCATGCGGGGCTCCCCTGGTCCCAAGGAGAGTTCCAAGTCAGCTGAGCCTGCTACCTGGATCCAGCTACAGAATCACAAGGGCCCAAACAGTTGGCTCCAGTGGGCGATTTGCATGTGATTTGCATACATCTGCATACGCCCTCCCCACTCCAGAGACACCGAGTCAAAGGATGTGAAATGAAGTAAAATAAATTAATTAGTGCAGCCTTCCATAGCCCAGAACACAGGGCCTGACACCGTAAGAGATGCAACTGATTCTTAAGGCAATCAACGTGATCGCAGTCTGGGGTGCAGAGAGATGGGGGAGTGGTGACGGGGGAACCTCAGCATGTGGGGTAGAGATGGGAAGGGCAAGTCCTTGTCTGAACTGAGAGCTGGGCGTCTCCCCCGTCTTCAGAGGACATAGAGTGGAACCACGTGAAAGCCTGCGCCCGGCTTCCCACACCTGGTCCTGGCCCTGGTGCTGTCCCCACGCTGCCAGCCACCTCTGCAGGCAGACTTTCACCACTGACGCAGAAATTCCATTTCAAACAACAGCGAGGACAGTCGCTCCAAGGGCTGGGAAGGCAATGAGGTGTCCGCTGGTATTTCCCTGTCTGCAAGCCCCAGCTTCACCTCCGTTACACGTTTCCATTGGGTCTCCCTATTTCTCTCTGCCAGCCAGGCGGGCCTTTCACGTCCCCTCGTTCAGATCCCATCTACGGATGGTCGAGGGAGAGACAGTCCCATCGTTAGCAGGGAGCTGCAGTTAATTTAGCACAGTCTTTCTGCCAGGTGCTAATGAGATGCTGGCGGTGTGTGTCAGCCAAGCAGCTCCCATATCATGTAAATACGCCTCTTAGTGATTCAGTTCATGGCACTATTTAACATATGCCTTGACTTTCTCTAGGACTGTTGATCTATCCGGGATGGAAATCTCATCTAAAGCCGGGGCCCTGGGGGGTGTTCACGCGCCAGGTTCACACCGGGGGGGGCCCAGGCTGCCCAGAGAGCTTGGGTGGGGGCCCCTTGGGGCAATTTTTTTTAATGTTTTATTTATTTCTGAGAGAGAGAGAGAGACAGTGTGAGCAGGGGAGGGTCAGAGAGAGAGGGAGACACAGAATCTGAAGCAGGCTCCAGGCTCTGAGCTGTCAGCACAGAGCCCAACACGGGGCTCGAACCCACGAACTGTGAGATCATGACCTGAGCTGAAGTCGGACGCTTAGCCGACTGAGCCACCCAGGCGCCCTCCCTCGGGGCAATTTTAAGTGGGAGGGGGCTACAACGCTATGATGGAGAACAATGATCTTGGTTAAAAGGAACCCAAGGCAGAGCCAACAAAATAGCAGCGACCAGCAAATGAGGAATCAAAGACCAAGAATGCAGGAAGGAACAGCAAGGACAGGAGGGTCCCACCAAAGACTGGACCAAGAGCAAGAAGGAGACTGAGGAGGGCAGTTCTGAGGCGTCAGGGCATTGAATGGTGACTATGTCCCAATGGGATCCTCTAACACAGGGTCTCCATGCACCGTGCCATGGATGTGGTGGTTGTAAAGGGGCAAAGGAACCAGTTCTAGATGCGTGATCATCAAACGGCCGTGCCACCCCTGTCCCCCCACCTCCATGCTCCATCCCTTCCGTCCAGAGCAGATGCACTAGACCGTGTCATCTACCGCTTTCATCTGAGGAAACGGCAATGCTGCAGACAGAGGTTAGAGAAGCGTCGCTCTCGATTGGGAGCTGGTGAACTCCATGGCCGATGGACCAAATCAGCCTACAGCCTGTTTTTGTACAGCCTGTGAACCATAGATGGTTGTTTTTTTTTTAAACTCTTCAAAAAGTTGACAAAAAAAAAAAGAGGAGTATTTTGTGATCTATAAAAATGATATGAAATTCAAGTCTCCGTGTCCACGAATAAAGATTTATTGGAACCCCGCCATGCCCTTCCATCGACACATTGTCTGCGGCTGTTTTCCCACCAGAACAGCAAGCCGAGCGGTTGTGACAGAGATCATATGGCCCCCGGAGAGGAAAATATTTATTCTCTGGACCTCACTGAAAAGTGTTGCCAAACCCTGTTTTAGATCACGGAAGGGGAGGTCCCTGCCCAGCCTGTTCCCAAGATGTCAGCACCTTGCTCTGTGCAGCCCTGAACGTGACATTGCAAGACATCACCTGCGTGTGGACCTTCCCCTGAGCCGGGCCAGCCCTGACTCCCTTGTGGCCTGGGGACACCAGGCTGGAAAGCCCCATCCAGACACAAGAAGGGTCCTCTCAGTGTCTGGAGAGGCCAACACTTGTGCCCAATACACAGAATGGGTCCTCCTGGTGCCAACAGCAGGGCCCTGGACCTGTGGGCTTCTCTGCATCGCTAACGCCGTCTCAGACCCAGCTCAGGCGCCAGTCACCGGGGTAGTCCCGTATGTAGCTGAATCAGAAGGCAGGCTAGCTCTGTGGTTCGTTTTAAAAGGACAGGGTGTATCCGGCTCTTCTCTTTCCCCTGCCAAGATTACCCAAAGCCTTCACCCTGAAATTCCAGCCTCCAGTGGTCCTTGGTTGTTACACAGCAGTGTTCTTACTAACTCATCCTTGGTGCTGCTGGGCTCTCTTGAGCAAAGGGGCCTATTAGGGACACAACGGGGACCAGAAGAGAGAGTTCCTGAGAACGAAGGCGAAGGCTGAACAAAGCGGTCTTGGAGGAGGGTTCGGGCAGAGGGTAGGAGCCTCGCAGAGGGCACAGGACAACACAGGGCTGGGTTCGAACTGAGGACATAGCCAAGCCTGCAAGGGTCTCCAGAGGGGCTCTGGGGACCTTCAGCCCTGGCTGTGGCACGGACAGCGTGTGACTTACCCGGTACCACACGATCTCACGCATGCGACCATCCGTCTTGAAGTTACACTTCAAGGTCACGGCATCGCCAGCCACCACGGGTGGGAGAGGCTCAATGTTGACAGTCAGGTAGCCTAGAGGAACAAAGAAGAAAGGGGAGGTGAGGGCATGGGATGATTGGAAGGGCTGGGCTGACCGGGAGGTGAGGGGAGAGCTGAACCCGTCTGCAGGGGGTGCTTGCACACTGGAGCCTGTGTGACTGGTGACGGCCCGGCCTGAACGGAGCTTGTCGCTCTTTCCTTCCTCGTCACTGAGGTCTCCATCCTGAGAGCCTCCCTGGCTCCCATGCCTCCCTCTAGTCCTAAACACTTCTTGGGATCAATTTTCCCTTGAAAGGACGACCTGCCGGCAGCCAGAGGTAATGCCTCGATGTATGTCTGCAAGACGCCCCGAGAAACCATCCTGTGGTCAACCACCACACCTCCTTCCCCCACTTTTACAGGGTCTCGACATGCACTAGCCAGTTAAGCCTCACAGGAAACAAGCGTGCTGAAAAGCAGCTAACCCAGCATTTCCAAACCTATCTGACCAAATGCCGCTTAGCCATCCCTATACAGCCAGGGTCCCCTGGAACCCATATTGCGAATGGTATCCTAGGTGCCTGGACCCCTCCATTCCCAGTCTTCTAACCAAATTACTCCCAACGGAAGCGGAAGAGCTCCCTGAGGAACTTCTGTGTGCTTCCTGAACCTCCTGAACCCCCAAATCGCCCATCTTGCACACTCTCCCACCCAAGGGGGGAGGTAGTTCCCCCTCGAGGCCGTGGTGGTGGAGGGGCGGTTATGAGCCGACCGCCCGGGAAGGAGTCCAACCTTTGCAAGCACCAAGTGATGCATCTCGCCCACCAGCTGCCCCTCGGAAACCCCAGAAGCCAGGACTATTAACCTGGTAGCCACACCCTGGGGAACACTCCAGTCTCCGCACCGAAGAGGTCTTTGACCCTCTCCACTGCCTCCCAGAGCCCCGTCCTTGAGGCCCAAGCCCCACTCTGGCTCTTCAGGGGGCCTCATTCTTGGGCAGATCGCCTAGGCCCACGTGATTGGCTCCCCACCGGTTGATGTCTAGCCATTGATCTGATGGATCAATCCAGTCCGATCATCCTTAATGAGAAAACTGGCCAGGATGGGTTCAGGGATTTCAATTGTGCAGGGAACCTGAGCGGATTGAGCCTGGGGGCCTGGCCCTTGCCTGGAGCTTAATGGTTACAACACTCCCAGTTGGGGGGTGGGGGAAGGGAATAAGAATCGACCCCTGGAGGGTTGATGTGGAAGCTGGAGTCAGAATTGATACCCAGGCTTCGGGTCCCAACAGCCAGGATGAGGAGTGAGGTGGGGGGCTCACCTCTAGACTGAGCTCAGGCTCCCGGGAAGCCCCCCAGAGCTTGCATGGTCCTTGAGAGCAGTGACTGGAACCAACCAGAAGGATCAGTTCTGCCCCTTCCTTTCCTCATTCATCCTGCCCCGAAGTTTGCTCCCACTTGCACTGAGCGGGGCCGTGACGGTCCCAGCATTGCCCTGTCCTCTAGGCGTGCCCAGTGTGGGGACCGATTCACAACATGGCCACACTCAGTGGGCGGGTGACAGTGCAGGCTGTGAAAGGAGGGGGGGAACCCTTCCCAGCCTGGACAATCAGGGAAATCCCCAAGCCCAGTGGGGTCCCAAACCATGGCAAGCAAGGAGGCCGCCCTTAGGAGGAGGAAGCCCAGTGACAGAGAGGACTCTGGGCCAGCTGGTTCTGGGCAGGAAAGAATAATGGGTTCCATTCCCACAGCACCTGCTCCGACACAGGCTCCAGGCTAAGGGCTCAACACACATTCATTCAGCGAACGGTCATGGAAATCAGCGTTCCTCGGTCTTTCCCAAGGGAAACAGAGAGGCAAAGTAACCTACGGAGATCACACAGCCATAAGTGAGAGAGCTTGGATTCGAGCCCAGCCTTCTGCTCCATTCTGACCACCTGCTGTATGGTGGTCAGAAGAGAAAGGAGAGGGAGGGGCCGGCAGACACTTCGCGGCCGGCACAGGGGAGCAGTGCGGTATGCTGCGAGGGGCCGGAACAGCAGTCCAGGACCTGATGCTGTCTGCGGATCACTCTCTGCCCCGGGCTGACCCCTGGGCTCCCCTTTCCAGGGGGGCTGCCCTCCTTGGGGGGCTCACCTTTGAAGCTACAAGCCAGATGGCAGAGGAGCTCGAGAGCAGAGAAGGGGCCCCTCCCACCGCAAGGAGGTGGGAAAGACACATTCTCGGATGGGTGAATCTTGCAGCCAGCCCGTGGTGGGCGCAGATGGCACGTGTGTGCGAGGCAGGCCAGGGCGGGATAGAGGTGCCAGCTCGCGGGGCGCCATTTGTTGGCAAGCCCGGGCGGAACTACAGGTGTGAATCGCGGGGGGGGGGGACGGAGGGGAACATTTGAAGCTCGGGTACCCGGCAGTTGTCTGCCGGGAACACCTCGGGGTGTAGCAGGTATCCGGGCAACGGGACTCAGGGGCGTGCAGGGCGAGAGCAGGGAAGAGCCTCCTGCACAGCAGCGGGGGCGGGGGAGTGCCCAGGACTCCCGAAGAGGAGATTCCGAAGGTGGTTGCCTGGGTCGGGGTGGTTCTGACACCTTAAGACAGCATTTCCCGGAGCATGAATACAATAGGGAGCACCTGCTAGATGTCTCAGGAAACAAGATCTCTGTTCCCGACACGGCACTAAACAACATTAAGCACACACCTCTCCTTCAGAGCCTTTCTCTTTCCCTTCTTTTGTCTTTTGCCTTCATTCGTTGAAAAAAAAAAATCACTGGGAATCTATTCAGTACCAGGCACTGCTCCAGGCCTCGGAGACACAGTGATGAGAACAGGCAAGCCCTACCCTGGTGGAGCTGAGGATACAGCCAAGGAGACCACGATCAAAGACACGAACGAGGGGAAATAAGGCACATGGGGATACACGCAATGAATTAAGGTAAGCGGGGGTAAAGCAACCCCAGGGAACAGGGGGCAGAGGCCCCTCTGGACAGGGTGGCCCAGGAGGCCTCTCTGACAGGGGCCAGAATAAAGGCAAGTGTGAGCCATGCAGGTATCTAGGGGGAAAGCATTCCAGATGGAGAACACCACATGGGCACAGGGCCTGAAGCCGCTGTGTGCTCAGGTGCTCACCCAGGATGGGCCAGGGTAGGAAATGTTTTCATAACGTTATATACCCCGGGGCCCATCTTTGACTCCGTATCTTATAGGACTAGAACCATGGCGGGGACGAGGGGGAGGCAAGTGAGATGGCTACAGGGTGCAAAGCTGAGGGAGGGACCCGCCCCCCTTCCCCCCTGGCCCCTGAGTCAGCCTGCCTCCCCTCCTCCTGGCCTTGGCCTTGCTAGAGTCCTTCGGAATGAACACCAGGAACAGGTTCTAACCCGAGGTGGAAGGGACTGTGTCTCCCATTCCCCAGGTCCCCCTGCGGGGAGGACGGCGGGGGAGGGGGGGTGGTGTGACAGCTCCTTGCCTAGCGCACTGAGGCTCCAGCCACTGCGCAGGGACTACACGCTCCTCCCTGGGCACAGTGGCGCCTTCTAGCCCCCATTCGGGTCTAGCAACAACCTGTGTGATGTAAGATCCTGCGCTGGCTGCGTGTCACGCTGGAGTGTAATTGTCTGTTTGCACATCTGCCTCTCCTTCTGGAATGCGAGCTCCATTAATATCAGTGGAGTATTAAAATGAGATGCAACAAGTGCTGCTTTTGGAGCTTTCTTACGAGCAGGCGGTGACGATCCCGCCACCGCCCGGGGAGGATTTCTCTGTCGTTGAGAAGGAGCTGAGGTTCGGGGTTGGGGGAGGGGGGCGTGCCTTGAGCAATGATACCGCTGCCACCTACTAGAAAAGACCGGGACTGGTACCAGGATCTGGCCCCTTCCGAGGCCATCGCTAATGCCCGGAGCAGAGTCATGTGACCTGTTGAGGTCACATGGGCATTCGCGGGGAAGGGCAGCCCCGATTCTCCCCTCCATTGCCTGCATCTTCACAGCGGCCTGGCTCTCAGACGGGGCGGGATGGCCAGTGCAGGGGCCAGAAGGGCAGACGGGGAACACGGAAGGATGGAAACTGCAAACAGGGAGACCTGGGCTTGGGATCAGGCCCAGCCCGGGGGGCCGGGCGGAGGGGAGCGCCCACTCCCCCACGGCTTGTGATCAGAGCCTCATAACGGGATGCAACCTCCCAGACGGTCCTATCCAAGGCCAGGACAGGCCTCGGTGACAGTGTGGGCTCTGAGCTCAGGTCTGGAGGGCGGGTCGCTAGCTAGGGCAGGGAGGGAGAGCCAGGGGACAAGGCAATTTTCTGACAGACGTACCAGGCGAGGATTGAGTCAATCAGCACCCGGGTCAGAGGTGAGAACTCACCTCCCCAGATACAGACGCACACAGGAGGGTTCACGGCCGAAGAGGTTTTTGCAAAAGAAAAGCACAGGAAAAGTTCTTTAGATTCGACTAACCTCTCTCCAGCTCCCGCTTCACAAAATTCCATCGCCTTCCGAATGTCTTACATTGGCTCTTTCCCTGAAAGTTCCTCCCTCACTTTGCTTGCTTCTCCCGCCCACGTGCCTCCCGACAGATTTGAAGTCAGCTTTCGGGTTCAGGTTTCTAGCTCTATAGCACTCAGTAGCGACCTGGGCAACTCATGTGGCCGCCACAGGACTCAGTCTCCCCATGTGGACATGGGGATCATCACAGGGTCCTAGGGCTTCGTTCACCACGAGCCCTGCCCACCTAGAGCGGTGTCCCCGACAGGGTGACGTGGCACCATGCTTCCTGGCCTCCCAGACCTCCGTTCCTTCTCACTTCCCACTGCCTGGCTGAAGAAAGATGGTCCCAGACAGAGGTGGCAAGAGTGGGGTCCGGTATCTGGAAGCTGGTCAAGGGGTGAAGGGTTCAGAGATGACCCGGAATCCAGAGCCAGGAGACCACACATGGCATCCTTCTCCCAAGGCAGGGGACAGAAAAGAGAGAAGACCTGAGAAGGCCCCTGTTGCCGGGATCCCTCCCACCCCCCACAGCCCAAATCGGAAGTTTGAGCAGGCAGGGGTTGGGGGAGAGGGGCTCATCCACCAGGCAGGAGGCAGGGAGCACAGTCAAAAGAGCCTAAAAGGCCTGAGTTCTGGTTTCCCCCGTGCTGCCCACCAGCTCTGGGACCTCGGCCAGGCTCTCCCTCGCTCTGCGCCTCAGTTTCCTCCTCTGTAAAATGAGGCGTGAACTCCATCTTGAGGGGCTCCCAGCTCCGATCAACCCCAAGTCAGGTGTTAACCGAGCCTGAATCTTGCCCCCTCGGTTCCGGGTACAACTCGACCCCATTTCTCCGAGAAGTGAATCCGTCAACTAATCCACCAACCAGCTAAAGATGGAGCTGTGTCTTTCTCTGCATTACATGTGCCACCAATCGGCCCTCTGCGGGAAAGCCCCCAAGCACGGTATCAAGAAGCAGGATCAGGAGCTGAGCGGGATTCACCTTAACTAAGCAGTTCATTATCCCGAATGGGGCCATCACTTTCCCCTCTATCTCTGACAGCATTTATGCCGCTCCTGTTAAGATACATTTAGCAAATCCACAGGCAATATTTAGGAACTAGGCGCCCTCCCCAACGAGGTGATGATGAATTGGTCCTCTGTCCAGTAATTCTCCTTGTGATATCCCAGCATCCCTCTCCCCTTTCCCAGCTCAGAGGGGGCGCTTCCAGAGGGCAGGCTCACGTCTGACCCCCTGGGTCAGCGAGGTTGCCATGGGAGGGGTGCAGGGCTGCCCTGATGCAGTGAAAAGAGACAGAAGTTATATTAGGGTGACCAGATGTTTCAGTCCGTCCAGATCAAGGGCTTTACTGGGACAACGGCTTTTAGCATCAAACCACAGCGTCCCTGGGAAGCCAAAACAAGGTGGTCACTTGAGTTATAATTCCACCATGGTCCGTGGCTGGCCCTGGTGCATCGCTTAAACCTCTCTACCTAGTTCAACAGTGAGGATGACTCTACTTCCTGACCAACTCAAGGACCTAACCTCGTAGAGTCAAGGTTAACCTCGTCCCTGGTGCTCGACTCCATAGGGACTCAGTAGACATCGGTGGTGAACGAAGTAATATGTGCGATCAGCATCTGGCTTGGACTTCCTGCATCCATTCATGCCCTTCCAGCATCCTCTGCCAGCAGCCAGAGTGCTTTTTCTAGAAGACACACCTCCGGCCTTCTTAGGGGCCTTCAGAGCTTCTAATTGGTGCACAAGAAATGTCACAAGTCCTCTTGGGGACATCTGGTGCATGTCCAGTTCAAATTCCCTGTCTAGGCACCTCTGCGTCCTGTTCTTCCTCAAGAATAGCCCCGTCCCGGGCGCCTGGGTGGCTCACACCATTAAGCGTCCAACTTCGGCTCAGGTCATGATCTCACAGTTCATGAATTTGAGCCCCGTGTCGGGCTCTGTGCTGAGAGCTCAGACCCTGCCTCAGATTCTGTGTCTCCCTCTCTCTCTCTCTGCCTCTTCCCTCCTCTGTTCTCTCTCTCAAAACTGAATAAATGTTAAAAAAAATTTTTTTAAATAGAAAAGCAGCTCCGTCTCTCACTGCTGGGTCCTGGCACAGATGGCCCCCTCTGTCCTGAGCCCTCACCCTTGGCTTGGGACATTGCCATTCATCTTTCAAGGATTGATGGAAATCTCACCTCCTCAGGAAATCTTTTCTTGACTCCCCAGGCTGTCACAGTCTCCAAAACACGCCCTTGTCCCCTACTGCTTAGATCACGGAAAAGGACCTGTCATGCTGTCGTCGGTGAATATTCACCACGACACGAGGCCGTGCACTATAACTAGGTGCCGTGTTACCTGTGTGCCCGGGGCAGTGTCTCAATCAGTGTCTGCCGGGAGAAGGAACAGATTAATTCTGCCCATGCCCCGGACTGTTCCATGGAGTGGGTGGTGTTCCTAGGAGGGTCCTCGTGCAAGTACCTCTTCCTGGTGGCCTGGTGTGACACAGCCTGAGCCAGGGTTCTCCTTCCCCACCTGCCGCCCTGACTACCTGTGCCCAGACAGGCATTGGTGCACCTTAGAGTATCCAGGGACCTCTCCTGGAGGTCAGGCAGGAGAACTCCGTCCAGCAGAGGAAATGGGCACTGGGTGGTGAGTGGCCGCCCCCTCAGGCATGAGAGGGTGTAAGACAGTCCAGCTGAGTCAGCAGACCAGGTGGCAGAGGCCATGAATGGACGCAGCAGAATCCATGGGCACTGGCACTTCCTGAACCCCCATCCGCCAGGACCCCGGAGCAGCAGATGGCACGCGTCTACCTGAGCAGGTGCCTACCAGAAGTAGCAGGCTCGGGTCGGGGGACAGAGTGACTGGTGCACTCTGAACGGCATCCCGCTTCTCCTGGGAGCACCGTGCTGAGCTGGGGCCCCGTGTCCCTTGCTGCCAGCAGAGGTAACCAGGTACCTTGCAGCAGAGGGTTAGGAGCTCCGAACCCAGGGTCCTGCATCACTGCCGAGCATACCCTTGGAGGTCCGTGGGCCCCGCAAACCAACGGGTTCAAAACTGAAAGTGATGCTTCCCCCTACTTCTCCTCGGCTCGGGCAAGGCCTGTGTGCTCTACAAAATACCCCCAGAATCCAGCTCCTCCGCTGCTCCCCCCTGGGCCCGGCCACCGTACGTTGTTGCTGGTCTACGGCACCGCCTCCCAACTGGTATTCCAGCTCCCACCTCTGCCCTCTCTGATTTCTTCTCCCCTCACTCTCTTCCTCATTCCCTCCACCTACGCACAATGACTCTGCCCATCCCCCAGTACTCCAAACATATTCCCACCTCAGGGCCTTTGCACTTGCCGGTCCCACCTCCCCAGTCTTTCCCCAGACACCCACAGGGCTCAATCTCCCGATTCTGCTCTTTGGAGTTGCCCTTTCCAACTACCCTGTATAAAATAGTATCCCTGCCATTCTCTTGCTTCTTACCTGCTCTACTCTTTTTTAAACATTTATTACTGCCTGGCACATATGTATTTTGTTTGTCCACTGATATTCCCCTCCCTCACCCCCTTACCCAACCAGGTTGGAAGTTTCACGAGAGTAGAGATTTTGTGTGTGTGCGCGCATGTGTGTGTATTTCAATCTTTTCTTACTGGTGTTCAGATTGGATCATTTCTATTGCTCTATTTCAAGTTCACGGACTTTCCTCTGTCATCTCATTCCTGCTACTGAGTCTATCCTGTGAGGTTTTTCTTTTTTTTTTAACTTTTTTAACTTTTTTTTTTTGTGTATTTTTTGGTTCTAAAGTTTCTGTCCAGTTCTCCTTTATATCTCCTATTTCTTTGCCGAGACTTTCTGTTTTAGTATTTGTTTCAAGACTATTTGTGATTTTGCCTGTCCAAGCATTTTTATAATGGCTACTTTAAAGTCCTTGTTAGATAATCCCAAGCCAGGTGTCATTGTATCACCAGAGCCTGTGGATTGGCCCCTCATGTGAATTGAGATTTTCACAGTTCTTCTGTGATTTTTAGTTTCTATCTTGGACATTTTCAGAACAATCTTATGAGAGTCTGGTTTATAGATGTGTTTATACTCATTCTTTCAGGGATACTTTAAACTCTAGCATTCTTGGGGCACCTGGGTGGCTTAGTCGGTTAAGCGTCAGACCTCAGCTCAGGTCATGATCTCACGGTTCATGGGTTCGAGCCCCGTATCGGGCTCTGTGCTAACAGCTCAGAGCCTGGAGCCTGTTTCAGATTCTGTGTCTCCCTCTCTCTCTGCCCCTCCCCTGCTTCCACTCTGTGTTTCTCTCTCTCTCAAAAATAAATAAACGTTTAAAATTTTTTTAAAAAAATTCTAGTGTTCTTCCCCAAACTACCTGCAAGGATTTAGGTTTTGGGTTTTTCAAATAGATGTCCATACATTCTGTCCAAGTCTCACAGTTGGGTTAGCAGAAGATAAAAGGAGGCTGCTTTGTACTTCATTGCCTCAACCAAAAGCCCTTGACTTTGTGGTTTTTAATCACGACTATATTATCCCTAGAAACTAGAACAGTTCCCAGCATTTTAACAGGAATTCAATAAATAATGTGTTGAATGAGCCCCAAACTGAGCAACTACAGGTGATCGGTGCTTGGCAATTTTCAAAGGATATCTGTCATTATTATCTAATTGATCACTATAGCAACCCTGTGGAATAGCGTCCCCATTTTACAGGTGAGGAGATGGAGGCTCTGAGATACAGAATGACTTCCTCATGATGACCCAGAAGCAGGCTTGGGAGGCCGGCCCTCTGACTCTGATACCCTTTGGCTATCCCTCCTGCAGAGCCCCCTGACCATTGCCCTCCAACGGTAAGCAAGGGGAAAGCAGGGATGAGTAGGAGGGTCAGATGTCCAGAAGCACACAAGAAACCTTGCTCTGGGCCGGCGTGATCAGACACCAGGCTGGATCGACAGGACACGACACGCCCACAAGGGGCAGCAGGATGACTGTTAGCTGAGGCCACGTTCAAGTTCAAAGCCAGCAGAGGATGCTAGGAAGGCCGGGGGAATGTGTCTGATAACTTTTCCAGGACCGCAAGTGACCTGAGGCTGGATGGATGAATTCGTTCCATCGCATCCCTGACATATAGTCCCCTGATCCCAGCTCCCGACAGTTCCGTTGGCCCAGAAGTGCCTGTTTTGTGTCGCGGAAGCCATCAGGTTCTGATGCAAAGTAGCTACAGAAGAATCAAAAGCAACGCTCTCCACCACTCATCTCTCAGAGGGCAGGGTCCTGTCTACCGTCAGACTAGGAGCTCCCTGTGGGTGGCCAGGGACTCCAGGGCCCCCCCTCCCTTGGGAGAATCAGCCTGGGCTCCCTGAGACATGGCCTGGAGCCGACAGGCAGTCGGGTGGTGGCGGCAGCTCCACCAGCTGGATTTAAGACCCTGCTGGGGTGTAGACCGTGGGAGTTGGGGTCACATAAATTCCTGATGACACCCTCCGCTTTCCGTGGCGCTGCGATTTATCTCCAAGCGATAGCGGGAGCTCCACGCACCAGCACTCATGAAGAAAAGAGGTCACCTCACCTCATGAAGATGAATACCATAGTGTGGCACTGACGACAGCCTCTCTGGGCTCCCTGTGCTGCATAATTACTCTCATAATAAATATTATTACAGCAAAACAATTACTGCAACTGGATCTTTCAGGCAGGTACAGAGGGTTCTGTGAAATACACCATCCGGGCTGGGCTAACAAGTGCTCCCAGCCAGGAACCGGGGTGAGAGGCGGGGCAGAGGGTGGAGGGGGCCTTTTAAGAAAAGAAAGCGTCTGAGCAAAGAGGAGAGGTTAACAGCTGACCTGTCTCTAAGACGGATCATTCCTTCCTCTCAAATAGCCCTGAGAACTCTCTCTGCCCCACACCCGTCGTGCCTCGGTTCAAGCCCCTAAAATCCCTTCCCAGGACCCTGCCCAGGCAGCTTGCCGACGACATTTCCCCCCTCCAGCCCTGGCCCTCCAACGCACCCCCACCTGGGGTCTCAGCAATGTCTCTAAAATGCAAATCTGATGACACCGCCTCTCTGGCTAATGCCATTCAATTTCCCCACCCCATTGCCTTCCAATTCAGGATCAAGTTCAGACTCTGTCATGGCCAACCGGGCCCCTAATGATCTCGCCTCTCTCAGCCTCTCCAACTCAATCAGTCTCACACCGCATCTGTGCCACCGTGGAACCCACCCCCACCCCTCCCTCACCCCTCCCCCTCAAGTTGTCCCTTTTTTTTTTTTGCCTGTGTTGCTTCCTCTTCCTGGAATGCCCTTCTCTGAGTTCCTGTAGGGAAATCTGTCCATGCCCTCCCAGGCTCAATGTCACAGCCACCCATTCCTTGATTGATCTGAGTCTGACTGTCCCTCTTCTGAGCTCGCAGACCCTCGTAAACACCTCAGTCATAGCCGTCCCCACCGACTGTAATGTAACACACGGTTGTTTGTGGATGCCTCTGCCATCAGACTGGGAACCTTTAAGGTCAGGGACCTGATGCGCGTCCCCAGTTTCCTGCGCGATGTGCGGCACGCGGTGGGTGCTCCAATGACATAGTGAATGAGCCATCGCACCAACACTGCATGTGACGTGCTAGGAAGCCGTGGAGCCCTGGACGAATGAGGCCTATGCTGTAGCCCAGTGTCTTCATGTCCCCCTGTGGATCCAAATCCTCCCTGGTCTCCCCATTGCCTCTGGGATGAAGTCCACACCCTTTCCCCTCGCACTCTTGGCCTCTGTCTCTTCCTCAACTCATCTTTTGTCCCTCTGCCTTGTGTATGCTGAGCCTCGGCCACTGGAATTACTCAGTGCTCCCCAAGTACGCTCCGGCATTGTGCGGCTTCTGGGGCTATGCACCTGTCATCACTTTGCCCTCATCATTTTGATATGCCCTTCAGGGCTTTGCTCAGACTTCACTTACACCTGAGGCCTCTCCTGATACCAGCCCCAACTTCACCTACCCCACGCCCGGCACCCCCAAGCCGAGTTCAGTGCCCCTCTCCTAGCACCTATCAGAACCCTACCACGTTGCATGGTGATACCCCTTCTGGCTAACGTCTCCCCCTACCATGGGCTGTGAGCTCTCAGAGAGCCAAAAGCATGTCTCATGAGCTTAGCGTGCTGCTGGCTACACTGTTGGCATGAAAGACATATTTATTGAATGGGTGGATGAATGAATTAATGGATTCATGGCTAAACAAATAAATTCTACAGACAATTTCAGCTGGCCTAGACTTGGCATCCAGTGACATCCAATTCTGTTGGGACTGGAAGGTTGTTTTGTTTCTTGTTTCTTGTTTTTTTGCCTTAATGGGCTATGGGTTCCTACCCTAAATTTAGGCCATGAAAGAACATCCAGAGAGGGAGTCCCGACCCTCAGCCTCCTGGTTCTCACCTCCTCCAGCTCGGCTCTGAGCCACCAGCCTTTGCAGGGAGACGAGCTTGCTACCTTCGGGCCCCCATCCCCTGCCCTAATCTCCAGGCTCTTGTGAAATATTCCCACTCTGTGATCTCCAGCCAGCTCATCAAATTCCCCTCTGTCAGAGGCAATAGATGCTCAAAAGCCTTGTAGTATTAATGTATTATTCATGACGTATGTATTATTTATCATTCGTTTGTTTATTTATTATTAATTTGTGTTTCATTATTGATAATGATGTGGTTCTACTATTAATAAGAAGCCGGGGCAAAGCTGTACTACGACCCTTTCCAGACACCTGATGCCGCCCCAGTTCCCTGGAGAGCCAAGGGCGGGGGTCATTTATCTTCCCATTTTGTGGATGGGAGACACTGAGGACAGAGAAGGGCAGGATTTGTTCAGTCAACCTCCTTGCCTCCGAGAGGCACGCCAGGGAAGGTGACGGGGCTGGGGGAAGCTTCATTGGGGTGGCATGTCCTGGCAATAAGGCCAGTGGTCTGGGGTCCTGGGAGAGGCTGAGGCTTGGCTCCATGTAGAACCTCGGGCCCTGCTTGTCCCAGGCTCCAACACCCGAGTCCGTCTGGGGCTCGGAAGCTGTCTTTGCTCTATCTTGTACGTGGTGCCTGCTCTGCGCGTGTGTGCGTGCTCCCCAAACCCTATCCCTCTTCTCTCGAGTGCTCATTTCCTTGTGGTATGGTGGGGCCATGTGACTGAGTCCTGGCAGCGGACTGTGGTCTACAGGCCCGGACTCTAGGAGCAGCCTGTGTCCTGGGTGGAGGGGGCGCTGTGCCAGCTGCCTGGGTGGAGGGGGCACTGAGGACCCGGAGGGGGGCAGAGTCGTAAGGTGGAAAGAGCCTGGGTGCTTGACTGGCAGCATGGAATCACGCCCTCCCGCGGTCCCCAGGGGACAAGGATATGAGTGAGGAGTAACATGTTATTGTGTTCAGCTGCTGAGATTTTGTTACAGCAGTTACTCTACCAATACGTTCCACTAATATGGTGCACACAGTAGGTACTCAGAAGGGTCTCAGTGAAAACAAAGTGAACGGGCAGATAAAGAAGTAAGCAATGAAATCAATCAATCAATGGCTCTGGCTACAGGGTCATTGAGCTGGGCTCCCAGAGCACCGAGCATCATGGGGAAGTGGCCTTCCTGATCTAGAATTGAAACCCTTCTGTCACACAGATGGATAAACCAAAGCCCAGAGAAGGAAAGAGCCGTGGCCAAGGTCACAGAAGCTATCGACAAGCGATCTAAGACCAGGACCCAGGTGTTCTGAGGCATAGTCCTGGGATTCTTCCACCAGACCACCGTCTTCTTTCCAGGTGTATTTCAACTGACAGCCTGCCGTCCGCTCTGGAACTTTCTCTGTGTCCCTGGAGGTGGGTGAGGGGGGCCACTGTTTCTTTATCTCTGGGTCAGGCCAGCAGCCAAAGAACATCTAGACCTGCTGGACTGGGAGACAGAAGGCTGAGACACACGTGATGCCTGACAAGCCCCCGGGCACCCTGCAGGGCCCTCTCCGGGGCCAGGGCCCACCCGGGCAGGCCGGCAACGTGGAGGCCATGGCCAGTGGCAGGAAGAAAAGAAAACAGCTCCAGACCTTGGAGCCAAAGACCAGGCTTGTTCTGCCATCAACACCCGGGGCAAGTCCCCATCCCTCCCCCCGCCTCTCAGTGGTCTCTTCTGAAAAAGGGGCCCACGGTGCTTACTGCTCAGGGCAATGGTGACATCAAAATGCCTTCTTTGGATGAGTATCCTTATCCTTACTTCTTAGGGCGGGGAGGGTCGGGGATGCGGCAGATGCAGGGGGCTGAATACAGTGTCCCGCAGGAGGGGCCGGTGCAGGTGCAGACAGGCTGGCCGTCTCCCCCCTGCCTTGGCCGCCTGGCCTCCCCAGCTCTCTTCCACCAGCATGGCTGCTCAAAGGACTTTTCTAGAAAGCTTTGGGGCAGACAGCCCAGTTGGGGTTGGCTGTTTGAGCGACGCCTTGGGAGCACACAGGCTGAGCGGACCCTGGCCTGTGCCACCTCGTATGCTCTACAGAGATTTCTGAACGAAGCACCCGGCGCGCCTGGCAGCCTGGCATCCTCTGACCTCCCCCAGGACCATGAGGACAGACTCGTGAGCAACTGGGAGGCTTCCTGACTCAGAATAAAACTTAAAATATGGATCACAGGTTATTAAGGAATATTTTAAAAGAAAAATAGTTATTATTCGAGGAACACCGTCTAAGCTAGGTTATAAACTGGGCTTAATCAGTAAAACGAGGCAACTTAATGAAAAAAATTACAATGTAAAATAGGCCCACAGTAAATAATAATGCCTCATAAACACAGAGGTCCTTTAGCATATAAGAATTAATTGCTGGATTCGGAAGCTAAAGGCACGACAAAGGAATCCTTAATTTTTGGATCTTTTCTTTTTCTCACCCCAAAAGGCATCCCGCATTAGACTAGATTTCCTTCCCTTTGGCACCAGCGGATCCGGAAATTTGTAAAGGGAAATCTATTCGGTAACCATTGTTTCCTCCCCTCCTGTGATTTGAAGGCGTGCTTGAAATGAAGCGTGGCTGCGCTCACGGGATCTGCGTCAGTGTTAAATACATTCATGTGACAAGAGTTCCCCATTCGTGATTTAGGGAGTGGGCTCACTTTGCAGAATCGAAGCCCCTGAGTTAAGGCTCTTCAAGTGGGGAGACTCGAGCCGTTAGGGTGGAAGTGTTGCTGGTCCGTGAGATCCAATCTTTCTAGAAGCCATTAGAAACGGCCCCATAGGGGCGCCTGCGTGGCTCAGTCGGTTAAGCGTCCAACTCTTGGTTTCGGCTCAGGTCATGATCTTGCGGTTTGTGGGTTCGGGCCCCGTGTCGGGCTCTGTGCCAGCCGTGCAGAGCCTGCTTGGGATTCTCTCTCCCTCTCTCTCTGCCCCTCCCCAATTCACACACACTCTCTCTCAAAACAAATTAAAACCTAAAAAAAAAAAAAAGTAGTCCCGTAAAGCGGAGTGGTCTCAACCAGGGTCAATTGTTGCATTCCCCGGGGGACGTCTGGCAGTGTCTGGTGACATTTTTGGTCGTCAAAACACTGGCATCTATGGTGTGGCTGCTGGGGATGTGCACACATCCTATGATACACAGGAGGGGCCCAGTATCAAGAGCCATCTGGCCCCCATTGTGCCTTCAACAGCAAAGGAAGGCAAACTTCCAGGAGGTATGAAGGTGCACTCAGAAGTCTGCAAGCATGAGAGCCCGAGAGACTCTCCAAATATCAGGACCGGCTGCCTGAAGCCGGGAGTGTGGATTGTTGAAAACCTCTCCCTCGACATGACCCCGGCACCAGCTGTGCCTGATACCTGACTCTCACCCAAGCTGATTCATTTTTTTAAATTTATTCTTAGGAAAGAGAGAGAGAGAGACAGAGCGTGAGCAGGGGAGGGGCAGAATGAGACAGGGACACAGAATTGGAAGCAGGCTCCAGGCTCTGAGCTGTCAGCACAGAGCCCAACGTGGGGCTCGAACCCACGAACTATGAGACGCTCAACCGACTGAGCCCCCCAGCTGTCCCTCCCCCAAGCTTCTTTACCACCGAAATGGATTGACCCACTTCATCAGAGCATCTTTGCTGCCCTCCAGAACCTATTCTGATTTTGTGATACAAGCATCGTAGGAGAAAGTTCTTTCACGGTCACCCTTGGCAAAACGCATTTATTCTGCAAAGCAAAGGAGTCCAAGCTCACACAGAGGAGGGTCTTCAGGGCTCTTTCCTCCCAGGGGAGGACTCAGCGCCTCCCTCCTTGCTAATCTTGCTCTGCCTGCTTGGCAGAAGCAATCTGGTCTTCATATTAATACTTTATTAAACACACCCGTCTTGCAAGATATACATCAGCCTATTACAGCTGTTCAGGAATAGAGCGCCTTCTTGCCACCCAAAGGCTATTCGTGCCCAATTCATTTGCCATCTAACTTCTTCCTGCTGCAGGGCAAGGGACAGATTGAGTGGAGGAGTTAGGTGGGGACCAAGTGGGTTGGTGTGGGCCGAGCAGGAGACATTTATTCCAATCCTCCAAGACTCAAGGCTTCTTGCTTCCTGGGGAGGACAGAAAGGCACGGGCCTCTATGGAAGAGTTGCATGAACCGTGTCTAGGGCTGGATAAAAATTCAGGAATGATACTCCAATGATAGGTCTAGTTCAACTTACCAAAGAGTGGTAAGCCCGCTGTAGGAGAGCACTGAGTAGGCCAGCAGGCCCTTCCAGTAGGAACGGGCTTGAGGCACACCATGAAAATGGGCTGGCGTCCTGCTCCGTTCCTAACTCCGTGCTCTGGGAATACGAGGCTTCGGTCTTTTTATCCGTCAAGTTAGCATCCTGATGCCTACCTCCCGGGGCTGGAGAGAAAACATGCACAGCGCTAATGTGTCACTCAAGACGTGGCTGATGTTACCACGGTTAGCACGATTTCTGTCCTTCTTATAAGTAGAATTTACGGCAAAATGCACAAATCTCAAGCGAACGACTCGATGACTGTTTTTCGTATCACACACTCACGCAACCACCGCCCGGCTCAAAATACAGAACGTTCCCAGCGGCCTTGGTTCTCCCTGCTCCTCGCCAGGCCCTACCCCCTCCCCGGGGGTAACCTCTGCTCTGGCTTCTCCGCACCACAGACTGGCTTTGCCTCTCGGCCCTCGTATAAATACAATCACGCAAGATGTGCCCTTTTGCATCCGGCCACTTTGTCTCGGCCCGGGTATTCGTGACGTGACGATCATCCATGAGTTGGATGTATCAGTAGTTGGTGCTTTAAAAATATGTTCCCTGGGTAATATTCTGTTGTATGAGACGCTGTAATCCATTTATCCATTCTACCATCGAGGGACGTCTTAGGTGCTTTCTAGTTTGCGCATGTTATAAATCAAGCCGATCGTGTCATTAATCTCAGCCCAAGGGAACAACCGGGCAACCCCCTTCTTCCCAGGGGAACTGAGCTCTGTCTTCAGCCAGCTCCTGGCAGCGAGGCCCACTGGTGGGTAATGAAAGAGACAGTGGTTGCCTTCAGCGTGTCTGCGCAGCCCTCTGGGACCCTTCCTCCCAGGGGCACTCGGGGTCCCCATAAGAATGTTGGCCATTTAATTGCCTTTGACGGGAAGGCTCTTGCCCCCATCTCTCTCCTCGGGGCCCGTCAAAGCCAGTCTCTGACATCTTTTCCCCAAATAAATGACACGACACCTGAAACTGCTTTGCTTTTTGCAAACAGACAAGTCCTTCTCTCGTCTGGTCGTTACACACACCTGTGGGGAAGCCGATACCCCCATTCTTCAGGGAGGAAAACTGATGCACACAGATTCACCCACTTGTTCACTTACTGGACAAATACTTATGAAACACCTGTTAGTTGCTGGGCCCATGCACCTGAAAAGAGCCATGAATTAATCGGGTGGGAGATGAGTAAACACAGAACCACACCTCCTGGCAGATTCCTCCCCACTTTTGCATCCTTCAGCACTGAGCGCCCTCAGATTCTCCCAAATCCTCCGCTTGCTTTCTGCACCATGAGTCTCGGCTCCCGGGTGAGATGAAATTTTCTGTGGTTGCTTCCCCCACTTAATCCTTCTGTAATACACAGCAAGTCTTAGGAATACAGAAGCGCTTAATAAGTGCGCTGAAAGAGCGTAATGGAGAGTGGTGTTGTTGACCTGACTTTGTAATTCTGAATTTTCAAGTCTCCTTTAAGAGAGACCCGCTCACACCCAGATAGCTTTCCTGCAAGTAGACGTCATGTGTGTGTAGGGCAAAGCACGTCACGGTCCAAGAAGGACTCGGCATGCCCTTGCTGGCTGACGAAGAAAGGCAGACAGCCTACAGGAGCAGAGAGCGGTCCCCAGGGACAGCCAGCAAACAGACACAAACCTCGGTCCCACACCCGCAAGGAACTGAACTCTGCAGCAGCCTCGCATGAGGCTGGAAGAGGATTCTCTCCCAGAAGCTCCAGATGAGAGCCTGGAAGGCCTACACCTTGGTTTTGACCTTGTGGGGCCCCGAGCAGGGAAGTGAGGCTAGCCCATGCAGACTGCTCACCTACAGAAATGTGAGACAAGAGATGGATGTTGCTTTCAGCCGCTGATGCAACATGTTTCTTTGAGACCACAGCAGCCATGACGGCTCCCAGCTCACTGCACAGCGAGAGAGCCAAGGCCTTCTTATGGTCTGGAAGGCCAACATAGTCTGGCCTCACTCCCTTGCTTCTTCCCACACCCTCTGGCACAGTCCGTTCCAGCCACACTGGCCTCTTTGCTCTTCCGTAAACACCCCAAGCTCATTCGTACCTCAGGACCTTTGCACCTGCTGTTTCTGCTTCCTGGAACACTATCTTCCCAGCCTCTGTGCATGGCTCACCTACTCATTTCATTCTGATCTCTGCTCACTGTCATGCCCACTCCCTGGAGGCCTTCCTCGATCACCCAATCTAAAATCCTCTAAAATGCCCACCTAACTTCTCTCCTATCCCTGAAATTGCTTGACTTTGCACAACCCTATGTCTCCATCCAACACTATGTTTTAACTTACATTGATTTATTAACAATTACGGATACTCTCCTACCCCCACTGACTAGAAGGTCAGCCCCACCAGGGGATGGACTTCATCTATTTGTTCACGGCAGCGTCTCCAGCACCAGGGACAGCACCTGGGAATCCTCAACACCGGATGGTATTTAGGATGAGTGCAACGCTCCATCAGGTGCCATCTACTGCTTTCATGAACACAATGAGTCAACATGACCGTTCTTCAACATTATGACGGATTACCCTACAGAGCAAGCTTCCAGAAGAAAGCTCCCATAGACACGATTCCATACCTCGCTCACCAATCCTTATCTTGCTGACAGGGAGAAGCCTTGACAGCTTTCAGGGTTTCTGCTAACTCTGATGCCGGGCTAACTTTTGATTATAATCCTGGGCATAGGTCACCTTGAGTCTGCTGTCCTGGGGCACAGACGGGACTCTAAGGTTTCAGCAGAGCTTGGGGTCAAAATGCTTGGAAGGCACCCCCTGGCTACAAGATCGGCCTCGTATTTTATTTCCAAAGCCGACTTGTGATTAGCTCCCTTCACAATGGGCTGTTTGAGCCACGCTCCTGTAAGCCTCACTTGCTCAGAGCCCCCTTCCCCATCCTTCTTCCTGTCAGCAAGATAAGAAGGAGTTGGGGAAAGACCTGGCTGACAAATGTCCCCTGTACAAATGGGATGGTTTTTCCACGGAGAAGGTAACTTCCCACTGGGTTCTGGAAGAAGAGACACAGCCTGCTCTTATCAATATTTTTATCTTTAAGGACTTCTCTCATTGGTGACTTCAAGAGTATTTGTTTATTGCCGAAAATAAATACTACCAGTAATAGTATAGGAAAAAAAAAAAAGAAAGAAAAACAACAAAAAAGCCACGCTGTCCTGTAAACCATCGCACAGAGAAAGGCATTGTTGATAGTTTGGAAACCCCACTCCCACCCCCGTCAACATTTTAGTGGGTATGTAAATCCAAATTGTCTCATGCCCAATAATGAGGGTTAAGAGTGGTTTTTTTTTTTAAGTTTATTTATTTATTTAGAAAGAGAGAGAGTGAGAGTGAGCAGGGGAGGGGCAGAGACCGAGAGAGAGACAGAGCCCCAAGCGGGCTCCGTACTGTCAGCACAGAGCCCGACTCAGTGCTCAATCCCAAGAACCGTGAGATCATGACCTGAGCCAAAACCAAGGGGCAAGTGGCCCCGGGAGGGTTAAGTTCATGTGTCAACTTGGATGGGTCATGGGGTGCCCAGATTAAACATCATTGCTGGGCATGTCTGTAAGGGTGTTTCTGGATGAGATTCACATTTGAATCAGGGGACTCTGTAAAGTAGATTATACTCCTTGGGGTGGGGGGTGGGGGGCAGCACCCAATCCTTGGAGGCCTGAGAAGAGAAGAGAAGGCAGAGGAAGGGATTTGCTTCTTTATTCCCTGCCTCGCTGCCTGAGCTGGGACATTGCTCGTCTTCTTCCACCCTTGGACCTGGATTTAAACCATACTGGCTCTCAGGTTCTCAGGGCTCTGGGCTTGGACTGACTCACCCCGCTGGCTTTCCCGGGGCTCTAGCGGGACTTTTCCGCCTTGGTTTCCCTGGAGAGCCCTGACGCACACAGATTTTCTAGACCCAAGGGTGTGTCTAGAGGAAGGGAATTTTGTGGATGAGTTTTCTGAATTGGTTCTGGGGTTTCCGGAACCTCTACTCTGATTCGATGCAGAGATGCTAATGACTCTATTTATTTCTGTCTTCGGCAGTTGGAGCTGCTCTCACAGAATATCATAGACTCAGCGACTTATAAACAACAGGAATGTGCCTCTCGCAATTCTGGAGGCTGGGAATTCTAAGCTCAAGGAGCTGACACATTCAGCGTCTGGTGAGGGCCACTTCTTGCCGCAATGATGGGCTCTTCTCTGTGTCCCCACAGGGGGATGGAAGTCTCTGGCAGCTCCTTCACAAGGACACCGATCTCATCCACGAGTGCTCCACGCTTGCGACCTGATCACCGCCCAGAGGCCCCACCTCCTGATACCGCCACCACCTCGGGGCACAGATCTCAACATATGAATTGGGGGCGGACACAAACAGTCAGTCCCTAACAGTGACACTTTTCCTGAGGAGCCCGGAGAGGCGGAGCCTGTCTAAGTCCCCTGGGGCCCTGTATCCCCAACCTCAGTCTGTTTCAAACAACATCGCCAAGGGGGTTTTGAACACCCAGACCGGAAGGAGAATGTCTGCAGCCTTGAAGGAATTTAGCACGGAGGCCACACCACTGCCCAGCTCACCAGGGAGGCAGGCGGCAGCCAAGCAAAGTCGTCCCCCAACCTCCAGGCCACGAATTGGGTGTGAGTCCCGATCTTCTGTGATTTCTGCCTACTTTCTGGTCTTGTCCCACCTGCGTCTTTGTTTTTGGGACTGAGGGAAACTGATTCTCACGCTCCAAGGGCAACCGGACGCAACTGTTTGCCTCCATGTTTCCTATGTGACTCGACCTTCCCTCGACCTCCTCCCTTTCACCCCCGTCAGTCCCCGAGCCCAGGCTCAGAGATGTCACACCCAGCAGCTGGCAGCCACGTAAAACTAACAAGTGGACACCACCCCCAAATAGCGGGTCTTCTGTCTCACCCGTTGCTTGGAGGTCACCTGCGTCCTGGCCCACGTGAGGTGCCTTTTAGGTGGTTATGTAGGAGAAGCAACAGCAGGGAGCAGACTGTGGGAGTTAAGTGCATGCACCCTGGAGCTCGACGAGCTGGGTTCGGATCCCAGCTCTGCCTTGGGTGATTGCACCGTGCTGAGCCTCAGTTTCCCCATCTGTAAAATGGAGATCATAGCAGTACCTACTTCACGGGGTCAAAGGAGTTCATGAATTCATATTCTCAGAGCAGCGCTTGGCACCTGGTTCGCCCTCCAACCCACAGAGCCTTTTGGATTGTGTTATCATCGTGGCTGAACCCTGCCCGACACCTTATATCTGCTGCATGGACTCTCTACATCACCAACAAGACAGGAGCTGGTCACAACTTGCAGATCAAGGACACAAGGCTTAGAGAAGCACACACCAAGCTGCGGCCCCCAGGGTCAAATCCTGCCCATCGCCTGTTTTGGTCAGGCCCACCAGCTAAGAATGATTTTTGTATTTTTAAATGGTTTACATTTTAAATGGTTATATAAGTACCCACACAATCAATATACTGGATTTTACCTCTTGGTCTGTAAAGCTCTCTGGCTCTTTCAGAAAGTCTAACCCCGGGCTCACCAAGGGCTTGGGTGGGATTCTGAGTCCCAAACGTGTCCCCTTTCAGACAGACCCTGCCAGTTCTGGTAGATGCATCCCCTTCAGCCCGCGTGAAGGGGATTCAAACCCCGTTCACTGATTCACTCATTCAATGGCTGTTTCCCAAGGGCCACAGGCAGAGCCAGCCACGTGCCTGCCCTCATGGGGCTTACATTGCTCGATACCGGAGGCGCGTGCAGTGGGCCTCGTCATATCTGAGCTCTGCAGGAAGGAGCCTGGGGTCTGTAGTGGAACTGGATTGACCAGGAATCAATGTCCTCCAGTGGCTGATTGTTATGTCCTCCAGAGAAAGCTCCCCCACCCCTCTCCCCACCCCCAACCCCGAGAAGCTCAGGGATTTCGAATCCCACCATCACACGCTGGCCTGTCCCTCCCCAGGGCCCTCGAATCCTGGAGAAGCTTCAGGAGTGGTGGCCCTCACGCACCACCCAAACCCGTGTTGGGCCCATGGGCCAGGCCCAAGGCGCCTCTCCCTGGGGCGGCCAGAGCTTAGTGGGTGCCTGCCCTGCACCCTCACTGGGTGCCACTGTTGACATTTGTCCCTCCCCTTGACTTAGTCATCCAGCAGTTTCTGATGGTGCCTACCAGAAATGGATACACTGATTTAGGCACAGAAGAAGGGCCACCAACGGGGAATCAAAGGGGTCGTCCAGTCATCAAATGAATGATAAAGGCTCCCAGTGCTCGCTTTGGGCCACCTTCCTGCGCCAGCCCCTACTGGCCCGGGAGTGTGAGATAGCATCACTCAATCCACTTTGAAAACATGGAGAGCTCTAATAAGCTTATGAAAATATGGGTGTTTACAGCCTTGTTCTCATCGTGGGAAAACTGACGTTAGGAAAGAGTGCACGATAGAAATCGTACGTACTTTCCGGAATGTAAATAGAGTTAAAAGTGAAACGGGCAGGCAGGAGGCAGCAGGGCACTGGGCAGAAGGAGCCGGGCATGGAATGTTCCAGTTGCTCGGTGTTCCCCGGGACGAAATTGGGCACTCCTGAGGCGGAAAGAGGGAGGGGAGGTCAGTGGGAAGGAGGGCTGAGGCCGCAGATCTAATATCTGGCTCATTTGCAGGTGGGTTTAATCAAGATCGGAGGGCAGAAGCAAACGCTTCCACTTACGTCCAGGGCACAGAAACGGACGCCAGGTGCTTTGGAGTCTCTTACCACTGGCTTCTGGGAGGTTCCGCTCCGAATGCTGAGGCTTGGATGTAAAAGTTAAAATCTTGGGAGCGAGATGGGGGAGGGAGGCCTGTGAAGAAGGGCTGATCCTCATGGTCTTATCAGGGGCAATGGGTGGGGGGCAGGCCCCAGGGATGTGAGCCCCCCGTTGTGGGTCCCAGCCCCTGGGCCACATCTGATGTCCATCACCAATGTGCAGACGGAGCCGGGACCAGAAGGCTGTTGATGTGGCTTACAGACCCGCTGGGATATTTCTAGTTGACAGACTTCTCTAACCCTTTGAAATTCCAGTGATAATTGTGTCCCTAGGTAGGAAAGCCTTCCTTCCCTGCAGCACAAACCTTAAACTGTTCTTGCTGCTGGGTTAGCCCTCTGAGCCATAGTTCCGATGTGTTCCCATTTTCCCTGCTCTACAGCCTTCACTGGCTCCCCAGTGCCTGGAGGCTCAAGTCTGCACTGCTCAGCCCTTACAGATGTCAGTCCAGCTCCCCTCCAGGGAGCTCCGGCCCCCTCCCGGGACACACTCAAGTCCCGGACCCAGCCACCTGGGGCTGCTCCCCCACCCGGGACACCACAAGAACATTCTTTCCTCCAGCCTTTCGCTGCTCCCTTTGCCCAGAATGCCTCTCATCCTTCTGTATCCTTCCGGGCTCAGTTAATTGGCCCCTTGAGGGCCTTCCTAATTTCACTTCCCCTTCGTGTAAGAGGAACACTGTATCTTTGCTTCCACGAATGCTCGTCTCTCTGGCAGGGTCCCCATCTCACGTAAAGACTACGATCTGTTTACACACCCGCGCCTGGCTTAGAGCAGGATGAAGCAGTAGAGGAGGGGACGGGGCCCCCATATCGGCAACGCCCTTCACGGGGCCGCGCTAGGGTAGATGAGGCACTCGACCCTCTGAGCAGGGCGAGCTTAGTGACCGAGGCCGCCTCCGAGGGACTAATGGTCCCCACTATTGGAACGAGGAAGGTCTGGTAGCATGTGGGGTGAAATGTGTCCCCCAAAAGACGTGTGAATGCCTTACACTGGGCGCCTGTGAACGTGACCTTTCTTGGAAACAGAGTCTTTGCACACGCAATCAAGACGAGGAAGGGCCCGGTCCAACGTCTGGGGCCCTGCGAAGAGGGAGATGTGGCCACAGACACGGGAGATGCCACGTGGGGACGGAGGCAGAGACTGGAGGGACCCAAGTACAAGCCAGGGACTGTCACGGACTGCTGGCCATGCCAGGGGCGCTGGAAGAGGCAGAGGGAGGATTCGAACCCAGATCCCCGGCCAGCCTTCCCCTCCCCCGACCCACGGCTAACAGTCTCAGGGAGGTCACAAGCCCTGAGTGGGCGCCCGCCGGGGGTGCCCCCCCCACCTGCCATGAGCCCTCCGCAGGCTGTGCGGTGGCCCGGGGACTGATTCCCGAGTGGCTTCAGGAGCGTGAGCCCGGGGGGCAGGACCACCTTACCTGACGAAGCAGGGAGGGGGCTCAGCTCCCGATACAACTTCGCCCCTTTGTTAACATGTGTTCCAAACCCCGATTACCGGGCGCGCAGCGGACAATGCAGGCGATTCAGCAGTGTTTTTGTGAGCTCTGCGGCTGTGATTGCCAGAGATGACAGATAGCGGAACGGGG
>NW_027532008.1:9951667-9952446 GCF_008692635.1 Crocuta crocuta
CACGAGGCACAAGCCCCATCAGGCAAGGGCAGCATCGCCAAATCACAGGCCCCCGGAGTCGCCGGGTCCGGGGTGCTGAGGACTTTACAGTCGGAGGAGGCTCTAGGTGAGCTGTGCTCGGCAGACCTGAGCGATCTGGGAGGGGCCTGGACGTGGAGGACCCCAGGAGCAATCGCTGTCGTAACAGGGACACTTCTGGAGGTGTTACTCGGGTCGGACACTTTGCCCATCTTTTTTAATCTTCAGTGCGTGAGATGAATTCTAACATTATCCCCATTTTACAGATGATGAAACAGAGGCTTGGAGAGGTCAAATTATGTCAACACATCGCCCGGCCAGTCAGTAGCTGGGGCGGCACTTGAACTTGGGGGCACCTCGCGGATGGGACGCAGAGTCCCCAAACTGCTCTTGGACTGGAGAAGCTCTCCTTTTATCGGTTCGACACAAAGTTATGCATAAAAATGTGCGCTCTGGGAGGACACTGGTCTGGTTCACGTGCCTCGTGTAAAGCCCTTGAGGCTTGGAGTGACCTCCCTGAGGCCTCGTTCCCCCCCCCGCAGCCTGCGCCCCGAGAAGCCAGGGCTCCTGTCCTCGATGCAGGGCCGTCTGTCTCCTGTGGGGTACTGTCCCCGTCTGCCTCTCTGCCCTGCGTGCCACCGCCTGGGCCGCTGCTCCCTCTCTGCTCAGTCCTCGGGTACTCCGCCTGGACTGCCCTCCTCATCTCTCCAAGATGCTCCCCTCTCAGCTCCCCCTGGGCGCCCCTCCCCCCCCCCCCCCAG
>NW_027532008.1:9952506-9979379 GCF_008692635.1 Crocuta crocuta
GCCCAGGCCACCAGCTTGCATCTGGCCCCACGGCCGCGGCATCCCAGTCTCAGTCCTGGACCGGACCCACCAACAAGGGGGTCCACCCTCACCTGCCCCACGGAGCCTGTCACCGAGGCATGCTCCTGCTTTTGGTGACCCTGTGTGTGGGCGGAGGGTGGTGAGGGTAGCGGGGCCACTGAGGCCTTCCCACTGTCATCTGATGCCAGTTCTTTGCAACCCGCAAAGCCTTTTACCTCCGTGACCTCCTTAGATCCTCACGACGTCCCGGGAATTAAGCGGGGCTGGGAGGGAGGTGACCAGCCTCGGGTCACCCAGTTATGAAGTGATGCCCAGGCCTGTGTTCCCCCCGATTCCTTTGCTTCAGTACTCTGCTCTCCCCCTTGACCCCGCAGGTTTCATACTGTTGGCCTAACTCCCTAATTTTAGAAATTTTCCCGGCCCAGAAGGGCCATTCATTGGTTTTGCTCCAGCACGAGGAACGTGCCTTGTGCAACATCACAAACTCATCTGGAGCCATCTGTAGTTTTAAAGGCCTGGCCGTGTGGTTTCTCGGTGTTTTATAGCTAGGAAAATAAAAAGGGAGAGACAAATGCGGAGTGTCCTCCCCCACGAGCCCACGGCCTGGCTCGCACTCTCCCGGATCTTGCTCTGGAAGCTGCCACCCTCCCGGCACAGGTGGGGGCCGCCCTCCGGCAGTCCAGGAGGAAGGGTGGGGGGGACACCTGGCCCAGGGGTGCTGGTGCTGGCACCCAACACCGGGCCATGCGCTATGCCCCAGAGCCTGCTCTGGGCCTTCTCCCCAAACCCTGACCTCCACAGGCTTTTACTCTGATAAACAGACACCCCCACCCCCAAGAGGTCGACCCCTACCGTGGCCACGCGCAAAATGGGACATTCTACTCAATCCACTGTTGAACTTGAGAAACTTCATCATCGATGGTCAAAAGGTTGCAAAGCATCATCTACGCTTAAAAACTGAAATTTTATTGGGGCGCCTGGGAGGCTCAGTCGGTTGAGCGTCCGACTTCGGCTCAGGTCATGATCTCCTGGTTCGTGGGATGGAGCCTTGCGTCAGGCTCTGTGCTGACAGCTCAGAGCCTGGAGCCTGCTTTCGATTCTGTGTCTCCCTCTCTCTATGCTCCTCCCCTGCTCACACCGTGTCTCTCTCTCTCAGAAACAAATAAAGATTAAAAAAATTTAAAAAACAGACTGAAATTTTATTAAAAACCATCTTTGTGCAAAAAGCCCAAATAATGCATATCAGGGATTAGAAGCCTACTGTGTGCCCAGTATTTTACTTTTTAAAAATTCTCATCCCCTTTTACAGATGAGGAAGCTGAGGCCTGGAGAGGCGAGTAGGTCTGTCCAGGAAGCACAGGTAAGAAGCAGTCACCGCGACAACACCCACACCTACTATGCACCTTCCAGGCATTATTCTAAGCCCTTTGCTTTCATCACAGCGCCCCCTTCAGGTAATCTTGGTTTATCTCCCCACTTGTGAGATGAGGAAGCCAGCTCAGAGTAGGTAAGCCACAGACTCAAGGTCACACAGCTGAGTGGCAGAACAGGATGAGAACCCAAGCAGGCCGCCCAGTTCAGACCATGGGTTCAAGGGCCGCTCTGGTGTGCCCCGAAGCCCACCCTCTTCCCCTACACCCAGCGGCCTCTCAAGAAATTCTGTAGCGTGGGATTTCGAGCATCAGTGGACATCAGGCAAACTCATTCATTAGAACATCTGGCTGGATGAATGGCCTTGCTGAGGGCAGGTTTGTGGGGTACTATGGATGAAGGAAGATTCCCAAGGTCCAGAAAGGTTAAGAAACTTGTCCAAGGTCACACAGCTTACTGTGGGCTGACGGACACCTGGGATCCCAGGCCAGCCTTCCTTTGGGTTCTCACACTTTCTGCATTCAAGGGATCCCTCCTGAACCCAGGGCCACCCCCCGCCCCCAGGCTTGCTATCCTGGGGCTGCGCCACCTCTTTTCTCTAGGCCTCGCTGCCCTCCAGGTGCCGACAAGGCCGGGTTGCCTGCCCATGACCTTGGAAAGGGACGGGAGTGGTTTTAGCAATCCAAACACACTCCTTCCTCGCATCGAGATGCCCGAGCACTGAGTGATTTGTATGCTTGGAGCATGTCACCTCCTTTCAGGAGACAGAGAGGCTGCCTGAAAAGTCATTTTTCAGCATTTGACACAAAGTCTCTTTCGCTCTCTCGCGAAGCCAGATAACCATCAGCAGCCAGGCCGATTAGAAAAAATATATACTTGGTACCGGGAAGCCGGGGAAAGAGAGGAAGCCAGCCCGTCAGTCTTCCTTCACTCATCTGGACGGGACGTGGCACAGCTTTCCCACTCGCCGCTGCGGCGGGGGCAGAAGGTTACCTTCCGGACAGACAAGCGTCCTGGGAAAACAGTGCCTTCCTGGGGTGGGGGCATAGGCCTGGGCCTGGGAATCATGAGAACAAGAGTTCAAGTCCCAGCTCTGCCGCTTCCAAGGGGGGGGATGACCTTGGGTGAGTCACTTCCCCTCTCGGTGCCTCAGTGTCTCCTTCTGACAAATGGGTATAATAAGGGAGCCGTTATGGGGCTCAGCTAAAATAATGCATTGAGCACCTACCTGCATCACAGTCTGAGCTATCAATACATGTCAGCTCTGAGTTGGATGGTTTAGAGGGGCAACTTTAGGACCCGTGCAGCCCCGTGCTACGCTGTGGCCGTGAAAACAGGCCCCAGGCTCTCTTCCTGATGCCTAAGTGGACTGGCTGTCGATCTCTGGGCCATGCAGTGTGTATATCGACACACCTTGGGGCCTGACAGGCAAGGGTGAGCACCTGACCTCAGCAGGAAGGGTGGGTGGGCTCCACGGCTAAGAAGTGGCAAAAAGAGACCAGTTCTCTCACCTCCCTTTGTGTGCCCCCTCCCCCACCCCCACAGCAGAAAGGATGTCTGTACTCAGCAGGGACTCAGGAGGCGTCCAAGACATGGCCCTTCCTCCCTGCATGGAGGTCAAATCGAATCCCGCAGGTCAACGTAGAATGTGGTTCAGCGAGCATCTGGTAATACCCAAAGCTCTCCCTTCGTGCCCCCCGGCCACCTCTGCGTCAGTTCAGCTCCCTGCCATCTTTGTCTGGGATCATGGGACAGCCTCCTTCCGGCCTCCCTGCCTCCAGCCTTGCTCTACCCTGCTACCAGCAAGAACTTTCTACCACGTTCAGTCCTCACTAAGCCCCTTCAATGCCTCCCCCGCCCTCTGTCTGTGTCGAGGGGGAGGGTTACCCCGGGAGAAAGTCTTGACCTCCTCAGCGGAGCTCCCTTTCCTCACCTTTTCACTGGACGCACCTGCCAGCCTCAGCGAGTGCCTGTAGTTCCAGAAGGTTCTGGGCTCTCACGGCTGCTCCCAGGGCTTTGTACCTGCTGCTCATTCCTGGGGCAGCGACCTTCCCTCTCCTTCCCCATCAGCACTGCCTCACCTGTCACCTTCCGTGAGAAGCCTTCTCTGCCTCTGGACTGGGCTCCCCGCTGGCTCCCACGGTCCCCTGCGCTTCCCCCATGGACGGTCTCCATCTGCACCCCTGTCACCCCTCCAGACGGTCTCTCGGCCCAGGCCGTGTTTTCAGTTCCTGGCACACGACTGCGCCCAGTGGCTAGGTGTGGAAGGGGAGAATGCACGGTGCGCCTACTACGCACTGCTCCCTGCATCAGGCGCTGGGAACACTGAGCAATCAGGCGCAGCACCTTGCCCGGAGGAGGTCAAGACTAAGCGCCGAGGGGAACGCGCCTTACGGACAGAGAACATTAAGGTGCAAAGAGAACAGAATTCATTTCGGAGAGACACAGGCCGTGGGCGGAGGGCGGCTGGGCGCCAGGGCTCACACCTCCTAACAGGGCGGGGGCGTCTGGGGGGGCTTCCCAGGGAAGGTCCCTGGTAGGTTCCGAGGGATCTGGAAGGTACACAAGGAAGGCAAAGGAGGGGTCCCTAGAGCCTGTTCCGATCTTTCCAGCTCCTCTGCAGCTGCCCTCCCGCCCCTTCTCACTCCCATCTCTCCATGGAGCCCCACCCTCCTCATGCCATGTCGCTGGCGGGGTGCCCAGCCCCCCACCAGAGGCAGCCTGGTGGTGCACAGCAGGAGTGAGCCCCCGCAGGCCACACTCCCGGGTTCGAATCCGGCCCTGCCCCTTTGTCCCCATGTGACCTTGAGTAGGACATTCAACCTTCTGGAGGTTCCATAAAATTGGAGTGACATTATTAACCCCCTTCAAGAGGGGGCGTACCGGGTTCAACAGTGCCCCCCCCCCCAACATTTGTGTCTGCTCGGCACAAGAACGTGGTCTTATTTGGGAATAAGTTCTCTGCAGCTGTGATGAGTTACAATGAGAGTCCTTAATAGAAGACGACAGACAGGGACAGACACCCAGGGAGACGGCCATGTGGCAGGGACAGACAGAGGGGGGCGTGTCCACGAGCCAAGGGATGCCAAGGATCCCTGATAAGCGCCGGAGCTGAGGAAGGACCCTTCCCGGGAGCCTTGGGAGGGAACTCGGCCCACGCCTAGATTTCAAAGTCTCACCTTCATGGCTGTGAGACTGAATTTCTGTTGTTTTTAGCCTCTGGGTCGTGGTAATCTGTTAGGGCGGCCCCGGAAAGCAGATGCGGCGGGTGTAAGAGCTGAAAGATGGAGTCAATGCCGTTAACACGGGGCCGGCACCGAACAGACGCCCCAAATGGGTTAGCGATCGCTGCTTTTTAGTAAGTCAACAGATATGCCTCCACTCTCTCCCCTCCACCAGCAGAGAGGCCCTGGGCTGTGGAAGGGAATTCCTGCGGCTTCCCCGCTGACCTGCCCGCGGCAGCCTGGGGCTTGCCCGGCTTCTTCCTAACTTCTTCCTATTATCTTACATTTACCCACCATCTGGTGACACGGAAAACATGCCACAGGATCTTTGCTTCACCAAATCAGAGTCTCTGGGTCAAAAAGTATCTCAGAGGCTGACTCATCTGGCTCACAAATACCCTCTCTGCGTGTATGCCTGTGTGCACACGTGTGTGCACACATATACACACACGGGTGGGAAAATTTGTTTTCCTTCACCCCATTGTAGGCTAATACTTGTGTGTTACGTGAGTGTATCGGATAAATATCACACCAGATCACGTCCTTCCTCTCTCTAAAATCCCCCATGGCTCCCATCTCCCTTGGAGCAGATTCCAGACGCTGAGCCTGCAAGTCTCTGCACACCCACCACGCACACCCATGACCCTGATCAGAACCCCCTTTATGCTATACTTCCCTCCACCCACATGCCCTTGCCCCCTATGTCCACGGGCTTGCCTCCTCACTCAGCTGTCACGTCGAGGTCACCTCCTCACACTGTCCTCCCTGATAGCACCCTTCCACCCCAACCCCAGGCACAGCCCTCAACCTCTCTCAGCACTCATCTTAGCCTCATGGTCAAGTTCATCCCTCAGTCCAGAGTATGCTCCCTGCCTTCCCATCCAGAGCGAAGGCTCTGTGAGCCCCCGGTGTCCAGTCTGTGCCACTCACCCTGGGGTCCCCAGCACCAGAGCAGCATGGCTCACCCACAGGGTGCTCAATACGCAGGTGCTGAGTAAGCAAACTGCATCAGCCTGCCACACTCTGGTTTTCTAACAGTGTTCACCTTTATTCTTGGTTAGTACTCATTGATGCTTCGTGGGGGGAAAGTCTCAATTTTCTAGCAGAAGAAAAACACAGATTGAATTCAGAGTACAGAAGTAAGCAGCTGGCGTTCACCCAGACAATTATTAGCAGCAGGGAGACTTGAGTCCAGGCCTTCTGATGTTCCCCCCACCGCCACACACACACACACACACACACACACACACACACACAGGTTCAAATCCTAAATGGCAGAATGAGCCTAGCGCAGGTGCTGAACGTCTTTGATCCTCAGTGTGCCTGCTGCAGACCAGCCTGTGCCCTCTGTCCCCTCTGGGCCCCAGGGCAGCCACAGGACAATGGTCCTGGGCACTAATGATGCTGGTGGTGACCATGACTGCAGCAGACATGGCTCTGGGCACCTCACAGATATGTAACCTCACTGACCGCTCCCACCGACTCCACCAGGCAGCTCTTGTTCCCATCTTGTGGATGAGAAAACTGAGGCACAAAGAGAGGTTGACTAACATGCCCTGGCAGACCCAGGATGCAGCTCCAGAGGCCCGTGCTCACCCCCACAGCACTGCAGGGGCCCTGGGCAGGTGAGGCCATCCTCACATCACTGAGGCAGGAAACGGGCTCTGGGACACTGAGCTGGTAAATGACACAGCCGAGGGGCAAACCCAGGCTGCTCGGCTCCAAAATGAGCATGTGGATGGTGGGGCTCTTCCGCTGCCTGGAGCCTGGTGAGGGACAGACAGACGCACAACTGATAGAGAGAGGGAAGCCCCTTGGCCCAGGAGGCAGGGGGGAGGGGAGGGGAAGGGAAGGGGTCACTTGACTCTCAGAAGAGGCAGGTGCCGCGTGCCCATGATCAGACAAGGCCAGCGCCTGGCACACCAGCTTTCTGCCCTGCCTCCCCAGCATTCCCCTCCTCCATCTCCAAGACCCACTGAGGGAGCAGGAGCCACCTACTGTCCTACGACCAGATGCCCAGGTTGCAAACAGATCCAAGCATCAGAACACAGGAGGCGGGGACCGGATGGAGTCCCCCAGCAGATGCCGCGTTCAAAAGAGAATCACGGGGAAGCAGTGACAAATGGGGAACTCGGCACAAAGGCATCTAAATGATGGGAGAAAAACAGAGCCAGATGGGCCCGGCCTCCCCACCCAGCAAGGCTGTCACAGGCCAGCACTGCTCAGGCAGCACCTGTTCCGGCACCACTGGCGAGGGCCCGCCCCGCGTGCCCCCNCCCTGCCCAGCCGGCCTTCGGGGACAGCACTGCCCTGGCCCGGAATGCCCCCTCTACTCCCTCCTCCAGCCCAGAGTCTTTGGCAAACCCTAGCACAATCTGGTCCCGCTTACGGAATCCTGCTCTGGTTCCCAGGACTTTTGTCATCTCTGTCCCTGTGTAATCCACACGCAGGCTTGCCCTTTGATCCCGCAGTTCCAATGGGCACAGGACATCAGTTCTCAGGGCAGCTCTTTCCCATCCACTGCCTCAAGGGGCCCTGGTAATAACCTGGCCAGATGTGTTCTTATGCCCACTGGACGCATGAGACTCAGCGCGGGCAAGTGACTGGCCCGAGGCCACACAGCTAGAAGCCGTGAGAGGCCAAAACAGGAAGTCTGAGACTTCGCTTGAGTCCAGAGCTCTGGCCAGCCAAGAGAAGTGCCTGGCCCAGAGCAGGTGCTCAGCCAGGAAGGGGAGAATGAAGGGGGTCACTGAGGTTGATGCAGTCCTTCCCTTTTCCCCCCAGAATTTTCTCCTTCTGGGTTCCTAGAGTTTCTCGGGGTCACCTCGCAGTCTGAAACCCTGCTGCGGGGGAGGGGATAAGGAAGGGGACATGGTACACAATGCTGTACCCACCTGCCGCAGCATCAGCCCCCAGGGGGCCAGGCTTNTCCTGCGGCTTCCCCGCTGACCTGCCCGCGGCAGCCTGGGGCTTGCCCGGCTTCTTCCTAACTTCTTCCTATTATCTTACATTTACCCACCATCTGGTGACACGGAAAACATGCCACAGGATCTTTGCTTCACCAAATCAGAGTCTCTGGGTCAAAAAGTATCTCAGAGGCTGACTCATCTGGCTCACAAATACCCTCTCTGCGTGTATGCCTGTGTGCACACGTGTGTGCACACATATACACACACGGGTGGGAAAATTTGTTTTCCTTCACCCCATTGTAGGCTAATACTTGTGTGTTACGTGAGTGTATCGGATAAATATCACACCAGATCACGTCCTTCCTCTCTCTAAAATCCCCCATGGCTCCCATCTCCCTTGGAGCAGATTCCAGACGCTGAGCCTGCAAGTCTCTGCACACCCACCACGCACACCCATGACCCTGATCAGAACCCCCTTTATGCTATACTTCCCTCCACCCACATGCCCTTGCCCCCTATGTCCACGGGCTTGCCTCCTCACTCAGCTGTCACGTCGAGGTCACCTCCTCACACTGTCCTCCCTGATAGCACCCTTCCACCCCAACCCCAGGCACAGCCCTCAACCTCTCTCAGCACTCATCTTAGCCTCATGGTCAAGTTCATCCCTCAGTCCAGAGTATGCTCCCTGCCTTCCCATCCAGAGCGAAGGCTCTGTGAGCCCCCGGTGTCCAGTCTGTGCCACTCACCCTGGGGTCCCCAGCACCAGAGCAGCATGGCTCACCCACAGGGTGCTCAATACGCAGGTGCTGAGTAAGCAAACTGCATCAGCCTGCCACACTCTGGTTTTCTAACAGTGTTCACCTTTATTCTTGGTTAGTACTCATTGATGCTTCGTGGGGGGAAAGTCTGAATTTTCTAGCAGAAGAAAAACACAGATTGAATTCAGAGTACAGAAGTAAGCAGCTGGCGTTCACCCAGACAATTATTAGCAGCAGGGAGACTTGAGTCCAGGCCTTCTGATGTTCCCCCCACCGCCACACACACACACACACACACACACACACACACACACACAGGTTCAAATCCTAAATGGCAGAATGAGCCTAGCGCAGGTGCTGAACGTCTTTGATCCTCAGTGTGCCTGCTGCAGACCAGCCTGTGCCCTCTGTCCCCTCTGGGCCCCAGGGCAGCCACAGGACAATGGTCCTGGGCACTAATGATGCTGGTGGTGACCATGACTGCAGCAGACATGGCTCTGGGCACCTCACAGATATGTAACCTCACTGACCGCTCCCACCGACTCCACCAGGCAGCTCTTGTTCCCATCTTGTGGATGAGAAAACTGAGGCACAAAGAGAGGTTGACTAACATGCCCTGGCAGACCCAGGATGCAGCTCCAGAGGCCCGTGCTCACCCCCACAGCACTGCAGGGGCCCTGGGCAGGTGAGGCCATCCTCACATCACTGAGGCAGGAAACGGGCTCCGGGACACTGAGCTGGTAAATGACACAGCCGAGGGGCAAACCCAGGCTGCTCGGCTCCAAAATGAGCATGTGGATGGTGGGGCTCTTCCGCTGCCTGGAGCCTGGTGAGGGACAGACAGACGCACAACTGATAGAGAGAGGGAAGCCCCTTGGCCCAGGAGGCAGGGGGGAGGGGAGGGGAAGGGAAGGGGTCACTTGACTCTCAGAAGAGGCAGGTGCCGCGTGCCCATGATCAGACAAGGCCAGCGCCTGGCACACCAGCTTTCTGCCCTGCCTCCCCAGCATTCCCCTCCTCCATCTCCAAGACCCACGGAGGGAGCAGGAGCCACCTACTGTCCTACGACCAGATGCCCAGGTTGCAAACAGATCCAAGCATCAGAACACAGGAGGCGGGGACCGGATGGAGTCCCCCAGCAGATGCCGCGTTCAAAAGAGAATCACGGGGAAGCAGTGACAAATGGGGAACTCGGCACAAAGGCATCTAAATGATGGGAGAAAAACAGAGCCAGATGGGCCCGGCCTCCCCACCCAGCAAGGCTGTCACAGGCCAGCACTGCTCAGGCAGCACCTGTTCCGGCACCACTGGCGAGGGCCCGCCCCCCGTGCCCCCTGCCCAGCCGGCCTTCGGGGACAGCACTGCCCTGGCCCGGAATGCCCCCTCTACTCCCTCCTCCAGCCCAGAGTCTTTGGCAAACCCTAGCACAATCTGGTCCCGCTTACGGAATCCTGCTCTGGTTCCCAGGACTTTTGTCATCTCTGTCCCTGTGTAATCCACACGCAGGCTTGCCCTTTGATCCCGCAGTTCCAATGGGCACAGGACATCAGTTCTCAGGGCAGCTCTTTCCCATCCACTGCCTCAAGGGGCCCTGGTAATAACCTGGCCAGATGTGTTCTTATGCCCACTGGACGCATGAGACTCAGCGCGGGCAAGTGACTGGCCCGAGGCCACACAGCTAGAAGCCGTGAGAGGCCAAAACAGGAAGTCTGAGACTTCGCTTGAGTCCAGAGCTCTGGCCAGCCAAGAGAAGTGCCTGGCCCAGAGCAGGTGCTCAGCCAGGAAGGGGAGAATGAAGGGGGTCACTGAGGTTGATGCAGTCCTTCCCTTTTCCCCCCAGAATTTTCTCCTTCTGGGTTCCTAGAGTTTCTCGGGGTCACCTCGCAGTCTGAAACCCTGCTGCGGGGGAGGGGATAAGGAAGGGGACATGGTACACAATGCTGTACCCACCTGCCGCAGCATCAGCCCCCAGGGGGCCAGCCTTAGTGCCCCCCCTTCCGCCACGGACTTGACCGCTGCCCACCCAGGACAAGCCCAGCTCTCCCCTCAATCACAGGCCAAGATCACCCCAGCTGAGAGCACCCTTGCTCCGGGGAGATGGCGTGATAGCCGGCCGTGTTTTACAAGCTCACAAATCCGATAAGAGCTGGCCAGCCGGCTGGCTCCAGCGAGATAAGGAGATGCCCACCTCTCCCTCCCTTGGCTCGCTGAGCACCCAGGCGGGGAAGAAAGATGCAGCCGGAGCTGACAGGTGAGGGGAGCCCGCTGTGGCCCCCGCGCACCCCTTCCCAGCCCCCCCACCCCAGGACTGGCCCCGCCCTGCAGAGGAAAGGGGGCGGAGCCATCCGCCCCTCCCGGAGATGGCCCCTCCCTCCAGGGGTTTGGGGAAACTTGACGAGACTAAGCATCGCACAGGCCACCACCCGCTGCCCTCCAACAACCCTAGGCCGCTGTGTTCACATCCCCAGTTCTGTAATGAGAAACGCAGGTCCAGAGAGGCGCACAAGGGGCTGCGGTAGGTCGGGCTCCGGGACACGGATCAGAAGGCTGAGCGCTGTGGGCAGGGGTCTTGGACGGGAGCGCAGGAAGGCGGGAGGCAGGCGGGCGGAGGGGGGTGGGCTGTGGTCCTCATCTGGCCCCCCGGGGGCTCCAGAGCTGGGATGACCCTGAACTGCGGCAAGAGACAGCACCCTTGTGTCCCATCAAGCAGCCGCTGGGTGGGGAATGAGCCCAGCTGGACCCCATGCCTCTCTGGGCTCGATCCTAGGGTCCTCTGCCCTGATCCTCCCCGCGGTGACAGCAGCACCAGCGCGTCTCTGACTCTTGCGGGGACTCCCACCCCTCACCCCACAGAGGGCCTGTGGCGGCCACATGTCCCCAGCACCACAGGCCAGGGATGGCATCAGCTTGGCCAGCCGAAGGGTAGTGGTTCTGGATAAACTCACGAGGGGCAGATGACCCAGGTTCAAATCCCAGCTCGGACACATTCTAGCCTGTGTCCTTGAGCAGGTGACTGCCCTGCCCGGCGCCTCACTTCCCACCTGTAACTGGGAGCTGTAGATACATCACCATCCCCTTGAGAACTGGAGGGGCCAGCCTCCCGGAAGCACTCGGCGCGGTGCCTGGCACTGGAGGACCCCACCATCGCCGCCGCCGCCGCCACCCAGCTGAGGATGCTGCCCGTGTGGGTGGGGAGGGTCTCCAGGCCAAGTGTGTCCCCATCCCCGCCCCTCACAATGACGACCTCCAAGGAAGCCCAAGTCCCAAAATGTCCCCTTTATTAATTTACCTTCTCTGCTTGCTCTTTCTCTCCGTGTATTTATGTTTTACTTTGTGAGGATGTGGTAAAAGTCCCCACTCCCAGCTAGCGACTCAGCCGCCCCTGCAGTGATCTAATCAAAGGCCATATTTTACCGGCATGCACTAACCCAAAGGCCATATTTCATGGGGGCGATCTAATCAGCAAACTGTATTTCCAAGGTGGAGATCTAAACCCATGGTTATATTTCATGGCTTGAGATCTAATCATGGGGCAATATTTCACGGCGAGGATCTAATCCCAGGGGTATATTTTATGGTTGGGAGATCAGAGCTGCTCAACGTGACTTTTTACCCTTCTATATTTAAAAAAAAAATTATCTTTATGTTTCAAGGAAAGTGAAAGTATCCTAGCATGCCCCAACTTTGCCAACAGTGAGGTCACTGCTAATAAACAGTAGGTTGTGGGTTTTTGTTTTTTGTTTTGTTTTTGCCAAATGGTGATTCGTCTAACCATCTGTGGTGTCACAAAACCTCTTGGGACAGAAGTGGGTTGGCAGGTTCCTCTCAAACCTAGGAGATCTCCATCTCACCCCTCAGTCTCCAGGCAGCACTACAATTTCTTATTCATTCATTCATTCATTCATTCATTCATTCACTTATTCATTCACTTATTCATTCAACAAACACTCTGAGTGCTTGCAGAGTGCTTGGAATCACTGATCCAGAGGGAACAAGATATTTACACCACCTGTCTGGGCTCAATGTTCGTGAGCACCCACCCCCCAAATTCCTATGTTGTATCTCCAGCCCCCAGTGTGATAGTATTTGGGGGTGGGGCCTCTGCGACATGATTAAGTTTGGATGACATCATGAGGTGGGCTTCCATGATGGTCTTAAGTGTCCTTGTACCCAAGAGGAAGAGAGATCAGAGCTCCCTTCCCCCATCCCTGTCTCTGTCACTCGAGGACACTGAGAGAAGGTGGCTGAAGGCAAGCCGGGAAAAAAGTTCTCACCGGAACTGAATCATCCAACACCGTGGCCTTGGACTCAGAGCCTTCAGAACCGTGAGATCTGTACTGTCTGTGGCATTTTGTTAGAGCGGCCCGAGCTGGCTGGGCCGCCCCCCTCCCCGCCCCCAAGCCATCGGGGAATGCTCTATTAGGAGAGGCAGATACTCAGCACACAGTCCCAAGTGGGATGATGGCTGTGCTCTGAAGACAGGGAAAGAGGCTGTGAGGGTTTGGACCCCAGACCCAGCTGAGGAGGCCAACCTCGGCATGCACCCTGGGAATGGCGACTGGGGGGAGGCGCAGGAGACACCCAGATCTACCAGATGGCGTGAGGTGGGGTTAGGGCGACCGGGAGAGGAGGGAAGGGAATTCTAGAGAAGAAAGGGATATATATGCACAGGCTCTGAGGTTGGGTAGAACCTATTCCATCCATTGAGAGGCAGACGGACCCGGACTGTTGGGCTAATGGCCCAGTCCTGACACTTCTCAGCTCAGGCACCTGGGGCCGGAGACTCTTAGGTCTGACTGGCTTCGGTTTCCTCGCCAGTCAAATGGGATCTTAACAGTACGTACTGCAGAGGACTTTGAACTCTTTTCTGTAAACAAAGGGAAGCCTCCAGAGGGTTTGGGGAAGGATCAGATTCGCATTTTTCAGAGACCCTGCTAGCAGCTACTTGGAGAATGGATTCCAGGAGGGCAGAAAGGAAGCAAGAAGCCCTGAACATTCTGGGCAGAGATGCTGGGCTCTGTGGCCAAGGAGGGGGGTTGGGGGTGGCAGCCCCGAGTGACATTCTGGAAGGCTCTTTACAGGCTATGGGAAATGTATGGAGAGTGGCCTCCAGGCACCTGGCTTCAGGACAGAAGGTAACCATGTCATCCTCAATAGTCCCAGCAGAAGCAGGAAGGGTTTAAAGACCCTGAGACTAACATCCTACACCCGGCTCCTCCACTTCACCCGGCAACGCCCCCACTGGGGGATCCAAAACCCCTCCCTCCTGCCCTGCCCGGGAATGGCTCCGCCGATTTCCAGCAAATCAGTCTCCCAGGTACAGAACAGAGAGCCCCGAGATGTTCCAACACAGTGCATGTCTGAGGACGGGGAATAAAGGCTTCTGGGGAGCCTAGAAGTTCTCATTTAAATATCACAGCTCATCACTCACCTCATTGCCAGTACATCTACACCGCCAGCCCTGCAATCATCTTTCGAAAAGCACAATGCTTTGCCACTGTGCAAAGCGCTTCCACATACCTTATTTCACCCCCTTCTCACGAGAGCCCCCCCGGGGAGACAGGTGGCAGCATGCTTATTTTATAGATGGAGAAACTGAGGCTCAGAGATGGGAAATGACCCGCCAGGCTGTGCGGAGACACAGTGAAAAGGCCAGAACTTAGAAGAGTGGCCCTTGTCCCGTGCCTGGTAGTGTAGAGACACTTTTAGACATCTCATTTAGTCACCCTGGCAGCAACTCTGTGAGACAGGTATCATTATTATAATCATCCCCATTTTCAGAGGGGGAAACCGAGGCACAGAGAGGCAAAGGTATTCGCCCGAGGTCACACAGCCGGCAAGCGGCGGAGCTGGGCTCCTGACCCAGGAAGTCTCACCCCAAGGTCGGACTTTAGTCACCAGGTTATACATCCTCACAACTAGGAGGCAGGAGCTCAGCCTGATCTCTGCTCAGTGTCACTGTAACGATACTTCAGCAACCCGTGGGCTGCACAGCTCGTGAGTTAACGCCTGAGAAAGGCCATTAGGAATCACAAATCCATGTGGATCCTGCCGCTGTCTCCTCGATCACTGACTTTTATTTTTGGAAACCACGCCGAAGCTCAGTCAGGGGACTATTTCCTAGAAGGCTGTAGAAATAAGCAGCCAGCTTCCAAACCCGCAGCTCAGAAAAAGACAGGAGGGTGCACTGGGTGCGTACCTGGCGTGCTGCTGGGGCCCGATCTTGGGTGCGGCGCCCAAACGGGGCTGTCAGTGTTACCCATTTGTCCAGTCTGGGGGGGGGGGTACAGTGGNGCAAGGGTAGCCAGGGAGCTGGGACCCCCCCGCCCCAGGCTTTGGAGCTGCGCAAGGAGATGGGTTCTCACCATTTTAGAACTAAATGGAAGATTTTAGACACATTGCCTACGAGACAGGATGCACGTTCCACACAAGGGGATAAATGGGGGCCGACTGACACGGGGCCATGCGCGTGTCTCCCTGCTGCCCACCCCCCACAGAGGACGTACAGGTCCAGATGGCCCTTTCGCTTGTGGCAGGACCCCAGCAAAACCTTGGGCTGGCTCGTGGGACGGGGTAAGGCTCCCGAGGCCCCGGTATTCTGATCTCAGGGCAGGCTGGTGTGCCCTCCCTGCAGAAGGAGGAAGCGGACAGAGTGACAGCCTGTCACCGGCTGCAGCCTGTGTGTGGTGGGGGCCCAGAGATGCGTCTCATTTGAATCTCGTTCGAGGAAAATGATTAAAGGTTCAGAGGGATTAATTTACAAGGAAAGATTAAAGGAACTAAATCTGTGTAGCTTGGCTTAACCATGACCGAGATTGGGGACTTCGGGAACATTTCCAAATATTTGAAGAGAGTGGAGTAGAGACCCTGGGGATGGGGAGGGGAGAGGACAGCTTGGCCCAGAGGAAGGAAATGAGGGGTAAGGGCATCAGAAGCGAGGACGATGATGAAACTGAGCGATCTCCCATCTTTGAAACAACGGCTGGCACAGGTGCTCATTGTGTGTGAAGCCGGAGCTAGGAAGCTGGATGGACGTTACATAACTCGATGGGTGGTGCCCGGCATCTGCTTTTCAGAGGCGGAAAACACCTCTCGCACTTCTGCTATCACCAAGGGAAGAGCTGTCCCCGGGAGCCCCGGGATAGACCCACGTGGGGCAGGTCAACTGCAGCGTGGAGCCAGGCCCGCTGGAGCCACAGCTCAAACAGAATCGCCCAAGGAGCTGGTCGAGAGGAGCCACCCCCACCCCCAGCCATCGGTCCATATGGTTACTGGGATGAATGGTGGTTTTAAGCCTCCAAGTCTGGGGCTGGTTACCCCACAGCGGCAGCTGTTATGGGTCTCCTGATAGCACGACGCTGCTCAAGGCCTCCCGTGACCAGGACTCATGCCAGCTTCCCAGGCTCGTCTCTGACCTCCTGCCTGCGGCTACCATAGACCCAAGATTCTCATGGTTCTGATAACATTCTTTTTACTGCCATATATCTTGCTCGCCCGCCTTCACTTCTCCCCAGCTATACTGAGGCATACTTTACACAAAACAAAACTCACCAATTCACAGACCTGCTTTCATGGAGTTTACGATTTAACGGGGAAAAAGAGAGCCCTGGATCTCAGAGATGGAAGGTGCCTCATGCTGGTAGAAGCCCCTTTACTTTGTGATCGATGGGGAAACTGAGTCTCAAAGGGGGTATGCAGTAGAGCTGGGTGGTTTGGCGCCTGGCTCAGTGCTCCGCCCCAAAGCACCTGTCACACTGCCAGGGAGGAAGGCTCTCCAGCCAGCCAGCAGAGTCCCACACAGGGTGCCATGTGAGATCACACCTCCACCTAGGAATTACCTGGCTCCCTCTCTCAGGCTCTTCCGAGCTGCTTTTCAAACAGCATACAAGGTTTGGGTCACTCTATGAGAAAAAGGATATTAGCTTGGCGGGGGGTGGGGCGCAGGCTGGGTGAGGAGGAGGTGGGGCAGCTTCCTGTAATGCCAGGAGCCCAGGATGCAGGGGGTGAAGGGAGATAAGGCGTCTGTGGGATAAGATCATGAGCACTCAGGTGATTTGTCAGAAGTCGGGGAGATAAGGGCATGGGAGCTGGGAGCCCAGGTCCAGTAGATGGGCACGGAGGTGCCGCCCACAGGCAGTTCCGCCCGACCAAAAGGCCTCCAACCCCATAGGGCACACCAGCCCGGTCCCTCCTATTTGTACTGATGACCCCGACCCCCCCCTCCCAGGCAGTCACCGAGGGGGACAGCTTGGTGGGGAGATGAGAGGAAGGATTTCAGGAATGAGTCACATGTTTCACTCATTCATGCATGCGTTCGCTCATTCGACGGTAATGACGAAGACACACAACGTCCTTTATCCGGGGAGACTCTTGAGTTACCTAATCACAGCGCTGACAGCTGCTCCGAGGGAACTTACAGGTGTCCTGTGACAGCCTGCAGCAGGTGGATGGGACCCAGGCCACCCAGCCAGGGAAACCAGGAATGAGTCGCACTGGAGGCACTTTCCGGTGGAAAGGAAGCATGGCCTGCCAGACACTTTGTCCCCCAAAATAAAGGGTTTAAAATTTTTTTAATGTTATTTATTTTTGAGAGAGAGAAAAACAGAGTGACAGAGCGAGAGCAGTAGAGAGGCAGAGAGAGAGGGAGACACAGAATCTGAAGCAGGCTCCAGGCTCCAAGCTGTCAGCACAGAGCCTGACACAGGGCTCGAACTCACGAACCAGGAGATCATGACCTGAGCTGAAGTCGGACGCTCAACCAACTGAGCCACCCAGGTGCCCCAAAAGAAAAGGCTTTTAAGGGACAGGAAATGGGGGTGCCTGGTATAGCATGGACCAGGAGGAGGGGGAAGAAATGAGGAAGACACAGTGCCCTCCCTGGTGAGAGGGGAGCCCTGAGCCCAGGGCCAGTGCAGGAGGCAGAGGTGGGGAGTGAGGCTCAGAGACCAGAGATCTGCATGTTCCACGGGGCATGTCGCTTCCACCAAGGCTCCCAACTCCTGATCTCCACAACATCCCCAACTTCCAGAGGAAAGCCTGGAAAGAACTGAAATGCTGATTCTGGACTAGGTGGGAAAGCCAAGGCAGCCCTTCATGCCTCACCCCTCCCTACACGCACCTCCACCCTTTGAACTTCCCATACTCTGTTTTCTCCAAGGACACTACATCTAACCATGTTGCTTTGGGGGCAGGCTTATTGGTCTTTCTAGGAGCATCCCTGAAGGGGGCGGAACATGAGAGCACATGGAGTTGTGAGGACCTAACACCCCAACCTGCCAGGCTCCATGACTGTTGTATGCTGAATGTACGCATGTGTGCCAGAAGTGCCTCATTCATTCATTCACTCAACAAACATTTATTGGGCACACCCTGTAATCCGGGTGTTGCTTTAGATGCTAAGACTCGGGCTGAATGAGACACAGCCTCTCCCCTCAAGGAGTTTATGTATAGTCTGGTGAACCACAGCCAAGTAAACATGGACAGCGTGTGTTAAGTCCTGTACTCTAGATTCCTACCTGTCACATGATGTGATATGAGGAGTCAAAAGGGCTACGGAGAAAATTTAGCAGGGTAGGAGGACACAGAGGAAAAGGGAAGGGTCTAAAAGGACCCCGTGGAGGCAGGGACATTAGAGGAGGGACCCCCAGGAGGTGAGGGAGCGGGCATAGTGCAGATACCAGAAAAAGAAGGCTTCCGGCCAAGGGAAAGCAGTGCCAAGGCCCTGAGCCCTCAGTTAGTACCCAAGTCCCAGGGAAGTCGGAGCAGCCGATGCAGAACGAGTTACCTGTAATCATCATTACGGTGACTTTTGTTGTTAATAGTAACTTATCATTATCCCTTGATATAATGTGGTCTGGGCTTGAAAGATAGGGCCTGAGCTTCCCAAGCCTCGCCACCCTCAGGTGGTTCTGGCTTCCTGGAGAACCCCACCCCCAGGCCGACCCTTCCTGGGGGACCCTTCGCCAGTCCCCCCCTGGGGGTCACACAGCAGCCCCACCCCAGCCGGGACCAGCAGGCAGTGCCCAGCACCCACGAGAATGTCCTCACTTTGATTTCTTTTCCAACAGGGGTGGAGGTGGGGGAAGTGAATAGGAGAATAATGAATATATAATCATGAACCCGGCCTGGGTTATTATTCGCCTTTATACCAATATGGCCACAAAATACACATTTTAAGATGTTTTCTGTGAAGAAGGAGCCCACGGCTGCAGGACTGCTAGGCTGGACCAGAGAAGTCCCTGTACGGCTCCTCTCTGGGGGGAGGGGGGCGGGGAGTTGGACACCTGGCCGCCCCTCTGCCCCTCCGGGACCTCAACGCCGGAAGGCTGGAGCCCAAACAAGTTACCTGTTGAGATTCCAGGAGCCTCTGCCACCGGCCCGGCCCCCTGACAGATGGAGAGAGGCCCCCACTGCCNTGTTTCACTCCTCTGAGCCGCGGGCAGGGGTGTCTCTGCGAGGGCCGCTGCCTCCACTTCTGGGTGAGTCTCCCTTCCTTCCTCTTAAATCTAGGGAAGCGGTGATTTAATATTAATATTTATTCATGTACTCAATTCTTTCCCTGTTAAATAATTTCTCAGCTGTCGGAGGCTTCTGAAGGCTAATTTAAAACAGGTGTCACGGTTATCTAACTTATGCCCTGGGATTCTCAGAGAGGAGGGGTGGAGGACCCGCATCCCCGCACCCCCCACCCCTCACCCACGCAGCTCCGCCTGCCGCGAGGGGTCTGGGTAACATGGACAGCCTGGTCCTCCTTGAGGCCAAGCCCCTGGGGGAGAGTTGTGGGACCCCCACCTCACTGGGGGGCTGGAGAAGCCGATAGCAGGGCTGCAGTCTACAAGGGAGGAAGCGCTGGAGGGAAGGGGGTTGGGGAGAACGAGAGAGAAAAAGGGCTTTCGGGTCCGTGCTGAGCAAACTACGCACATAGAATAACAATAATAGACCAACAGCTAATCATTGTAAGGAATTTACTGTGCGCCTGGCACCGTTCCACACGTCACATGTATTAACTCATTTAATGCTTATACAACCCCAGCGGAGTGCCGAAGTACTGTCCCCATTTTACGGGGGAGAAAACTGAGGCAACGGTGGACCGGTTAGATAGCTCATCCAATATCACACTCCAGTAAGCGGCAGATCGGGGATTTGAACCCAGGAAGACAGACGTGGGGCTGGAACGTGAGTCTCCCTCCGGGCGCCCAAGAGGCCTCTCCAAGCTTCACTACCTCACTACCAAGGTGCAGGGTGTTACTGGGGGCGGGGGGTAGAAGGCCTGGCCCTCAGCAGGCTGCCGGGAAACGGCTAGACACATAGTAGGTGTTCAGGCGACAGCCTCGCCCTCTCTCTTTCCAGCTGGCCTCCCCCTCCCCTTTCCAACTGCCTTGCTCTTTCCCAACAAACTTGCGCTTCAAGGTTGTATGTTACCGCAGATTGAAACCTAAGCCATCTCTTCGAAACTGGCCAGTGAGAGCTTGCCGCACAAAGGAGGCTTGTCCGGTGGCCGTGGCTCTGTTCGCATCCCGCCACTGAGCTGCAGTTCCTGGCCTGCGACCCTCTGGGAGGCTTCTTAACCACAACCCCTTCCGGTGCAGCTAAACTCACCAGCCTCAGGGGCTCCTCCATCCACACATACCCCTCCCCACCCAGCAGGGTCAAATTCAGACTTTCATTGCCCTCTCCACCCACCAAGAAGCTGGATTTGCTGTGGGCTATATTCTGAACACAACAGCCATACTGAATCTTACTTTCTGAAGCACGTGGGCCGTCTCCCCCAGTCCAGCCTCTAAGACACAGGCACCCTCGCTCGCACAGGGTCGTTGCTCTCTAAACGCAGGGAATTGCCCGCAGGAGTGAGAGGGGAGGGGAGTAAGGAATCACGATCAGCCCTTGGGCGCTATGCACACCCGTGCAAATTGAGGGGAGGCAGGGCACATCCCTGAGAACGTGTATACATGAGAGATTAGGGGACAGGGCGTGTTTGATGCACATGTGAGGCGAGTACAGACAGATTCATGCATATGCACTAACGTGCGCGTGTGTGCGCGCACGCGCACACACACACACACACAGGCCCACAGTTCTTCCCAGCCATCTCTGGGTACACGCTCAGGGCTCCGTTGGACTTTTGTGGGCAGAGGCGATGCCTGAAGCCCCAGAACCATCCTGCCCAGGGGCCCGGGCCCTTCAGAGAGTGCCCACTGATGGGACTGCTCCCTCTCTCGACCCTCCGGGCCACCAGAGCCCACACAATCCTTAGTTTACAGAAGGGTCTGTTCCCAAGGTTCACTTACAAGTCAGCTTCTTGGATTAAGCAATACATCTTCTCAGAGAATCAGTGGACGCAGTGAACAAGGTCACGGTGAGAAAGCACCGACTTTGAGAATGGCAAACTTCAACAGACATCTGAACCACTCATCTATAAAAGGGGGGAGAATAAAAATATCTGCCAACCTCAAATGGGTTGAAAAGAAACAACGTAATGCATGCCAAGTGCCTGGCACCCAATAAGTACTCAATAAACCATGGGTGCAGTCACTGGCATCACGGCAGTTGCACTGCTCACACTGTTGATGGCTCTTAGAGGCCCAGGATGGCCCCCCAAAGCCCTCTCAATGCCAAGGGTAGCTGGAAAAGCTCTGTATGTACCTGTGGTCACTAATGACTTAAGACAGTGTCCTGAATTGTGCTGTGCTCTAAATTCTCTGCTGGGACCCCTCCCACCTCGCCCAGGAAAAGGAGGCAAGCCTCCAGAACCTTGGGGGTGGAGGAGAAAGATGGAGGGTGGGGTATAAACTCCCAGACATTAGTTACGTGTAAAGCCTCCATCGTATGGATGGAGAGAATGTCTCCTTGGGAAATTCACGCTAGTGGAGCATCTGCTGGGCACCAGTCGGGGGGCTTGAATCTTGATGGCATACCCAGGAGCCCGGCATCATTACCCCATTTTTCAGATGGCACCACTAAGGCTCAGGGAAGCAGGGTCAGCTGGTGTCAAGATCACCCCTTAGACCTGGTGGAGGCCAGGCTAGAATTCAGAGTCCATGCTCTTGGCTGCTGTGGCCACAACGCCTCCAGGTGTCTAAAAAGTCGACCCCACGTGTCCGGGTTATTACAACTCAGATGTTTGCAAACACTTTCCCACTTGAAAATCCTCCTTGTCCTACCTCTAGACACAGCTCATGGCCTGGGAAGCAGAAGCCTGCTTCCTAACCAGACCTCTTGCTGTGTGCCCATCATTTACGCCTTTGATATATACTTGTTAATGTTTATTCCTCTTTGAGAGAGAGACAGAGTGCGAGGAGGGGGAGGGGCAGAGAGAGAGGGAGACACAGAATCCGGAGCAGTTCCAGGCTCCGAGCTGTCAGCACGGAGCCCAATGCGAGGCTCGAACCCATGAACCGCGAGATCATGACCTGAGCATAAATCGGACGCTTAATCGACTGAGCCACCCAGGCGCCCGGGGCCTTTGATATTTCCGAGCCTCATTCTGGGGATCCTTTGGCCCAGGTCAATCACCAGATCCTTCCTTCTCCATGAGGTGGGAGACACACACGTTGAGGGGTGAGCCCACACCCAGGGGGTGCTCAGGGACTGACAGAGAGCCAGCATCCTCCAGATTCACTGGTTTGGGGGGGCAGGATCTGGCACCAGGAGTAGGGAATGGGCACTGGCCGCCACCAGGGGCCCCGGCCCCTCTCCTGCGAGAGGGCTGGGAGAATTAATATTAGCACAATCATTTTAATCAGGGCATGATTAAGAGGCACATGCATAATTCACCCGGCTCTTCCCTCCACCTTGCTCTTTGCTTTAGGAGGTGGAGGGAACACGGCACTGGCTCATTAGCTCTCCCTCCACCCCATCCGCCACCCCTTTGTGCTGGGGGGAGGCGAGCCCCCAGAGAGTGGGCCACCTTGGGAAGGAGGATTTGGATTTAGAACCTGTGCTCCGGGGACCCCCAGAAGGGATGGAAAAGAGAGATCTCTTCCCCGGGTTCTCTCCAGGACACTTCTAGCCCAAGAGAAGGGCGTGGAGAGGCTCTAGGCTGACCCTCCTGTATTAACCTTGGCCTTCTACACCCCAACCCCAACCCTGGTGTGTCTCCAGGGACTGCTGTTTTACTCCACGGTCGACTTCCCCTAATCCTTCAAGACTCTTTCTCTTTTCCCTCCTTACCATCTACTGGGACTAACTTTACTTATTACTTACCACCGGGTGAAACAGGGTGGCCGTATTATCTGTCCTAGAATCACCTTCTCCAACCATAGATTTTACCAGATGTCAGAGCTAGACGGGCCTGTCTCCATCAAGCACTCCGATCCCTCCAGACTGTAAGGGGGAAACAGGAGCCCAGGAAGGCGGGTGGCTTGTCCAAGGTCACACAGTACATCTGTGGCAGGGCCAGGGACTCTCCTCGGGTGATAAGCACGCAGAGAGCATCTAGCCCTGAGCCTAACAGACCAGAAGGGCCCAGCAGAGGGGACCATTCAGCTCAGGGTGGGCCCCCAGGAACAGATCGAGACACGGATCCCAGTGCATGGTGTTTATCTGGGGAGCGGGTCCTGGAAACACCATCAGAGCCCCAGGGAAGCCAGACGGAGCGTGTTAGCGGGCGGCTCACCGCTGTGGGTGACTAGGGCTCAGTCCCCCCGCAAACGCTGGGAGCTCAGAGTCACCACGCCCCAGGGGAAAGGGGACGGGGTAGCCGGTGGGCAGAGTGGGTCCTGCCAGGCAGAGAGAGCCCCTCAGGCAAAGAAATGCAGGAGCTGACAGCGACGCAGGCGGCGTGCTCGGAAGTGAGCAGAGCCGGGGATGCAGGGGGACCAAGAGCCTCTCTGTGGGGCGGCTAAACAGCGTCTGTCTAAGCGGGACCGGAGGAGGGGCTCCTGGGTTGCCTTATCAGCCCTTCCCTGGCGCCTTCAGACCCGCACGCTTGCCTCACTTCAAAGCTCCCATTCTGTCCGCAGCAGGAAGGGTGGTAATGAAGCATGAAGGTTTGGGACCAGATAAAAGCCAAACTCCCCGTCTGTGAAGATGCTCATGCGCCGGCTGGGAGGATTTGGGGAGCACATGGGATGCCCCCCCCCACCGCACCTCAGGGGCTCTCTGGTGGCACCGCTGAGATTCAGGGCACCGGCGCGGGTGGAACGTGGCACAGACCCCACAGCCCCGGCGACCCTGCCTGCAGTGTGCGGCCCGCAGGGCTCGCTGCCGGAGCCACGCCCGAGGCCACGGGACAAATGGAGCTGAGCATCCACGTATCCACGGGAGGCGCTAGCTTCATATTCGGACAAACGCAGAGCCGGTGCGTCTTCACGGGAGAGTACTACTCGGCGGTGAAGAGCAAGGACCCTTGACACCCGTCCCCGCGATCTCAGCCTCACGCCGAGTGAACGGACACACCAGACGTGTGGCGCTGCTCACAGGAGGTTCCAGACAGTGACTGCGGGCAGGGAGCGGCTGCCGGGGCCGGGGGTGGGGACAGGGGGGCAGGAGGGACTCTGCAGGGGGAGGGGCCCCATCTGCATCTCGACTGCGGTGCTGGTCACGCGAACGCACACGGCTGTCCAGAGTCGTGCAACTGAGCAACTAACACTGGTGACGCTTTGTAGGTGAGGGAGTCCTCAGCTGCAGCCGGTCTTAAAGTCAGAACAATAAATAAACCCAGTGGGTCTCAGGGTGGGGCGACTCGGCATAGAGGCACACACACACCACACACTACACACACACACACACACACCCCACACACTCACAACATCCCACACACTCGCAACATACATCACACACAAACACAACACTCACAAACACCGGACCACACACAATCTACAACACACACACACCAGACACACTTGACCGCTACAGAGGCACACATACCTTGGAAGTCAGACAGGTTTATGTTCAAATCCCAGCTCTGTCCGCTAGCAAGCTGTGTGACTTGGGACACATCATGTCACGTGTGTGTGCTTGCTTGTCCTTGTGTGAACAGGACCGCTAAGGACTAGACTATGTCCCCCCACATGAGAGTGCACAAGCCCTGAACCCCAGCCGGACCGTACCTGGGGAGAGGCCCTCCGCGGGCAGCTGAACCATCAAGCGTAAATGAGGCCGTAGGGCCGGGTCCCAATCCAACAGGTCTCACGGCCTCGTAGGGACACGGAGGCAGAGGCAGGGGTGTGGCCGCGCACAGAGGAGGTGGCCATCTGCCCGCTGGGATGACAGCCTCCCCAGAAACCGGCCGCTCGGCCACCTGAGAAAAGCAGCGTCTGCGGGCTTGCGTCAGGGCAGCTCGCACTCACGACGGCAAAGGGACCCCAATTCTGCTGTGTCACTGAGGAAAACATGTCCTAAGCGCCTTTTGCCAGGACAGGCCTGTGCTTATTTACTACAGGGTGTTAGGTGGATACGCGGCTCAGGGAACAGGAAACCTCAGCTTGGCTTGGATGAAACAATGTTGCAAATATATGATGTCCCATAAGAAATCCTGAGTGAGGGGACTCCTGGGGCTGGCTAACCCGGTGGCCCAGGCCCCCAGCGAGGTCCCAGGTTCTTCCTTGCCCTCCTCTGCCTGTTAACCTAACTCCCCTCATGGCCACCAGATGGCTGCCTCCATTCCAGCCATCGCCAGCAGACACTGCTCTGTCCTGGGAAGAAGAGGGTCCACATCTGTCTCCCCAAGGGCCTCCCCTTGAGTTACTTGACATAAGCTTTTCCCGGAAGGCCCCTTGCGGACTTCCTCTCATTGGCCAGAACGGTGTCAGGTGCCTATGACTCCACCAATCACAGGCAGAGGGACTGGGACAGCTGAGATTGGCTTAGCCTTAGACCAATCATGACTCGGCCCTTGGGGTGGAGGTGGTGCCAGCTCGGTGAAGCCCATGCCCACCTGGAGAAAGATGAATCCCTGAGCAAAATGAGTCTTGTTAGAAAAGAGTAACGAGGAGCGCCTGGGTGGCTTAGTCGGTTAAGCGTCCGACTTTCGCTTAGGTCATGATCTCGCGGTTCGTGGGTTCGAGCCCCGCGTCGGGCTCTGTGCTGACTGCCAGCTCGGAGCCTGGAGCCTGTTTCAGTCTGTGACTCCCTCTCTCTCTGACCCTCCCCTGCTCACGCTGTCTCTCTCTCTGTCTCTCTCTCTCTCCTAGAAATAAATAAAAAACATTAAAAATTTTTTAAAAAAAGAAAAAAAAAAAAAGAAAAGAGTAACGAGAACGTTGTTAGGTGACCAAAAGGGTTTGTGGCAAGAAATACTAATAATGGCTTTTGTTTATTGAGTGCTTGCGATAAACCTTAAGCATCAGCTCAAGCAAGCAGGTGACATGAATTCCCATTTTAGGGCAGAGGAAACTGAAGCTCCGAGAGGAATTGTCAGTGGGATCGGCCACATGGCTAGTGTGTGGAGGAGCCAGAACCAGAACGTTCCATCTCTGAGGGCTGGGCTCTTAAGTGCCCTGCTAGCCACTTCCATGGCACGGCTATGCCTTCTCTATTATTATTTTTACCCTTGCCGGGAATTCATGCACCATCAGGTGCTTCCTGGTCCAGAGCAGAGAGCAGAGCGATGTCCCCTCCATGCTGCTAGGAGAGTCCTGGCTCCTCCACTCCGTCACCACAGCCCTCTGACTGCAAGGGAGGCCAAGGAGCCCCACCAAGGTGCCTTTGTGGGGAGAGCTGCTTCTAAGTGAAGTGCAGGGGAGCTCTCTTTCTGGGCGCTCCCGTTCTGGGCTGGTCTGTGTCCGTGGGACAGTGCGCCTGGGAAGATTCTGGAAAAAGAAGCCCCACGACCTGTGCTACACATAGCCAGGAGTTTCTCCAGAGCCTTCACCATCTACTCTACGCCCAGTCTCACCTCCCCAGGCCCTTCCACGTGCAGCCACTCCCATTGACCTGCATGTCCGCCCTCTTCCGGCTTTGCTCATGCCGTGCCTCTCACCTGGAATGCCCTCCACCCTGCATCCACCCCAGCCTGGCCCGCTTAAGTCCACCTCCTCCAGGAAGCCCCTCCTTCCGGGGCTACCTGCACTGGCCTCTCCCCTCTCTAAATGCAAGGGCACTTTGTAGACAATGCCTTTGGGTCCCCAATCTGTAGCCCGTTGGAATCACGGAAGAGGGAAGGGTAAAGTACAGTTTGCCCTGCCCGCATCATGGCCAGGATAGCAGTGTGTTTCAAAAAAGCATGAACCCTGGAATCAGGCAGCCTGAGTTCACTTGTTCTGACAATTGCTGCTATGCAACCTTAAGCAAATTACTTGACCTCTCTGTGCTTCACTTTCCCCCTACCTGTAAAATGGAGATAATAATAGTACCTACGCCCATAGGACGGTTGTGAGGATTATATGAGGTTAAAGAAAAAAAGTCAAGCACCTAGAATCGAATCAAGCAACTAGAAAACATTTGATACCTATTAGGTATTTTTACTGATTGAATCAGCCTCTCTGAACTCTGAACTCTATTTTTAGGTCTTGTCCCAAATGGATCTTTTGTGGCCAGTCAGCAAGGATTCAAGGTTGGCCATTAGACAGCCACTGCTCTGTCTTATTCTAGAACCCCTCCCCCCGCCCCACACACAGAAATGGTCATGGCTCTCTTTTGCCCATGAGACC
>NW_027532008.1:9979408-10001041 GCF_008692635.1 Crocuta crocuta
ATCTCTTCCCCAACCTCCCTCTCCCCCCTCCTCCCTCCCTCCTCCCCCCTCTTTCTCCATCCTTTCATGCTGGAATAGGATTCCCCAAATGCAGCATGTGGGTTCGGTTATGCCTTTGCCCGTGCTGGGCCCTCTAACCTTGCCCTTCCTGTGAGAGCATCAGCATCGCCACTTACGGGGTACCTGCTGAGCGCTGGGGCTTGTGACAGAGCCGAGGTGTGAGCACAGAGCTCTGCAGCCCCAAGGCCCATGCCCTTAGCCACTGCTGGGACGCCTTACTGGGGAGCCCGCTCTGTTTGGATGAACCTCTCTGGGTCCCGTCCGCAGAGAACAATGCTCCCCAACCAGTACTCCTGGCCATGGCTTAGGGCCCCCCGCACAGTCCCAGCCACCCAGCAGACGGTGCGCAAAGACCGGCAGCAAGCACCCACACTGTTCACCCCACACTCTTTAGCACCAGGAACCCCATTTGCAGTCCTTTCCCCTCCCCCAGTGCTCAGGGGCCGGCAAAGCCGGGTCTCCCCGCCAGGCAAGCACAGCACGTATTCCTCAGCAATAAGCTCGCCTTCCCTATCTGTCAATCAGAAGTAACTGGAGGGGCACCCGGGGGGCTCAGTTGGCTAAGCGTCCAACTTCATCTCAGGTCGTGATCTCACAGTTTGTGGGTTCGAGCCCCACGTTGGGCTCTGTGTTGACAGCTCAGAGCCTGGAGCCTGCTTCAAATTCTGTGTGTGTGTGTGTCTCTCTCTCTCTGCCCCTCCCCTGCTCACATTCTGTCTCTCTACATCTCTCAACAATAAATAAATGTTAAAAAAACAAAAAAAAAGAAGTAACTAGAAGTCTCTGTGAGACCTTCCCACCCTGGGCTGGGGACCCCGGTGGCTGGGGCGAAGGTGTTCCAGCCTTAAGCAAAGACACTCGCTCCCGTGGCCACCTGTACCACCATCCTCAGGTTGGCGGAAATAGCAATAGAGGTGGGTGATTTCCCCGAGGTCTTATGACGAAATGGAATTAACTCTTGAATCCGGGTGCCACCTTTGTGAATGGGAAAGAGCGGGCAACCCCAGCATAAATGGCGGGGGTCTCAGGCAGTGTCAGAGCGAGGGCTGGAGGGGGGTTACGGGAAAGCAAGCAGGAAGAAAGGTGGTCTGGGCTTTGCCTTCATCTGCTCCTGGGCAGAGACAGAAGTCCCCAATCATGGTGACGGGACTTGAGCTCTCTGCTCGCGCCCCGCCCAGCACCTAACTCCAGCCCAGGTGCCTCAAAGCGCTAAGCCTGCCTTCAGACACCCTGCCCGCGGGGCCCTGAGCCCTCCGCAGGGGAAGGTCAGACAGAACGGCTGGGTAAACAGCAATCTTCCGCAGCCAGCGTTGCTCATTAAATATTAACACTGTCCGTTTGCTTGTATGTGAGTGCACCTGCCGGGTGAGAAGTTCCCTGGGCTGCAAACCCATTGACAAGCCCGGAGCTCTCCCTTCCCGCCCTCCCTTTACAACCCCCACGGGGCTCCTCGGGCCCTGAGCTGTCCACCGGGCCTGCCCCCACCCCAGCCCAAGCCCAAGCGCCCCGTGCTTCTTACAGAACCTCTCCGGGCAAGGCACAGAGGCAGGGTTCAAATCCCGGCTTTGGCACTCCCAAACCGGTCACCTTGCGCATGCTACTGGCCAGCTGTCCTGCTGTGCAAAAGGGAGGGTCTGCTGGGATATAGGTGGACGGTGCCTGGCATCTACTAGGTTAATTCCCGTATCGTCAATGCCTTTCCTCGTCCTGTCTCTCACACAACAGGAAGGGTGATTGAGGACAGGGAGCAGGGAGGCAGAGGAACGGTGCGTCCTGGTGCGTCCAGCTACGGTGACATCACGGGGATCCAGGGCTCCAGTTCTGGGCCAATCCCTCTGTCCTCGGTGTCGCTCCTCCGAGTGGCAGTGACTCGGGGCGCAGGGAAGGTTTGCTGCTAAGAAGCCCTGACGCAGAGCTGAGTGATGCTTTGATATCACAGCGATTCTTATTTATGCAACAATGTGTGTGTTCAGTGTGCTGCTAAGTCCTTAAGCTGCCCAGTACCAGCCATAAAAGCCTCCATATATCACCCTGAATTCCCTTCCTGGGTAGTTTAAGAGAATGAGAGGTGACTTAATGGCAGTGTTTAAGGGTTATTATATATAAGTTAACGGCCAGATGCTCTTCCGCGGCGGGCAGGGGGACGTGGAAGGGGCTCCGGTAGACGCGCACCAGACCCTCACCAGAGCTCCGAGGGCTTCTTGCATCTGCACCCCGCCCCCGCCCCAAAGGCAGCGGGGCGGCCCCGCTGGACTCTCAAGGTCTCCGCCAGCCCTGGGAGACATTCTGGTCCAAGCGCTGAGCAGGTCGGCCTCCTCCCAGGAGTGAGAGCTTTAAAACGCAAGCAGATGCTCCTACAATACAGGTGAGGAAGGCGTTTGGCCAACTTGGAGCAGGGAGAGAGCAAGGGACAGGCGGGAGGAGACCCAGCCCTGGGATCTGCAGGCGAACAAAATAATTCGGAGCAGCACCCGGACCCCCACGGACGGTGAGAGAGTTCCCTGCCCCCTCCAGCCCCTTGCACCACGGAGAACGGGGAGAGCAGGGCCCTTCCTCTCCTGTGTATCAGCAAGGGTGGGGGCAAAGGTGGGGTCCAGCGTGTGCTCCCCCATCAGGTCACGAGTGTGGAGGTACAAAGTGAGCTTCCGGGTGGAAAGGAAGGGGTCCTTTTCTCCTGAGAAGGGACCCGAACGGGGCACACCAGAACCCCACGCTCGCTTAGCCAAATTTGCTCTCCGTGGGAAGGGAGCACTTTCGGCACGACAGAGGGTTACGTTTGGGGAGCACTGGACCCTGACCCGGGAACTGCCTTCCTTACAGTCGCCCCTGTCTGAGACCCTTGATCCAACCAGCACGGGGGGTGCAGGGAGTGAACGCAGACACCCTGGGCTCTAAGCCGGGCTGCCCTACCTGTTCCCTAATTTGACTTTAGGCAACTGTTCAATCTTTGATTGAAATCTTCAATTGAAATCTTCAATTTCCCCGTTGGTCCAACAGGACCGCTAGAACATCCCCTCTGCAGGCTGGAGGCGAGAATTAGAGATCAAGTGCCAGGCACTGGGGTCCTGCTCATCGTGTCTTCGAGCCACCTCTACACACTGCGGTCCCCTGGACCAGTTCCCACCTTCCTGCTGACTTTGGTCACCGCTTACGCCTGCTACGACACACCCCCTCCCTCAGGCGGCCAGCAGCCTGTCCCTTGCGTTGGCTCAGCCGCAGCCGGAGCCCGGCCCACACGCAGGGCACGGACGCCCAACCTAGACCTTGGCTTTGCTCACGCGGCTGCTCACTCAGCAGGTAAACCCCATCAGACACTCTGCGGGCGGCTTGCTTCAGGAGAAGGGGGTCCTGCTTCCCCCAGGGACTCCCCCGCTCCCGATCTTCCCAGATCCCTCCCAGGGCAGAAAGAGACGCCACCCCCCATCCTATAAGGGTGAGCTCTACCTTCCTGCTTCCTGCCCTTGTGACTGCTGGGCCCTCCCCCTCCCGCCCCCCTTCCACCTGCAAAATCCCTCCCCCTCCTTCAGGACTCAGCTATGAGCCCTCACACCCCTGGAGGCCTCCCTTCCCCAGCTTTGGAGAATAGTGGGGCGCTGCCCATGTATTGCAGCTGCCCTCCACCCCCCGAGACCAGGAGCCTCTGAGAATGAACACCCAGATCCCTCCTCCCCCATGCCCTGCGTGTCCCGGATGCTCGATAAACATGGGCTGTTCTTCAGAAAGGAAGTCACAACAGCCAAAGCATACGGAACCTCTGTCACGGGCCAGACACGGAGCTCCATGGTTTATAGACATCACCTCATTTTATCCTTACAGCAGCTGTGCCAGCAAGCTATTAATAGCGCCATTGATAAACGTGAGACCCTGAGCCTCAGTAAGAGTGACTTGCCCAAGGTCACCCCACGCCTGCAAAGCACCAGGACTTCGGACCAGGTCAGAGGGACTCCCAAATCTGCCACCCCCTTCTCCCTGGGCCACACTCCCTCGGAGCGCAGATGAAGGGAACAGGCAGAGAGAACACTCATTTTTCAGGGTCAGCCCTGATTTCAGATACTCAGATTCAGGAATTTGAGGAGGCTTTGCAACACAGTAAGAGAAAATATACAAGGTTTTATATATTTTTTTAAAAGCAGAATAAATAGAGGACTGTTACGGGCTGAATTTTGTTCCCCCCAAAATTCATATTTTGGGAAACTCTTAGCCCACGTGTTCTAGAATGTGACTATATTTCGAGATGCAGTGATTAAGTTCAAGTAGGGCCATTAGGGTGGGCCCGAGTTCCATCTGACTGATGTCCTTATAAGAAAAAGAGAATGGGAACACAAAGGATACCAGGAATCCATGAGCACAGAGGAAAGACTCTGTGAAGAAGGCAGCTATCTGCAAGCCAAGGAGAGGCCTCAGAAGAAATCAAAACTGCCAACACCTTAATCTTGGACTTCTGCCCTCTAGAATTGTGAGAAAAGAGATTTCTGTTGTTGAGACCACCTCACCTGCAGTATTCTGTTATGGCACCCCAAGCAAACTACAGATAATAGCCTCAATATATAAAGAGTTCCTAGAAATCAATAAGATAAAGACCAACGAGCTGATCTTAAAAATGTTCAAAGAATATGGCAGGCATTCACAAGAAAAAGAAATACAAATGGCTCATAAACCTATGAAAAGGTTTATGATAACATGTTAAGATAACATCTTTGTCTTATCAGATGGACCCCATTTCTGAAGATCTGCTAACACCCCTTTTGGCAAGACTGTGGGGGGTTGGGAGGGATTGTCACGTGGCTGGCAGGAGCGTGAAATGTGCAAGCCTATAGACGGCAATTTCGCGGTATCTGACGGAAAGAATGAAGGAAAGAAAAGGAAGAAAGGAAGGGAAGGAAGGAAGGAAAAGGAACGAAAAAGAAAGGAAAAACTTGTGTCCTGGAGTCGGTCAAATCTGCCCAAGGTTAAACCCCAGCCCTGCCACTGTTTAACCTTGGGCGGTTACTGACCCTGGCTCTGCCTCAGGTCCCCATCTATAAAGGGACAGCAGTAGTATGTTCCACACAGACGAGGCTGGAACAGTTCTATTGTCACTGTGACTGTCCTTCTGTGGACTGTCACTGGGTATTCATACCAGTGGGCTCTGCCCTTCTTTCCACCTTCTTTGCTTTTTTTCAGTAGAGTGATTCCCCAAACTAGTAACTAAACGGAATTGATATAAAAAAATGCCTATCACTGCATTTCCCTCTCCATATAAATGAATTTTCAGGAATCAGAAAACTTTTTTCATGAGGTCCTCAGCCTTGATTTGAGGTTCAGAAGTTATGATCTCCACACTTAACCCCAGGACGCGCCCCCGACTCTCCTCAGGAGATGAAGTCACATAAGACCTTGGTGAATACTTCGGTTCCTTCCCCCTCCCCGTGCCCCCCAAAGGGGCAGCGGCTGGTGAGGGCAGGGCTCCCCACTCAGCAAAGCTGGCTACACCGGTGCTTTTGCAGGGGAGCTAAATCCGTGAAGGGCTTGTCTCATGAGCCTTGCCTACTGCTGGGGAAACTGAGGCCACCATGCATCACCTGTGCAGGCTTGGCCAGCTTGTCCAGAGCCGCGGTTCACATGAAAAGATCTCCTCCCCGTGCCAAGGAAATGAAGGTTTAGACAGACACCCATCTACCCTCCGACACCGCGCCTGCACCCAGCTACGTGGCACCCCCTCTTCCTCATAGTCATCCCATTTGTAACTCATCCCCCCTCTACCACTCCATGTGCCAGACCTCCCCCCACCCCCCACTCCAGGGCCATCAACACCAGCCACACACTAACAGCCACCATTTTCAGAGCATTTACCGCCCACCTGGCACTTTTCTTTCCTCTTCTCCTTTATTTATATATTTCTTTGCAACAACACTGCAAGGTACATAGTATTATCGTCATTTTATAGTTTTAAAATTTTTTAAAAATTTTTTTTATTTTTGAGAGAGAGAGACACACACACACACAGCATGAGCGGGAGAGAGTCAGAGAGAGACACACACAGAATCCGAAGCAGGCTCCAGGCTCTGAGCTGTCAGCACAGAGCCTGATGCGGGCCTCGAACCCACAGACTGAAAGATCATGACCTGAGCCGAAGTCGGACGCTCAACCGACTGAGCCACCCAGGCGCCCCCTATCCTCACTTTACAGTTTAGAAAACAGCCTTGGAGACCTGAAGCGGCCTTGTCCAAGGTTAGCAGGTAGTAGCCAGCAGAACCAAGCTCAGAGCTCAGGCAGCACCGGCCTCTGCTGCTATGCACTCAGGCCCCCTGGAGACAGACCTCTTCAGTTCAGAGGTGGCCCCGGAGTGACCAGGGATCTCGTCTGACCCCCATGTCCACTTCCTGCACACCCACCTTCAACTGGCCTTCCTGTTACCGCGCCTACAGGCCCCTCCTCCACCATGATACCATCAGAGGTCTCCCTAAGCTCTCACCTTCCCTGCCTTGGCTACGCCAAGTCCAAGGGCTCCCCTGGGATATGGCCCTCCTGCCTTCAGGATCTCACTTTGTGCCCTCCCTCCTGGGGAGTGCCCCCCGCCCCTGCTCAGCCTCATCTGTAGGGTCGGTCACACCCTTAGATTGCTGACGCCTCTATAATACGGGGACAGGAACGTACATTTACTGAGTACCTACTCTATGCTAGTACTAATGCTATGTCCCTCTTACATATTAATAAATCCTATAAGATGGGTATGATGACTGTCTTCTACAGCTGAGAACACTGAGGTTCAGAGAGGTTATGTGACCCACCCAAGGTCACACAGCACTCAGAGGGGAAGCTGGGACTGAAACCCAAGCCTGCTTCATCTGCTTGGTCCTGAAGTCTCTGTGCCTTTGGTCACATGGCTCTGGCCATGAATGCTTAATCAATATTTGGCCACTTTGCACAAGGACAGAGCCCGCTCCCCCCAGCACATTAGACGGCTGTGGTGCGGGCTGGGAGCACATCTGCCTGGCATCTGCTTTCCCTTCAAACAAATGTTTTTAATGCCTGTTTCACGGCTTTACTATCCTTTAAACACCCTGGCAGGCCTGTCGGCCAGGGGACTCGTGGGGGCTCAGCCCCATTTGCTCTCCTGCCGCTCGCGGGGCATCTAGAACAAGTGTTTACAATGTGAGCAGCTGCCTCGGCTTCTGCCTGAAAAGCCCCAGGAAGGTGAGGTACGAGGAAGGTGAACACGGCTCTGGGTGGCACGGGTACACTGTCGAGCAGGTGCCCGCGGGCGCAGAGGAGAGAGCACGGCATCGGCGGGCTTGGGCTGGCACCCCAGCTCCAGAGCCATCACTGCACCATCTCAGACACGCTGCCTCAGTTTCCATCTCTGCTGATTACTGCCTGCTGCCTACAGATGGTGTTCAGTAACTGTTGGCTGCCCCTCCCTGTCTTGGGGCTTAGGAGGGCCCCGGGGACTGTGAGTGGGAGCTGGAGGGCAGGGGTGGAGGGAGCAGAGCCACAACCCAAGGCTGTGCACCCACCATCGCTTCCTGGTGTCCCCCGGGTGCAGGGAGTGCGGGAGGGCACAGCCACCCCGCAGGCGGCCGGCCAGCGCAGTCGGCTGCCAGGAATGGCTGCCTGAGCCCCGCAAACCTCACACCTGGTACTTTACAGTCTAGAAGACGGCATGTTGGCTGATTTTGCTGTCTGCCAGGATTCTGCGTGAGTGTGTATGCGGGGACTGTGGTTCCCAGATAGAACGAGAAAGCTGGAGTTCACAGCGGGAAAGCGACTTGCTTGTTCCCTCTAAGCAACAAGAGCTCACTGAGCCCCAGGCACTTCCTGTGCAGTTAGTTCCTTATTTAAACCCCTGCAGACCCTGTGGGCATGTACCATAGGATCCCATCTCACCCGTAAACACATTATGACTTGGGAGGGAAACAGGCACGGTCACCTGGCGAGCCCTCAGCAGGGCCAGGTAGGTGTGCCCAAGTTCAACACCCCTGTGCCTCTCCCCAGGAAGCTGCACCCAGGGGAGCAAGCCCAGACTCCTAGGAATTTAAGTAAGCATTCTCTGCCTCTCAGTCTCTGTCTCTCAGTCTCTGTGTTGCATGAGATCTAATCACAATAACACCTCTCATTTGTTGATCACCTACTACGTGCTGAGGATTCGAAATACTTTGTGTTACTTATTCTTCCAATGCAGCCTGTAAAGTAGGTTTAGCCCATTTTACAGATTAGCCTGTTGAGGCTCAGAAAGACTACAAAGCTGGTTAAGTCGCAAAGTCACAAAGCTAGTGTCAGATGCCAGTGTCCTCTTCCAAGGAGACTGTCCCTTGTATTGCAATGAGCCTAGGCTTTGGGGTCTTTACTTGTTCTCAAGCCAGTTCAGTGGAATTCCCGGTGAGAAGAGACTTCTTCTCCACCATTAGCCTTGCCCTTCTCAGCTCTCACTCACACCCCGCCCATCCTGGAGGATCCCTAAGTGCTTCTGAATCTGTCCTCTGGAGACCTGGGATCCTGTCAGGATTCGGATATTCAGAGCGGAGGGAAGTGAGAGCCCACAGCACAGTATTTCATCAGCTCTCCCTGTGTAGTCCTACATGGCTCCCTAGTGCCTGCCTTCTCCAGATTCCAAAGGGCTTCCGCCTTGGGGCACCTTCTGCAGACAGATCCAGCCTGAACCGGTCCTACATGCTGATCATTCTTTCATCGGGCAAATCTGCCTTAGACAAACAGAGGGTCCCAGAGCCATGCTGGACACCAGGGCACAGGGTGCATGAACAGAGCAGACTGTAATGGGGGCGGGTGGTGAATGCTCAATGTGCAGTGACAGCACCCCGTGACGGACGCTGTGCTGTAGAGGGCAGGGGGCGGACAGAGAAGCCCTCAAACCCAAGTGTTCTCCGGTCGAGCCAGGGCAGGAACCCTCAACCAGGCCCCAGCACCCTCCTAACTCGGGTGGCGCCCGTGTCCCAGTGCGCCCGGCACCCCACAGGTCCCTCTCCTCCAGACCCCGCCGGGGCTGCCCCCTCTCCGTGACTTGAGGCTGTGTACGGTTCAGGGTCTCCACCTTTCTGAAAAGCCTCCTCTAAGGGCACCGCCTTGCAGATCTTCCCCAGCCCCCCAGCCATACTCTTCAGCGCTTAGCTGAGGTTCAGAGAGGGCAGGTGCCTTGCGAAGGTCACATAGTAATAAGTGCACAGTGGGGGTCTCAGCATGAGCCCCAGGGCCCTGCGAAAGGCAGGAAAGGAAGACGGGCGTGGAGGGGGCGGGGAGAGATGACAAGCCTCCAGAGGCAAAGACAGAGGGATGGGCGGCATGACCCCCGAGCAAGGACAGGCGGGAAGCCTCCCAGAGGCACAACTGGGCTGCGCTGCCCTGGGCCGGGTGGGTGGGCAGCACCGGCTCAGCCATCCCATCAGAAGGATATTAACAAGCCGTCCATCCAATTAGGAGCCAGTAATTAAAATTCATCTTCCTTCCAACAGCGCAGTATTAAACCACAAACACTTCATTATATGCCTCTTACCTCGCTGATCTGCGTAAATGGGAAGAAACACTTAACCAGCGGCGACGCTAATTAATGCCCGGGGTGCGCTGTGGCTTAGCGGCCTGTTGGCAGCTTCTGCTTGGGCCCAGGGTGAGGCACATGCAGGACACGGGCAGATGGTCCCCGGGTTGGGGTGAGATGGGTGACAGGGGCCAGGTGGAGAGTCTGAGGGACTTCCGACTCACCCCTGCCTTCAGGGAGCGCTCAGTCGGATGGAGGAGGCACTGAGCTTACCTTCAGGAAGATCTCAGCCTGCTGAGGAAGAAGTGGCCCCACGCTACGATGTGCCCCGTCCGGCGGGGAGGACAAGGTCCTGTCTTTGGAGAGTCTTGGGCTGACGGGAGAGGCACGGCCTCTGCCCTCAGGAATCTCACAGTCTAGTGGCGGAGGCATGGTTCCGCCAACGCCTGCTCTATGGAGGAGACCCAGCTCTTTCCCTAGGGAGCCCCGAGTCACTGGGGGGAATGTCCCTACCCTGAAGGTCCACCCACCTAAGAGGCAATCTGAGGAAGTGAGAGAATCACAGAGCCTGGAGGCAGACCAAACGGATATGTGTTCCCTGCAAAGTTACTTAACTTCTTTTCATTGCAGTTTACTCATCTGCAAAACAGGCACTTAGCGTCCCGTTCGTGGCTGCGGCCCGACATGCACGCAGCGTCCCTGAAGGTGAGCCTTCGTGCGAGGACCAGGCCTGCCCAGAGGCGGGAAGCCGGGGCGCGCACACACCCAGAAGATGACGGGGGACCTTGGAGGCGCGTGAATTCCCTGCGTGCCGAGTGCCCAGCCCGGGGGCTGCCCAGGAAGGCCCAGGACTTGCCTGAGCTCGGTGTGCAGAGGACTCACCACGACGGGGTTTCTGCTCAGCCCAGGCCCGGAGCCGGGCAGGAAGGCAGTGCTGGAGCTCCCAAGGTCAGGCTAGAACCTTCCTCACCCCAGAAAGTCCCTGAGGGGCAGAGAAGGCTGAGGGCTGAGGAGTTCTGGGCTAGGAAGGCCCAGAGGGAAAGCCAGGAAGGTATTTTTGAACCTGAATGTGGCTCTGACCAGGCTCCCTCCAAGGACTCAGCCCTGCCCCCCACCCCCGCCTGGNTAGGGCTTCTCCCTGTTACAGAAACTCAGAGATGAAAGCCCTGCAGCTGTGGAGTCGGGGAGGCTGGACTTACCTGAGGTCTTCTTCAACCTCTCTTTATGACACCCTGTTTCTCTTTGTACCTTATGTTAGGGAGAAAGACCCAGGCTATGCAGCAGACCTCACTCAGCATCTTCATTCCAGGGGATCCTGGGGTGGGGGTGGGGCGAGGCTTGCTCTTGTCTTTCCCAGGAAACAGCGTTCAGGCTTGGAGCCAGGTGGACCCGGATCTAAATCCCAGCTCCACCCCCACTGGCTGTGCATCCTTAAGCAAGTTACTCACACTCTCTGAACTTGTTTCATTCAGTGCAGAGGTGGAGAGGATGAAGTGCAAAAAGAATCAGGAAGCCGGGTCAGGTGTGAACCGCGCTGGGCCAGCAGTGAGCATTCAGCCCCCAGTCTTCTCCCCTCCCCGGCCGCTTCCTCTTGAAGGTCGAGGAGAAGGAAGCCACCTTCTTTCCCACCCAGGCAGAAGGTCCCTGGTGGTGCAGGAGGCGGGGCAGAGCCCAGCCCCTCCCGCCAGGGTGGCAGCTGGCCTTCTGTGTGTGAGAGGAGCCCCCGGCAGCCCCGGCCCACTTACCCGGATTAGATCCCAGCTGGGTAACTATTTACACAGACTGCCAGGCCGGTGGTACATCATAATTATATATTATATGTATTAATACTTCACCTTTCGCCAGCACTGCATCTGGGCCCGTCAAAACATGAACCAACATTAATCAATTAAGCTTCCAGCCTCCCCGACCCACGGTAGTTATTAGCTTCCCTCTCCTCCCGGAGGGGGCTGGGAGCAGAGCTCGCCCAAGGTTACAGCCCAGCCCTGGCTTGCCCGCTCCGGCCCACCCGGCCACACTGCGGGCTGGTTTCAGGGTGGCTAAGATGACCTGTATGTCCCTGTCCCTCGCTTTCTGGGGGCAGAGCTAGGTCTCTCTGTTAGGTACCCCAGCTCTTTGAAAAGCCTGGACCCCACATGCCCTGTGCCCTTCCCCTTTGGGGGCTCAGCAAAATTGCTCTTGACGTGGGCGGGCGAGTTGGCCTGGGTCGGGCCCCCTTTCTCCCCCTGTGCCACAGCTGTTACGGCAGGAATCCTCGAGAAGTGCCAGGCTCCTTGTACGCAGACGTGTGACTCCTGTTCCCAAGGCAACCCTACAGAGCAGGTAGGTACTGTTATCCCCATTTTACAGACGCAGGAGCAGAGGCCTTGAGAGGCTAATGGCCCACCCAAGGTCACGGGGCCCCAACGTGGCAGAGCCAGGACTGAAACTCTGATCGCTCCAGGGGCAACTCCCAGCACGAGTGAGGGCCTCTCCAGGCCGACCCTGTGCTGGGTGCTGGGGTCATGGGTCAGCTCTGTCCTCCAGGGGTCCCACTGTAGCGGGGACACGGATGACAAAAATGAGGGGTGAAATCCAGGCACACGCAACACGCCGTGGGACCAGGGAGCGGAGGGGAGGGGAGCCGGGAGGCAGAGCAGTGGCTTCTGGGCTAGAACTTGAAGGACATAAGCAGGGGTTAGGGTGGGGTGCATTCCAGGCAGGAATAGCTTAGCTAAGCCACTTAGGCCCAAAGAAAACGCCTCTCTCCTCCCCAGCCCTGACTTCTCTCCCTCTTCTCCTATCCCCTTTCCTCTCTTCTTCTCTCTCCTCTCCCTTCCTTAGGGGACAGACTCCTGGAGATCCCTGAGACAGGTTAGAATCTGCAAAGGTGCTGGAGGGCTGCCTGGAGGAAGAGTAAATCTAGCAGTCCTGATCTCTTGGCTCTATCAGCCTCAGCTGGGACCTGCAGGGGGCATGGGAGACAGCCCCGTCTGCCCAGCCCCTGCCCCCCACCAGCCCCTCACAGCTGGCCCTCCCCGGGGACAAGGCCCCTCTCTCAGCTCTCTCCCTAGAAGGGAGGCATTCTCGGCACCAGGTGCATTATGGTCAGAAATGCACGTGCATTCACTCCGGGCAGGACCCAGCACAGAGTCAGGGAGGTGACAGGGCTGACCCCAGCCTCCCCAGTGCAGGCATCAAGGTCAGAGGAGAGATGCCTGTGCGGCCACTGGCTTCTCTTCTCTGCCTTCCCCCATCCCTGGGCAGGATCTGAGAGGCCGTGGGTGCGGGGCTTCGAATGGGAAGGTATTCGTGGGGAGGGAGGTGTGAGCAAAGATGTAAAGTGGACGTTGGGGCTTTGAAGGTCAGATGCTATTCAAGTCCACTGGAAGGAGGGCCCAGGCAGGGAGGCAAAAGCAGACAGTATCAGGCAGCAGGTACGAATGAGAATCAGCCCAGGGAAGAGGCATTAGGGAGTGGTGGGGACTGGGGACTGGTGGGGCGAAAGGACTGTGTGCTCAGAGGGTGGGAACCTGAAAGGCAATGGACTCAGGAACTGACAGGCACCTGCAGTTCATTCATCACATGGCACTGGAAGGCCCTCCCCTGCTCTGGGCCTCAGTATCCCCATCTGTTCAATGAACATGCCAGCCTTATGCTATGTGAGGGCCGCCGAGCCATCAGCAGCCAGTGAAAGGGGATAAGCACGGGCTCTCTGGGTAAATGGCGGGTCACACAGACACCGCGTGGGAGGTGGAAACCGGAGCTCATGCCCTAGCCCCCCATCCCCTCGCCACCCCTAGCTGTCCCACCCCAGAAGGCTGCTTCGCCTCCCTGACCCTCATCTACGAAAAGAAGACCAGACACAGGCCCTGAAGAGTAAAGAAGACAACGCGCGTGTGGTCCCCAACGCGGGCCAGCACGGCCCCACGCGCCCCTTCCTGTGGACCTTGTGCGCGACGGCGGCCCTTTCCCGGCAGCCGTGCTCCGTTCTCCCCTCCCCAGAGTGAGCACGGTCCCCAGGGCTTGGTGGAGCGGGGACAGTGTGTCCAGCCCCGGGCGGGGGTTTTGATTTGCTGGGACTGGGCTGTGGAGGCTGGAGATGCTCCAAGTTCACCCTACCCCTCCGGCGGGGCCTCCTCTGCCCCGGGAAGGGGGAAGGCCTATCCGCAGACGGTGGTGGACAAAACCATTTATAACTGTGACAGGGTCTGTGCCAAAGCCGAAGCAGCACCCGGGGACAGCCCCCACCACTGCCCCGGCCTCCCTACCTCCACTGCCCTGGCCTCCCCACCTCCACTGCCCTGGCCTCCCAACCTCCATTGGCCCGGCCTCCCCACATCCACTGCCCCGGCCTCCCCGCCTCCACTGCCCCGGCCTCCCCTCCACTGGCCCAGCCTCCCTGCCTCCACTGCCCTGGCCTCCCAACCTCCATTGGCCCGGACTCCCCACATCCACTGCCCCGGCCTCCCAACCTCCATTGGCCCGGCCTCCCCACATCCACTGCCCCGGCCTCCCCGCCTCCACTGCCCCGGCCTCCCCTCCACTGGCCCAGCCTCCCTGCCTCCACTGTCCTGGCCTCCTCACCACCACCGTCCTGGCCTCCCCTCCACTGGCCCAGCCTCCCTGCCTCCACTGCCCCGGCCTCCCCACGTCCACTGCCCCGGTCTCCCAACCTTCATTGGCCCGGCCTCCTCCAAGCGAGCACAGACAGCACAAGGGAACAAGCCTCACCACGCCCCTCTCCCTCCAGGGCCCCACAGCCCTGCTACTGCCACCGCTGGGGGAGGGGACCTTACGCCCTCAGGGGCTCCCACACAGGACCCCCGACCCGGGGCTGTCCCATGGCTGGAGCTGACATCGCAGCACTCAGGGCCTGTCTGCCCGCGCTCCCTCGTAGCGACGGGGCAGGAGCCGTGCTGGCTTCTCGCGTTGAATGATCTCCCTCATCCTCGCCTGAGCCGCGTAAGACAGTCTTCATCACCTGTTACCCCAGACTGAAGTTCAGAGAGGGTGAGTGAGCTGTGCAGGTCCACACAGCCCGTAACTGGCCGAGTGACCCTGGAGCAGTCTCCACCCAGGGCTCCTGCACCAGGGTCTTGGGAGCCATCCCTGGGGGGCTTTGAGGGGGTGTGTCATGCGCAGAACAGCACCTCCACGCCCCCCACGTGGCCAGAAGCCAAAAGCCACGGTGATGGAAGCCAAGTCTGAAATCTACGCAAGAGAAATACTGTGAAACAAGCAACACTGTTTGCCGGGTCCCTAGCCCACCTGCCGGGTTCCTTCTCGAAACATGGCCTGCAGGCATCACCTCCACCCTGCGGAGCTGCAGATGCTCTGCCCCACTTTCCAAAGATGGAGACTGAGGTTCAGAGAGGCCAACCAATTCACTCAGGCTCACACAGCAGCTAAGAGGCCACACGGGACTGCGAGCTCCAGACCGTTGAGAGCTGAGTCTGTGGTGTCTGCTTTGTAAACACCCTGTGCTCAAACATCACCTCCGCAGCGGAGCCGCTCCGGCCCCGCCTGGAGCCCCTGAATTTTTTCTCCCCCGGATTCAAAGTCTGTTTGCTCCAGTAGCGTTCAGCTCTGGGAGCGCAGGGAGACTGGGCTAGTGCACCGCCAGTCCTCAGACCAAATCGGTAGGATGACTGGGTCAAGCCATTCATTCATTCATTTATTCATTCGACAAGTGTGTGATGAGCACCTATTATGTGCCAAGCCGAGTCCCAGGACTGAGGAGGCTGCAGCATCCTTGCCCTCACTGACCCTACATCCCAGGGGGAAAGGCAGATAATACAACAGTGAGCAGGTCCACAGGTGGCAAATGTCACATAGAGACGAGGTGAGAAAGAGCAATAAAGCAGGTCAAGGAGACGACGGGCGAGGAGCAGGGTGACCACACGCCTGGGCGCAGGGGGGCCGATTGCGGTTTAGACCCGTGTCCTGCGGCTCACCAGGAGGGACCCCTTTCCCCTTAACACTGTCCCGTCCAGATGACAAACTCTACGGTCACCCTCGTGATAGGTAGGAAGCCCTACCAGGATATCTTTGATCAGGTTGTGGGGCAGAAATGGTTACTTTTCACCGATACCGAGATAGAAGTATTTCCCAGCCGCCCTGCAGCTACGGAGAGCAGGTGACTCGGTCATGGCGAACGGAAAGAAGTCCTAAGTGTCTTGTGTCTGGACCCAGACACCCCGTGAGACGCTCTGGCACAAGGTGAGTTATCAGTCTGCAAATATTCGCTCCCTCCTCTGCCTGTCATGGAGTGACTCCTCCCGCCCCCCCTCCCCCTACCTGCTGATGGTGGGGTTGGCCACGTGATCTGCTTTGGCCGCTGAAATATGGGCGGGCTACACGCCACTCCGGATCCACTCCCCCGCCCCCAAAGCCACTTGAGATCCTCTCTGTATTCCTTCTCCTCCCTCTACAGCAGGCTGAATAGAAAGCTTATGGTGGGTTGCGCTCTTTAACCCAGGCCAGGCCTAGTTTCCAAATCCCAGTCCGCGCGCCCCACTGAAATTGCCGTAGACACAACCTTGCAGGCGATCCCCTTGGGGCAATTCCAAGCCTCTTGCCCAGCCCTGGGGGTGGAGCCAGAATCGCTGCTCCCTTCTCCTCCAAGTCAGGTTGGCGAGCATGGGCGGGGGTCTGCCTGCGGGGCGCGCTGGGCCCGCTGGAGAGAGGGAAGCCAGGTCTCTCTGTGTCTCGTCACCCGAAACACGAACTCGCGGGCAAATCTCCCAGTTTTTAAGCTCTTCGCCTTCCCTCTAGAGTTCCAGCCAGCCAGGAGCGTGGCGACCCGGTACGCGCGCGGCTCCCCAGGAGTCTGCCCAGCCAGGAGCACAATGGTGCAGTAGGTGCGCAGCTCCTCTAATCGTCCAGCCAGCCAACAGACACACGAAACGACGCTCAGCATCCCTCCTCATCAGGGAAATACAAANAAGCATCTGGTAGGGAGCCCCAGGAGGCCTGGGGGTGGGGGCCAGGGGGGGAACAGAGACACAAAATGGAAGAGTCTGGGACCCCTGAACCACTGGTCAGAGGTCAGCCACTCAGGGGATCCTCTGAGTAAACATAGGAATAAACACTCTTGACTTTGCCTGAGCAAGAAATACACTTTTATTGAGTTAGGTCACTGAGAGCTTGGAAGTTTTTATTACAGCAGTTGGCGTTAATTACCCTGACGATTATAAGCAGTCCATGAAGGCCTCTCAGAGGCCAGAACCTGTGAACAGAGATCTCAGGGAAGTGAGGGGCTGCACAGCACGTGCAAAGGCCCCGGGGACTCAGAAGACCCACTGCCGAGTCACATCCTTCAGCATCAGGCAGTGTTGCTTGGATTACATACCCTGCCCAGAACTTTGTTTTCTCCAGCATAAACTGGGACAGGCACCACCCCTGCTTTGTGCCCCGCAGGTTCGAGGTGGGGAGGCTGATATGGCTGTAGCTGCGGGAGAAGGGGGGGGGGGCTGTGACGACAGGCTGCTCTTGCCTCAGCCAGCAGACCGCCACTCTCCATTCTGAATGGCCCAGAAGGCACTGGCATGGTGACCCCATATACTGAGACCCAGTCGAGGTGACGCTTACCCCAGGAAGGTGTCGCTGGCCCTGATGGGATTCACCAGATCACCTGACAGACTCTGAATTCAGGGGTTTCAGCCCCTCTGGAAAATGCAGCAGCACCGGTTGTGACCCTTCTGGAATCCAGGGAGGAGGGAAGGCCCAAATGGTTATGCGCTGCCTGGGCCTGAACTAGGCACTTACACAGCTGTCCCCCCAAGCCCCACACACAAGTCTCCAAGGAGGCCAGCATTCCTGACCCTGGCCACACTGCCTCAAGCACCCGGGGCTAAAACAGAATCCTGGGCACAGCAGAAACCCAGCTTTAAGCCACCTTAAGTATCGCGAGATTCCTACCCCCCACACGCCCGGTGCCGGGTGTTACAGATGCACTACGTCTAATCTTCCCAACCTCCTATAAGGCAGCTATGATCCCCCTTTCCAGATGAAGAAACTGAGGCTCAGAGAGGCCCAGGTTCAGACTGAGTGGCAGTGGCGGGGGGCGGGGGATTCTACCCCAGATCAACCTGGTCCACAGCTTACAATCTTTTTTTTTTTTAATGTTTTATTTATTTCTGAGAGAGAGAGGGAGAGAGAGAGAGAGACAGCGTAAGCAGGGGAGGGTCGGAGAGAGAGGGAGGTACAGAATCTGAAACAGGCTCCAGGCTCTGAGCCGTCAGCACAGAGCCTGACGCGGGGCTCGAATCCACGAACCGTGAGATCATAACCGGAGCCGAAGTCGGATGCTTAACGGGCTGAGGCACCCAGGCGCCCCTCACAGTCTACATTCTTGCCACTGAGTACCAAGCCCGGAATCGCTATGGGCATTTCAGTACCCATCTCACAGATGTGGAACAGAAGGGGAAAATGAACTACCCAAGGTCACACAACTAGAAAACGATGCAGCCGGATGGGAAGATGGGTGAATGAAGCCAGGTTCTTGGCCAGGACCCTCAGAAAGACACCCAGGATTTCCACGACCTGCCCACATCATTGGGGCAAGTTGTGGGGGCTGGGCTGCCACTGAGGCCCCGCGGTATGTGGACCAGCTATTTCGCTGAGTGACGCTGGAGAGGCAGGTCTGTCTCTGGGCACCCAGCCAAGGCGGGGGAGGCGGGACATAACACCCCTTATTATTAGCAACATTAGCTCCATGATTTGCGGGCATTCGCAGTATCGACACTAATGATTAGCACAGCAATGGGCCTGAGCCTCTGGACCGCGCCGGAATGCCCACCCCTCCCTCTGTGCGTGTCAGCCTTGCCTTGCAAGGTCCGCTCAGGTCTGTCCCTCCCCCTGAAGCCTTAGGGACTGTCCCAGTCCCCACAGCCTTCCCTGAATACCAAGTGCTCCCCACTACGTCCACCCACCTCCCCAACAGGCTTGCTGGCCCTGTCTCTCGGCACCGACCAGCACAGGGGCTGTGCCACAGGCTGCGCACACGGCTGGTACACAGCTGGCCAGGCTGCTGGCGAGGTGAGGTGGGCTGCGGGGGTGTCTCGAAGAACACACAGAGCCCTGAACCCTCGCCACACGCCCAGCCTGTCAGGGGTGCCTGGGAGGGCGAGCATGTCTCCTCGCTGCCATAAGAGCTCATGGGCACTTCGTTCAAGCATTGGGTTTATGCGCCGGCTTTTTATTTTTTNACGAACCGCGAGATCATGACCTAAGCGAAAGTCGGACGCTTAACCGACTAAGCCACCCAGGCGCCCGGCGCCGGCTTTTTAAATGAGTATAAACCATTAACTTGTTTGCACCGGGGCAGACGGGCTACTCTGTACTTGAATAGAAACCACCTCTGTCACTCAAGGATAAAATGTTCGTTCTTCAAATTATGCAGGCTTGTTTTTTCCACAAACAAGAAATTTCCCTATTTCTTCTAACACAATGAGATAAGCTGTAATATGAGCTCTCCTGCTCACTGGGCCCCGCGCTCCTTGACCCGACAAACCTCTCCTGCGTCCTTTCTGTGCTCGACCTTGTGCTGAGCCCCAGGGATGCAGGCCAGGGGAACGGGGGTCAGGGATCCTGCCCTGATGCAGCTTATACTCAGGTGTGTGGTCACCAGCCTGGATTCTAGAGCTAAACTGCCTTCGAATCCCATTTTGGGCACGAACTGGCTGTGTGGCCTTGGGCAAGTTACTTAACCTTGCTGGGCTTCTGTGTCGTCATCTGTAAAATGGATATACTAACAGTACCTCTCTCACAGGGTTGTTGTGAATTTGAAATGAGTCATGTGTCTGAATGCCTAGAACAGTCCTGGTACGTAAGGGGGAGAACATTTTCAATAATAATAAATTCTCACGGGGGCGCCTGGGTGGCTTAGTCAGTTAAGCCTCCGACTTTCGCTTGGGTCATGATCTCGCGGTTCGTGGGTTCGAGCCCCGCGTCGGGCTCTGTGCTGACTGCCAGCTCAGAGCCTGGAGCCTATTTCAGAGTCTGTATCTCCCTCTCTCTCTGACCCTCCCCTGCTCACGCTGTCTCTCTCTCTCTCTCTCCTAGAAATAAATAAAAATATTTTTTAAAAAATAATAAATTCTCACGGGGAATCAGATGATAAACAACAGACAAATGACCAAGCAAAACACTAATGATAGCAAAAAATGCCCTAAAGGGCGGCTCAGATATGTTCATAGAGAGAGAAAGAGAGAGAGAGGGGGAGATGGAGTGGCCAGGGAGGGCATTTCTTAGGCCTTTTTATTTGAATTGAGCCCTGCAGAAAGGGAAGGCAGCAGCTGTGGGAAGGTCCCGCTAAGAGCGATCCAAGTATAGGAAAGTCCAAGTTCAAAGGCCTGAAGGCTGGACAGCTCCGAGCCAGTGGAGAAGAAAGCCGGAGGCCAGAGGGGCCGCAACAGCGTCAACATGCAGGAGAGGGGGACAAGGTGAGGTTGGAGAGGCGGCCACCACCGATGGAGAGGCAGGGGGAGGAGTGGGATTTGGCTTCAAGTACAATGAGGAACCTTGAAGGGTTTTAAGCCTGGAAGCAATATGATCTGATTTACATTTTAATAACATCTCTCTGGACACCGGAGGAGCTGAGCGCAGGGGGGTGAGGGGTGGCAGCCACGGAGACCAGCCGGGGAGGCCGCAGCAGGGGCAGCACCACGGCGGCCTGGACCGGGGTACCAGCCACGGTGCAGAGAAGCAGCCAGACTTGCAGTGTGTCGGGGGAAGAGCCCCCAGGACTTGTTCCCAGGCCGGACTTGGAGAATGAAAGAAAAGAGAGGAATCAAGGCCGACTCCATTTTTTTTGTTGGTGTTTCTGGCATCTTTTAGGAGACACCCATTTTATTTCTGATCCTGCCATGAACTCGCTGTGTGACCTTGAGTGTGTCACCTAACCTCTCTGAGCCTTGCTTTCCTCATTTATTAATTTAGGGGTAATGTTACCTGCCCCCTTACAGGGCTTGCTGTGAGGATCCATCAAGATAAGGCACAGAGATGGAAAGGCTCTGAACAGAGAAGCAGGGGAAAGGGCTTGGGGGTGGCACGCAGGGGTGCTGGGCCAGATTCTGGTCTTACCTGGGACCCTCGGTGGCTCTGACTTTGGCCAGAAACCAGTTCTAGGTCCCTCGCCCATCAAAGGAGGCTGAAACGGAATGATCCTCTAGCTTAGAGGACCCACCCCTGCCTGGCCCCAAAGCAGGTGCCAGGAGGTGGGAGGGGTGTGGCTGGGCTGGCGGGTGGGGCAGCCTGGTCCCTCGCCACAACTCTTCCCTGCCTTGGAGCCAAGCTCCCTGGAGGCACTGGGCCAGGGTCAATTGCAGAGGTGCAATGTAGGTCTGCCACAGCCTCTTTGTCTGAAAAAAGTGGGAGGGACAGTCCCCAAACTGCTTAAGCCTGCTGGCCCAGGGCTCCAAACTGTCTTCCCTCACGGTTTACCGGCCGTCGGGAACTGATGGACGGTGGGGAGGGTCCACCCAGTATGGCACTCAATCCTTAAATACTCTCGTTCTGTCCATTAGATGGGTGTCTAAATGGGATCAGAGAAGGCAACAAATGGCCCAAGGTCACACAGCAAAGCCCATGCTTCGTCCACTGCCCTAGCTGAAGCCACACATGTCTGCATGAAAAGACCAAGCGGGGCTTCTGTATCTTCCTGCCTGGGTGGGCTTGGGCAAGAGACAGAACGCAGCCCGCAAATATTTACTGAAGGGACGAACGAAGGAGTGACTGAAGTCCTTCCCAGCTCTGGGCTCCACCCCCTGATAGAGCCTTGACCTTGATAGGGGAGCCCAAGGGCAGCTGGCGGTGGGATTTATCTAACCTCCGTCCTCAGGCTAGCGAGTGCCCCTGCACATTATGAGCGTGCCGTGTTCCCTGCCCTGAGAAGCCGACATGAGTGATGTCATTTCATTAGGCCCTCCCCACCCCTCTGTTTGGACTCCAAAACATCTACATAAATTACAGCCCCAATATTTATGGCTTCCAGGTTGTTCTGGCAAGAACGTGTGTGCACTCCGTGTCCCGGCAGAGAGAAGGTCACCCTAGGACTCTGTCTCCCTTCCTCGGTCCCTGTCTTGGGGCCCAGGGCCTGCTGGGGCAGTAGGGAGCTGTGG
>NW_027532008.1:10001067-10015187 GCF_008692635.1 Crocuta crocuta
CTCAGGGGGCCTGGGGGGAGGGGGGAGGGGGGCCGTGCACCGGGGAGAGAGGGAGGTGGGGTTTACAGCGGCTTTTCACATGGTTGGTTTTACCATTAACTTTGAATGCCTTTGTGGGTCTATAAAGTTCCCCATGGTGGTTTATAGGGAGCATGAATCGAGAAAATTGGTGGCAAAAACAGGGTAATGGGTGGCTTTCACACACTCACACAAGGGTCAGGCAACAAAGGCAAAGAGGTGCCATCTCGCCACAAAAGCCATTCCAGTGATAAAAGAAAAATTCACATAAATTCCTTTCTGTTTTCGCCCCCAAATTCTGTGCCTCCGCACACAGAAATGGCAGGCAGGACGATCACCCCGGAGTCAATGGTGGTCATCTCTGTGTACCAGTATTTTCCTTTTTGTGCCTTTCTAAATGCTCCAAATTATTTCCAGCTTTCGGATATGACTTTTGTAATTGGGGAGAAAGTGGTTTATAAAAGTCAGATAATCCAAAACGGCAGGAAGGAGGGTTTTGTGAGGCACCCACGATTCACTCACAGTAATAACCCATCCCGGGGACCCTATTCGGGCACCGCATCTTATTCTCGACACGATTCTCCAGCTTGAAAGGTGGGGAAACTGAGGCATGGAGATCGAAATGTCTTACTCAAGGGCACGCAGAAAAAGGGGCCCGACGGGAGCCAGCACCCTCCCCCTCCCAGCATGGCCTTCACCCCTCTCTGTCCAGGCTCCCTGCTGGTCCAGGGGTGGGAGGCTACAGCTGTCAATGCTCAGACGGGTGAGGGCTTTCACTTTGGAGGGGCCCTGGCAATCTCTTTGGGTGGTCTGAGGGGCTGTGTTTAGTGGAGGCTTCTCTGGTCAGACTCATGACCCTGGTTGCCTAGAACCTGGTAGTGTCTTCAGGGGTACAGGGAGCGGCATCTAGAAGCTTCCAGAAGGTTCCAGAGCCAGGCTAAGCCAGGTCAGGATTGAGCAGAGGCAGAGGCTGGGTGTGGAAGGAAAAGTGTGGAAGGAGAAGGGGGTCAGATGCCCTCAGGGATGGGGAGTGGAGCCAAATTAGCTGCTTCGGTCACAGGCAGCAGAGGCGGCGGAGGAAATGGGGAGCAGCCCCACCTCTGGGCAGGGCCTGGCTGGAGGGGGTGCAGAGGAGGTACGGTCTGTGAATTACCTGGGGGCCCCAGGCCTCCCCACTCAATTCAGACTTCCTGAGAGAGTGCCCTGTCCTAGGGAAGGGGTGTGACGCAGGCCCTGGGCTGGGGGATGGAGACCTCTTCAGACCCAGCCCTCCTTCCTCTGCGTGCACCCTCCCAGAGACCGCCATGCGAAAACGTCATGGACCGGAAACAACGGACACTCACATTCTCTTTAGATTGAAACGTGATAGGTGCTGGAGGGCTGACTCCACCTTCAGGGGGCTCCTGCGCTGATGTGGGGAGACAGAGCCCTGACATCATGAGTCTTGGTCTGATGGTGGGGGAGACACAGCTTTCCCTGGGGAGTCCTGAGTCTGATGGGGGAGACACAGCCTTCCCTGGGGAGTCCCGAGTCTGATAGGGGAGACAGCCTTCCCTGGGGAGTCCAAGTTTGATGGGGCCCTGGGGAGCCCCGAGTCTGATGGCGGAGACACAGCCCTCCCTGGGGAGGCCCCAAGTCTGATTGGGGGGGACAGAGCCCTTCCCTGAGGAGTCCCGAGTCTGATGGTGGGAGACACAGCTCTCCCTGGGGAGTCCCGAGTCTGACAGGGGAGACATAGCCCTCCCTGGGAAGGTCCCGAGTCTGATGGGGGAGACATGTCCCTCTACCATTTGAGAACTTCCAACCCCACAGAGAAGACCCTCGTCCAGAAAAGAGATCTTTAACAGAGACACAGAAATGAAGGTGCAGGCCCGCTGGGTTATCTGTTTTACTGACCTCCTGAGTGACTCAAAACCCAGAAAGAGGGAAAGGCACAGAGAACATCCAGGAACGCCTCCCCACGGAGGTGATTTCTCTGGCCCCTGAAAGTCCCACCCGGCTCTGCCAGGCTCTCAGGTGACGGCAGCTAACAAGGCTGGCTCCCTGCCCCCAAGGAGTTCCCCATGTGGCAGAGGAGGGCGCTGGACACTAACAAGGACAGCAGGGACTGGACACCCAGGTAATGCGTGCAGGTCGGGAGTTTGGATTTGATGCCTCGGCACTGGGGAGCCATAGGGAGTTTTAAGCAGGGGGGAGAGTGATCAGATTGGTGATTTGAAATGATCAGCTGGGCTGCCAGGAGGAGGAGGGTATGGGGGAGGCGTAGAGAGGTAGGGGACTAAGGGAGCGGCCCAAGGGCCTGGTGGCAGAGGACGTGGAACAGAAGTCCTGAAGCTCTGCCCCCGGCGCCCCCCCAACAGAGGGAAGATGGGGTCCCATGCCTGCATCTGCACAGCTGCCTGGCTGGCGCCCAGGGCACAGGTCCAGGACCCTCCCCTGCGGATGCCTCCTGGCCTGGGGGGGCCCTCCCAGCAGATGGTGGGCAGCACTCTGAGGCACGTGGGGGCCCAGGTCAGACAAGGCCCAGTGCAGGCCCTGGGACACCCCGGGGTCCCCCAGACTGGGAGAGCCAGAGACACGCCAGAGCATAGCCTCCGGTTTCCCCATCGAAGCAATCGGGTCCTGGCTAGACCTTCAGCTGCCAAGGCCACGGGCCACCCCTGCCGGCCGAGTCCTCCATCTGGCTGGGCATCTGTCCCACCGGCCAGCAAAGGCTTCAAACCAGGCAGTGCAGGGGGCAGGCCGAGGCCCGAACTGACCCATCCAGGAGAACAGCTAATAAGCCCCCCAATTTGCATATATGCAAACAAGGCTCCACTGTCGACAGAGCAATTAGCATAGCCTACTGCCTGGCCAGGCCACAGGGATTGGCCACAGCGCCTGGGGCCTTATCTGTTGGGCTCGGAGCCTGGCTTCTCCGCTGAGGCCTGGCTGGGTGGACTGGTGATCAGGTCCCAGACTGGGCCTGACGCGCCCTTCCAGAGGGCAAAGGAGCCTGCACGGGGCTTCTGGAGAGGGACGGGGAGGGCCCAAGGCGATAGGAATTATCTCTTGGTCTTGGCCTCTTATCTTTCATTTTGGGCACAATCTTGGACTGAACATGGGACATGTGATCAGCTCTGCTAATCCGGCAAAGGGGGACAAGCTCAGGCTTTGACTCCAAGAAGCCTGAGCTCTAATCCTCAGTCTATACCATCTGCTGCAGTGTAACACGGGGCAAGTTAACTGACCTCTCTGTGCTGCAGTAGTTTTCATTTGAAAAATGGAGACAATGCCTCCTACCAGGCTATTGAGGGGATGAAAAGAGTCAAAGAGTCCTTAGAGGGGCTCCCGGGGGGCTCAGTCGGTTAAGCACCTGACTCTTGATCTCTGCTCAGGTCACGATCTCACGGTTTGTGAGTTCAAGCCCCACATCGGCCTCTGCGCTGACAGCACAGAGCCTGCTTGGGATTCTCTCTCTCTCTCTCTCTCTCTGTCTCTCTCTCTCTCCCTCCCTCTCTCTCTGCCGCTCCCTGCCTCAAGCTCACTGTCTCTCAAAATAAACATTTAAATAAAAAAGAGTCCTTGGAGGTGAAGTGCAAGGTGTACAGTAGGTGCTCATTAAAGGCCATCCCCTTGTCACCAGTCAAGGTTTGTGACAGAATGGGAAGCACACAGTTGGTTCTCTCCAGCTTCTCCTCTCCTCATTCTGCTGGGTTTGGTTTTGCTCATTTTTCATCTTGACAGTGTTTTAAATTGTGTAAAGCATACTTCCATCCAAAAACCTAGGAAGCTGCTGGTGAAGTTGGCTGGGGACGTGTCCCCATTTCGCAGATAAAGAAACTGAGGCCCAGAGAGGTGAAGCAACTTGCCCAAAGTCATCCAGCATCTCGGCAGCAGATCAGGGCATCCAGCCTCCCGTGCTTTCTGGCCACGGCGGCTGTGGGAGGGCCGCGGCGCCCTGCCCATCCGAGCACCGCCCTCCCCCCTCCTCTCTCGAACCTCTCAGGCCATCATTCTGTTCCACGTACCCTGCTCCAGGCTCCCTTTCCGCGGAGTCTGCCATTCTGCTGACTGCCAGTGGAGGACCTGGTGACAGCCAATCGCACCCCACCAGAGAGCGGGAAGTTACTCCTCGAGTCTAACTGCAATTTCTCTTGCTTTAAAACCAACTTGTAGCCTCTTCAATTTTTTTTTTAATCATTGGCAGGTGGGCTCAGCACTCTCCTCGTTAAATACCATTGTTATCATCAAAATAAGTAGAAATGAAACAACGCAGGCCTCGAAGCTTTCAGCTCCCTCTCTCTGTCTCTGTCTCTCTCCCTCTCCCTGGCTTCCTCACCAGAGGACACCCTGACCTTAAGGTCCTGGACCCTTCCTTCCCAAAGCCACTTCTCATCATCTTGGAGGTTCCTCTTTCTTCAAGGGCCAGCTTGTCCGGCATCCTGTCCCACGTGGTGACCCCAGGAGGTGGTGAGGAGGAAGAAGTGGGGGAAAGGAGCTGAGGGCCCGGAGTCCTTCCCATGTGGGCTGGAAGCCATCATCACTCCATGTCATCTGTGCTGACATGTGTCGAGGGCTGCGAGGAGCAGAGGGTGTGAGACACACACATGCGCGCACACACACACACACACACACATGCACACACGCATGCACTCCTTCCTTCCCCCAAAGGACCACAGCAAGGACATGTGGTCTCCGGCCTCAGAGAAGGGATGGGGAGAAGGCACAGTCAGCCAAGGGTTATAATCTTGGGTTTAATGCCAGGAAGGAAGGCAGCCTGTGGGAGCACAGAGCAGGGAACCCCTCACCAGGCAAGTATAAATAAAAGGGTGGTCAAGGAAGGCTTCCAAGAAGAGGTGACTTCTGAACTGAATCCAGAGGGACATCCTGGCATGAGCCGGGTCAAGAGGAAGGGAAAGGCAGAGCCGGCAGAGGGAACAGGAGGAGCAGACGCACAGAGACGAGGCGGCCGCACGTAGTGTGTTTGATGAACCGGGGTACTGCTCACAGGAGCGTCTGCCCGACGGCACGTGCACATAGACTCTGTTCTGTGTCTTACGACCCACGGAATCCCCACAGCCACCCCAAAGGTAGGCACATCAGTGGCTTGGTGTGCTGCCCCCCGCCCCCACGGATCACAGATCACAGTTCAAGTGCAGGTAGCTTCTCTGGGAGGTGACCCAGGAAACGCCAGTGAGAGAAGGCAGCCGAGGGTGGGTGTCTTACCACGCCAGCCCCCAGCCCCTGTGTGCACCTGGAGCCCCATCCCACTGGCGATCTCAGGGAGCCGGTGTAGAAGATGCTTCTAGAATATCCAATTGAGACTAAGGATGCGGGGCATCCACCCTGTCCTGATGCTTCCTATGCATCCCGGGTTGGGGGATGCTTTCAGGGACACCGGCTCCCTGCACTTCCGGCCCACCCGTGCCTGGACAAAGGGTGCTGCTCCCGTGCCAGTGAGCAGATCTGGGCTCTCTGGGAGGGGCCGTGGCTACTACCATATTAGCCCCAGCTCATGCTGAGGAAACTGAGGCCCGGAGCACACGGGCGCCCAGGTCACAAGCCAGCACACTATGGGGCTCAAACCCAGGGCCTGGAATCGTAACCACGGAGCCTCGATGCCCACCAGTAAGCCTACCCATGACAGGGGCCCCAGAGATCCAAGACTGCTGGAATGAGAGAGGGTGAGGTACATCCCCCAGGGAGCCCCGAGACGGAGGCGCTGGGGAGCCCCAAGGACCTCAGTCAGTGCAGCCCAGACAGGGCCTTCCCGGAGCCCTAGGCTTTCAGGCTGAATTGGGCTTCCTTTCCTATGGTTCAACGGCCACATTTTCCCGGCCCAAACTAGAACTTCTTGTAGACAAGGCTTCCCCGGTGGAAAAGGAAGAGTGTAAAGTCTTACAAAGGTTTAATGTTTTGTTTTGTTTTTTAATTTATTTCTAGGAGAGAGAGAGACAGCGTGAGCAGGGGAGGGTCAGAGAGAGAGGGAGTCACAGACTCTGAAACAGGCTCCGGGCTCTGAGCTGGCAGTCAGCACAGAGCCCGACGCGGGGCTCGAACCCACGAACCGCGAGATCATGACCTAAGCGAAAGTCGGACGCTTAACCGACTAAGCCACCCAGGCGCCCCAAGTCTTACAACGGTTTAAACGTTAGCCTGCATTTGATTCTATATTTCACACATTCTCTTTATTGAAAAGGATTTAAAAATACTTGCAACTGGGGCCCTCCCGGAGGATCTAGAAAACACAGTCTCGGATCTAGAAAATACGATAGCTGGGGTCGCACACAGACGTACCAAGGTCAACGGTTATGGATGTGGGTTTTGTAGTCCTAGCCAGGACCTGGCACACAGCAGGTGCTTATCAAGTGCATGATGATGAAGTGTCTGGGTTTGAACGTTACTCTCCCACAGATTCCGTGAGCGGCACTCTCCGTGCCTCAGTTTCCTCGTCTGTCAGTAATACAGTCCGCTGGGAAGGGGGTTTAGGTGCCATCTTTCAGGGAAAGCCTCCTGGCAGGAGCGTGGCTCGTACTGCGTGCTCAGGGGCAGGGGCAGATCATGGGGTGAGGAAGCAGTGCTGGGCTGGCATCCTGAGCACCCCCTCTGCAGAGGAGACCCCACCACGGCCACACTGGGCCCACGTGTGTAGGCCAGAGCAGCAACGCCCCAAAGAGACGTTCATTCAATGAGAGCAGGGAGCGGTGAGAGCAAGTAATAGGTGGATAAATACCCCAACGCCCTGAGGTGTGTCCTGCACTGCTTCTCGGCCAGCCTCACTGCATCTTGTACCATTTTTCCTTCCTTTTCCCGTCTCACTCCTTCCCTCCCTTGCTGGTGTTTCCTGAGGTCACTCCCAAGTAAACTACCCGGCAACCACAACCGAATCCTTGCCTCAGGCTCTGCTTTGATGGGAAGCCCCCCCCCACCCCGAAAGCAAATGATACAGTCCCCGGCACTAAATACCCGAGGAGTACGTGACCCGCAAATACCACCCTTGTTCCTGCTTCCTTCTCAGGCCGTCCAGGGATTGAGTGAGATAAACAGCAGGACAAAGATGAGGAATAGAAGAAAGCGAGGCCACACGTCCTGCGAGGGATTATTATATTTCCGCGGTGAGATAAGGGTCTTAAAGCTCGCTGATTCCGCAGCCTGCGTGTGGGGCTCAAGCATGGTCTCTGGTTCTGTTAATCCCCGCTCGGCCCTGCCTGTCACTTAGGGCCCCGTTCTCTTCAGCCTCAACCCTGGGGGGCAGAGGAACGCCTCCCTGAGATGGATCTGAGCTCATCAACTTTGCCGCGAGACAAAGAGGCCCCTCCACGCTGGCGACCGGGTGGTGGCTTCATTCAAGGCTGAGCCCTGCCACCCACCTGCTGTCCATACTGCAGCAGGTCCCTCCCGGCTCTGCTCTCAACCTTCCCGACCCGAACAGGTGCGGACGAGAAAGCCTCGGAACAAGGGGCAAGAGCCAGGAGCTAGACTGCCGGGGAAGGAATCCCAGCTCTGTCACTCACTAGCTGTGTGGCTTCGAGTCAGTTACTCACCCACTCTGTGCCTCTGCTCCCTCATTTATAAAATGGGGAAAATAATAGAGTCTAACTCAGGGATGTTTTAATTCAGGTTAAACACATTAATATTTATAAAGCGTTTACAACAATGCCCGGTGCGCGGTAAGTACTACACAAATATTTGTTAAATAAATACCTATACTGCTTACCGCAAAGGGTTGGGGTAGAATCACAAGATGATAAATATGTGGAAATCCCTTGGACGTGGAAAAGTCCCCACAAATATATCACGGTTATGAATTCTCTCTCTATCTCCGTTTTCCCCAAGGGGCATCCCTCCATGGATTTTGCAGTCAGTGCACAGAGAAGGGACTCTAAAGTCCCACAGAGCAGTGAGGAAATGTGGTGCTGTCCCCTCAGCCGCCAGGGGACCTGGAGCACGTGGCTTCACACCTCGGAGCCTCAGTTTCCCCTTCAGGGGTAATAATGGTGTCCATCTCTTAGGGTGAGGTGAACCTTAGAGGGAAGACAGGTGAGGGAGGTGTCTGCCCCCTGAGGGGCCCGGGCAGCGTGACCTTCCCTCCCCAGTTCCCCGAAGGAAGCCATTTGGCTTCTCTGGGGTTCAGGTCCCGCAGCCCGAAACGTCAGTTCGTTCCCTGGCTGGTGGGAGCCTGGGAGAGCTGGTGCACGTGAGAGCTTGAGCCCAGGCCTGGGGGAGGCTTATGCTCAGTGACAGCCCCACTTTCCTGCAGAAAAATCTGTTGATCAATCTAAATCGCCGAGAATCCCCTAATCTCCCAGGCGTGGCCATGGAACTCTGTGTAGGATTTCTCTGCCTCGCTGTGATTCAGAGGCCCTGTTGGGGCACGTCTGTCCAGCTGAGTAGGCTGGTGGGGACAGGGCCAGCACAGAGCCCGGTCTTACTGAACACGGTCCCAGGGAAGGACCGAACTCGGGTGCCCAGAAGTCTCAGGAGCCGTGGGTCCATCCGGAAGGTGGGGGCTGGAGAGGCCTTTGGGGTCAGGGGCAAGAGAGGAGCACGGGCCAGCCTCGGCATCCACCCGCCATGGCCGAGAGAAGCCCAGAGATGTTTGCGAGAAGGCTCTGGCTCTCATGTGCCTGGCCTGCTCTGGCCTAATGTGTTTGCCTAAATGCTTATGTCCCAGATAAGAGGCCTCGGAGATGAGCAGATAGCGCCTGTGAGTAATTAACCCTGCCCCTTGGGAACTGAGCTGGCATCAGAGCCAGACCTACAGAAGAACCGGACCATAAGGGCGGACTGGAAGCTTCTGAGGTCCTGTCTGCAGGGACCAGAACATCCCTCCCCGGTCAAAGGGAGTTTGAGATGACTGTCCCATCCCCCACCTTGCAGAAGGGAAAATGAGGCCCAGAGAGGGTGAGGTACCCAACCGGGTGACACAGAGTGGAACCGAGTCTCTAGACTGTCAGCATAAAACCAACTCCCCAGAGAATGCAGAGTGAAAATGTCACAGGTGGGAGAGGATTCTCCTGCCATTCATCCATTCATTCGTTCACTCATTCATTGGCTCATTATTCAACTAAGAGCAGCTGGCCGGGCGCTGTCCGAGGTGCTATAACCTCTCCCACTAGTTTGTAGATGCCGGAAGGTGTGGACCACACCTGTCCCGCTCGCCGCTACCTCCCCGAAGCCCAGAATGTAATTAGAGCTTGACAACAGTCTCCCAGATAGGAGATTTACCACACTTAATACCACCTGCAAAGAAAAGGAATTCTTATTCTCATTTTACAGTTAGGAAAGCAAGGTTCTGAGAGGTAAGGGGACAGGCCCATGTGGTCATTATGAATTCATTCATCAAGAAATAAATACTGGCTGCACACCTACAATGATAAGCAAGCAGACTAGGCCCTTCAGGGGTTCCCAGCCCAACAGAGGGGACCAATACCCTGACCGTGTGTGATTATACAGTGAGGTGGGGGTCAGGGGAGAAGGGCCGTGACTTCATATTCTCAGCATCCAAGGTCATGTGGAAGAGGGAAGGTCTGAAGATGAGAAGGTGGCCTTTGTCAGACACAGAAACTGGGGGCTCAGAGAGGTGAGGTGCCTCACCCAGCGCCACACAGTGGGTGTGTAGTGGAGCTGGGGTTCAAGCCCGGCCACACTGCAAACCCGCTCTCCTTCCACCATATCCGGGAAGTGGGAGAGGCCTGGGGCAGGGGCTGGAGCAGAGAGGGTGTGCTGGTCGGCCGAAGGCAGACAGGGCTGGAAGTCCCTGGCTCCCCGTGGATGTGGACGATGCAGGGCAGAGGCCTGGTTTCACCCCCAGCCTCAATGAATGGACGTCTTGAAGCCAAATCCAGCTTTCTCCTCTCCCTCCCCCTCCTCCTTTATGGAAACACTAATTTTAGCCAGCCACAAAGTCAGCCTGAGCTTTTAAAAATGGACTGATTTATGCTTTTCCTTAATTGCTCCAAAAGAGCGCTTTGCATCTAGTGGGAGAGAGAATGAATATAACTCTATTTAGGTTAAAAATTTAAAACCAAATTCTCACTGGCCTGGCAAGAAGAGAGAAATGCACTTAACCCTGTCTCAGTGGACCCCCCCGACGCCCTTCCTCTGTCTGCTCAGAGCCTCCCTGTCTGCTTCACAGGCCCAGACTCTGCCAGGGGAGAGCGCAGGCAAACACAGCGGGGGGTGCCCACCGGCCACTCAAGTGAGGGCAGGGCACTTGGTAACAACGCCCTGGGGAGATCTGCAAAATCTCCCTTCTGACAGCCCCAAGAGGCAGTCAGGGCCCCAAATCTGCTGCTGGGGCAAAACTTTGCAGTCATTTCCCAACTTGGGGGCTCAGTGCATCCCCAGGTCTTCTCGGCCAGCCCTCTGCCTGCCTGCTGAGGCTTCCAAGGTTCTGCCCAGATTCAAATACTGACCTTTCCAGAGGATTTCTAAGAATTCCATTCAACTGAAAACCACTTGCCACTTACCATGCTAAGAAATGGGAGTCTAACAGTTGACAAGGCAGGAATACCCCACGGGACTGACCATCAATCTTTAGGTTCCCTAGTCATAGGTCAGTGTGGCTTGACTCACTAATTATCATTTCAACCATCCATGTACCCACCCACCCACTCTTCTACTCACCCACCCATCCATCCTTCCGTCTTTCATCCACTCACCCACCCATCCACCCATCTTTCATCCATCCACCCACCCACCCACCTACCCTTCATCCATCCATCCAACCACTCACCTACCCATCCATCCACCCACCATCCACATACCCTTCATCCATCCACCTATCTACCCACCTACCTTTCATCCATCCACCCATCCACCCACCCAGCCACCCATCAACTATCCATCCATTCTCCATACATCCATCTTCCATCCATCCATCCATCCATCAATCCAAACATTTAATAAATACCTTTCCTGTACTCGAAGAATTCTGTTACAGAAATTATTTTTTTAAATATTTTTAATGTTTTCTTTATTTTTGGGGGGGGGTAGCATGAGCAGGGGAGGGTCAGAGAGAGAGGGAGACACAGAATCTGAAGCAGGCTCCAGGCTCTGAGCTGTCAGCACAGAGCCCGACACGGGGCTCGAACCCATGAACTGTGAGATCATGACCTGAGCCGAAGTCGGATGCTAAACCGACTGAGCCACCCAGGCGCCCCATTCTGTTACAGAAATTAATAAGACAAGGTAAATAAGACAAACAGGAACTCTATCCTTATTGATTTCATGGAGTAAGTGAGGTAGGTAAGTAAACAGGGCATTTATTAAAGCAGAGAAGGCAGCTGGCTCCAAAATTCCATGCATACACACACACACACACGCACGCACGCACGCACGCACGCACGCACGTACAACATGGAACGGACTCCAGGATGCTAATGCCACCTCCATACACATTTCCCAGACGTTCTCTACTTTCTCTTTCCTCTCCCACTGGCTGGAAAGGAGGACTACGAAGCCCCAAGAGACGGAAGAGCTACAAGATGGAAGNACACGCACGCACACACGCACGCACAACATGGAACGGACTCCAGGATGCTAATGCCACATCCATACACATTTCCCAGACGTTCTCTACTTTCTCTTTCCTCTCCCACTGGCTGGAAAGGAGGACTACGAAGCCCCAAGAGACGGAAGAGCTACAAGATGGAAGGAGCTTGGATCCCTGAGTCTCCACATGAAGGAAAGGCTCCTGCCTAGAAAGATGCCTGCAAGGGTGCCCGGCTGGCTCCGTGGGCTAAGCGTCCGACTTCGGCTCAGGTCACGATCTCATGATCGTGATTAGTGAGTTCGAGCTCCACGTCGGGCTCTGTGCTGACAGCTCAGAGCCTAGAATCTATTTCAGACTCTATGTCTCCCTCTCTCTCTCTGTGCTTCCCCCACGCATGCTCTGTCTCTCTCTCAAAACCAAAAACACTAAAAAAAAAAATTTTTAGAAAGATGCCCGCAATGTCTCCTAAAACCAACTTTCCACTGAGTGTGCGTCACAAAATCTGGGGGGCTTGCTTGTGACATCAGCAAGTGCTGCCCAAATAGAATATTTTACAAAGCACTTTTCTGTAAGCGAGTGAAGGGGTAAAATCACGTCATTTGATTTTTATAACCACATGCCGTAGGTAGTTGTTGCCCCCATTTATGGATGAAAAAACTGAGGTTCAGAGAGGTGCAGTAACCTGCCTGGAGTCACACAGCTGGTAGGTGGTGGGCCAGGATTTGAACCTGACATCCACTTATTTTACATGACTATAGGTCCCTAGTTGGGAATAGAGATGGGGAGCCACCAGCCGGAACAGGAGGGGGCGGAGTCCTCTCCCTGAGCCACCAGTATGGTTTCTGTTACCAAGACACAGGGGGAAAGAAAAATAAAAACAAAAAATCTGCCCCTGGTGGGGCGCCTGGGTGGCTCAGTCGGTTAAGCATCTGACTTCGGCTCAGGTCATGATCTCGCAGTTTGCCGGTTCGAGTCCCGCGTCGGGCTCTGTGCTGACAGCTCAGAGGCTGGAATCTGCTTCGGATTCTGTGTCTTCCTCTCTCTCTGCCCCTCCCTCGCTCACACTCTGTCTTTTTCTCAAAAATAAATAAACATTAAAAACATTTTTAAAAAAAATCTGCCTCCCCACGCTGGGACAAGAAGCCCCCAGGCTGGGTCTCCTTCCCCTGGCAGTGGCTATCTTTCTGGGGGGCTTTTCTCAATCCATCAGAAGAGCCCCTTTCTTTCCTCCCAGGACAAGAGGAAGCAAGGACACACCAGGTTGCCGCCCCTGGGAGGCAGAAGCCTCCTCCAAAGGCCTGGTCCCGTCCCTGGCAGCCCAGGCGGACCTCTAAGACATCCCCATTACCAGATCAAAGCTGTCGGAGATGAGCCCCTCTGTTTAGCTATCTGTAAAATGGGCCGACTAACGCTTGCACCACAGGGACTCTGGGGGGATGAAATCACATAGTAGGCAACGGATCACTTAAGGAGGGGGAAACACAGACTTTGAGAATGTTCCAGCTAGCAGGGCCCTGAAGGGTCTCATGGGGAAAACGAGGCGCCGAGGCAGTAGTTTGCCCTGGGTGGAACAGAAAGGCGGGTGCTAGGAGTTATCCTGATCCCTTTGTTTCTTTCCATCTTTTCCTCCGTATCCCTGCCTCCTTCCCTACAGGGCTTCTTGTCCTGGTGTGGAGACTGGGACTAAGCCAGGGAGAGGAGGAGAAGGAAGGTGTCCCGAATCTAACCCTCTGGTCACACCTGAAGACTGGACCTTATGGGCTTTCCCACGGCTTTTGCTGAGGGTGGTCTGGTGCCCCAGTGGAAAGGACGCAGGCTTTGGCCGCCCGGAGATGGGGTCAAATCCCGGCATGGCCATTTCTGAGCAGGTCCCTTCACCTGCACCTGCCCGCCTCGGTGCCTGGGGACAAAGCACCCAGCCTGATGGCCGTCACCTGGAGGAATGAAGGCCATGCCCTCAGTGCCAGCTCGGGGGGGGGGGCACCCCTCATCACCGCCCACCTCTGTCTTCCTCCTCATGGCTCACACCTGCCAGAGGTACCATCCGGCTCCCAGCCTCCGCGCCTTCCCCGTGGTGTAGGTGTGGCTAGGCTGAGTGAGGGCATCACAGCCCTATCCCTGTCCAGTAGCTGAACCACTGCCCAACCGGGAGCCTTTGGCTCACAGGGAGGAGGGGAAGGGAGCACGCCTATGGCAGAGACCCTTGGGAATAAGGCAGGGGTCCCCCCCCACTGACGCAGAACTGCCTTCCCAATCTCCCACCCGCTGCCTTTTCCAATGGTGCCCCTCCCCCCAGAAGGTCCAAGCCCCTGTCTCTTCACTCCCTACTTCCAAACAAGCCTGGAGAGTGAGGAATTCTCCCTCCTTGCTAATAAGATTAAAACATATCTCCCTCTTACAGTATCGATTCATAGCACTGATTTACTGTTACTTCTCAGCTGCTACAAAACGGATGTGCCAGCCGCCACCTTAATCTCTATCCATCTCTTCACTGCCGGGGAATAAGTGCTAATTAATACCTTTTTGCCTCCTGACACCTGCCAGGTTGAGGACCATCAGCACTCTGGGCTCCCTGCCCCCCAGCGCATGGGACTGTGAACTCCCCCCACCCCACCCCGCCCCG
>NW_027532008.1:10015216-10031309 GCF_008692635.1 Crocuta crocuta
CCCCCCCCCCACCCCGCCCCGGCTCAGCATCCAGCTCCAGCCCAGAGGGGCTCTGGGGCTCCAGGGGGACAGGAGGAGGGGATTGGGCTTCCCAATCCTCGACCTCCACCAGACATGGATGCATACGGCCAGCAAGCACAAGGCGGTGGCTAACTCAGGAGGGACAGACCCAGACTGCTGCTCCTCAAACCAGCTATGAGGTTTTCATCCAGTCTCAGGCTCGTCCCCACAGGATGGAGAGAGCCACAGATCCACCTCCTACAGGGGCCAGAATTCAACAGGAACAGGTCAGGAAGGTGCCTAACGCAGTCCCCTGCCTCCTGCTTCATTGGGTCTCTGGCCAGGGCAGAGGGGGGTGCGGTCATGGGCCAGCTAAGGTGGCAAGTGCCGGTGTCAGGGCACAGGTGGCCAATCCCTGGTTCTGGGGAGCAGGCTCTGGAGAAGACCCCATCAGGAGAAGGAGTCCAACACAAATGTATGGACTGGCCAGGAGATTCAGCTCATCCTGCTTCTCTTCTCCTTTTCCAGCACCAAAGGCCACCTCCTCCAAGAAGCCATCTTTGACCACCCTATCTAGAGAAAGTACTCTATTCCCAAGCCCCACGCTATGCCGGGACCCTGTGGGACTCTCCTCACAGCAGGCACTTATCTGCAAGTTCATTTCCGCCTCCCCCACCATGTCAGTCCCAGGAGGGCAAGGCTCTCACTGTCTTATTTGGTGCCATTTTTTCAAGTATACAGTAGGAGATCAGTAAGTATTTAATAAATGAATAACAAGTTCTCCAGTAGCATTTGCTAATAATCATAATAATAATAAGCAAGATTATTACCTCCCTCTTCCTTGAATGAAGAGCTGATTAAATGCCTTCTTGCCTTTAATGGGGGGATCCCATTAAAAACCATTGCCACCATGGGGGTCCCTGGGGAGCTCAGTTGGTTAGACTTCTGATCTCAGCTCAGGTCATGATCTCATGGTTTGTGAGTTCAAGCCCCGAGTTGGGCTCTGCACTGACAGCACAGAGTCTGCTTGGAATTCTCTCTCTCCCTCTCTCTCTTTCGTTCTCTGCCCATCCCCCCCTCAGGCACCTGCACTCTTTCTCTCAAATAAAATAAACTTCTAACAAAACAAACATTGCCACCATGTGTGAAATGTCTACGAGGAGTAAGATCCTTCCAACAACATAAACACCATCACTCCCATTTTACAGATGAGAAACTGAGGCTCACAGTGGTTACGTGCCTTGCCCCAGACAACACATCTAGCAGGTCAGATCCCGGTGAGTCGTGCTCCCACCACTCCGCCTGCCCCCCTGATAGGGCCCAGCACCTCCCACCAGGACGGACACTGAGGGCTGCTTCTCTACCGGAAATACCCAGACTCTCTTCCTGGAGCCCGGACTGAAACTGGCAGCCTGCTGAGAGCAAGCCATTCCCTGTGGTCACTGTTGGGTATGACACGAGCAGCCTGGGGAGGGACGTCAGCCTGACCTTGGATTTGCACGGGGATCACGGGGAGGGTCAAGAACAGAGTCCCAGGTGCCTCTAAAGTGCCAAGGAGCTTCGGACTTGCCGCTCCACCTCTCTGCGCCAGTCCCCCCCGAGGGCTGTAGGACCAGATGGGGTTGGGGACGTGTGAGCACACAGGATTACGGCTCTAAATCCCCCCAATCCGTCCTCACCTGCAGGGATCCCCTCTATCTCACAGACACCTGACAGCCCGGCTGGGGCCCTGCTCAGTGAGCGAGGCGGGTGGGGGGCAGGGCGGCAGCTGTCCGTCTCCTCTGGCAGCGAGGGGGGCGGGGCGGGGAGGGAGAGGAGGCCCCGGGACCGAGCCTGGCAGATGTGCCAGCGGAAGCCAGCACGGGCACTTTTAATAAAACATAACGAAGCGTGGGATCATAAACTATTTCATCTAATTCCCGGCCCTCACGAGGGTGAGGCGGCCCTGTTGGGCTGGCAAAGGAGAACGGTTTATAGGGGGGTGGCCTGAGGCTCGGCTGGGGGACGGGCAGCCGCAAGCTGGGGGCAGGAGCCCAGGCCTCCCGTCCAGGCTCAGGGTGGCTTTTCCCGAGGCCTCCCTTCCAGCTTGGGTGGACACATGTCAGAGGGTCTTCTCCCAGGTCTGGCCTCTTCCCGCTGGCGACCTGGGACCAGGCACTTGCCCGTTGGTCTCCAGTTCCCCACATGTAGAGGGAAAGGAGGGTTGGACCTAAACAGGAAAGCTCCAGAACCTCCTCGAGCCCTGACGGTTCTCTCCAGCATCCAGAACATTCACTTTCAAATCCCTCCATTTGCAAAGGCAAGCTACGGTAGAAGGGGAAGCCGTGTCTGTAAAATGGGCAAAGCAGGGCTCCTGGCTTGATCTGGGGACAAGGGTCCCCTCGATTTGCACTTCGACTCACATCCTGGCCTCCCAAAGTGGTGCCGGGGGTACTTCTGTGGGAAGCTGGGGTTCCAAGGAACACAAATTGAAAACCACAATTGGGCCAAATCTAGGCTAACCTCCCCCTGCCCCCTCCCCAACGCCCAGCTTCTCTCCCGGAACCTCAGTGTGGGCCCCTCCCCTAGTCACCGCTGCACATACGCAGTCTCTCTCTCTCCATGCTAGCATTTACCGCGGCCAGTGATGAGGCTTCTCCCGTGGTTGCAGGGCTGGGGCGGCAGAGTTAGATGTCTGGTACCCGGGCCCCGCCCTGAGCCCGCACCTCTGCACGTAGCCATCACTCCCTGCAAGCCTCATTCTCCTTCACTGCAGTTACCACCGCCCGCCTCTCCGAGAACTTTCCTCCATACGCAGGGGCTAGTTACACGCTGCAGAAGGTAAGGTCCAGGAGCGCGGGCTCTGTCCCTACCCCTATCTCTCTTCCACTCCATCTCCAGCACCTCCCACACTACCTGGAAGGGTCCAATGTGTCAGGCGGACGGATGGATGCTCAACAGCAGGAAGGAGTGAGTTCTCCCTCCCTGTCCTGGATGGGTACCACTCTGCCAGGCCTAATGGGCTCACTCACATTTCACGGTGTCTTTGGTACGGATTCCAATAGAGACTACAAGCCCCTGGAGGGCAGCCGTATCCTCTCTCCAGATCCCACGGCATCTGTGCGGGCTTTTATTAGTTCCACGAACACTGCAGGTGCCTGCCTTGTACCAGGACCTGTGTCCGATGAGTCACAACTGGCCTGCGGGCCCCACAGTGCTGTGGACACAGTAGATGCACAGACAATATTTGTGGGATGAATAAAATGAAGTGATGTGCAAGGTGAGAGCTGAATACGGAACAGGGCTCTTAGTCCAAAGAAGGAGGTAGGTTCCGGCCACGGGAACAGCATGTGCAAAGGCCCTGAGGCATCTAGGACCACCGTGTCTTTGGCGCCGAGGAGGAGGGCAGGAGGATGGAGCTCTCCATCCAGCCTTCTGTCTCCCCAGGGAGTCCCCTTGGGTGGCACCCATCTTCCTCTTCCCAGAACACTGCACAATAGGCTCTCGCCGAGGCCATGCTTGCTGGGAGAGGGAGGGAGGCTATACCAGCTGCAGACCCACCCACCACCACAGACACATCTCCCTAGTCACCTCCAGGCCCACTGAACACTCATGTGCTCAGACCCACACGCTGCACTAAATATAACCATCACATATGCCTCTTATGTCTCCTTTCCGAGGGAAATAATATTGTTTAAGTATAGCCCTTAAAATTTTAAAGAGCTGGGATGCATGCTCTCTGCGGGAAGCTTTTAGCAGCATGCTGGAAAGAAATAATAATAATAATGAGGCCAGAAACAACAGGGCAGAGCCTGGCTGCCACCCCACGGCTGCCAAGGCAGGGAGGGGCCAGGCCTGTGGCCTTCCACGGTCGTGCAGCTGTGCGGAGGCCCCAGGCCCGGCTCTGGCTGTGGCTGGAGTCCTCGAGCCCCTGAGAGCTGTGGAGGATCAAGACGGGAGGTCCGGAGAGTCCTGGGGGCACACAAGGGAGGGATCTCTGGCAGAGAAGCAAGAAAGCAGAGAGAACAGAAAGTAGCTAAAATGTGAGACATCTTGGGTTCAAGACAGGCCAGCCACCTAGTAGCTGTGTGCCCCTGCGCAAGTGGCTTAACCCCTCTGTGCTTGTTTCTTCTGCTGTAAAATGGGGATGCTAGTGGCGCACACCTCCGAGGGGTGGAGGGGTAATAAAGATGGTGCGGTGACCAGTTAACACGACCAGAAGCCTCTCACGTTGCCTGTGCGCACACAGCAAGCATTCAGTACGTGTTTCCTACTCACACTGGTTTGCCACTGACATCCAGGGGGCCCGGCCAGAGAGCTGGGACCTGCCCACACACCTCTTTTGAGTTCAAGCCCAGGAGTCTTTCCCTGGATCCACACAGGTGGGAGAGGCCGCTGTGTAATCAGATGCTGTCCCAGGTTCACAGGAGGGGGCACCTTTTACAGAGAACAACCCAGATTAAAATGCCTCTCTGTGTCCAGCCCTGAAGTTCTGTCCCCACCCCTACCCCCCACAGGATGTTCCCCTATCTATGGGGGGCAAATGGCCCTCTGGGGGCTTCCAATTGGAAAGGAGGGCCTCTTGCTTTCCAGGGTGGGGCCAGCAGGCGCCTCCTGGCCACTGTGAGTGCCAGGGGACCTGAGGGTCCAGATGGGAAAGTCTATCTAGTTGCAAGACTAACCCACCTCCAGCAAATGCGCTCGATCGACCCCAGTGTCACCTGCAGCCTCGCTTCATTCTTGCAACATGTACCCTTCACCACTATCTCCCAGACTCTCCCAGATGAGCCAGGCCCTTTCTAGCCTAAGAATCTTTGTCCCTACTATCACGGCCTCCTAAAATCTCTCCATCTCCTTCTCAGCCCGGCAAACCCCTACGCATGCCTCAAGACCCAGTCGTGTGTCACCAGTGATGGAGAACTTTCCCCTAAACCTCAGGCAGATTAGTTATTCCCCGATCTGCATTCCTGCATGGACTTGGTAGCTCTTTCAATTTTAGAGTCTCCACTATTATACCGCAATTTATTTGTTTGCCTGCTTCTCTGCCCCGGGAGACTGTGAACTCCTTGAATTCCGACACCGGGTCTTACTTACTTACCAGGACCCACCTTAGCACGGGGCCCCACCCAGAGTGGGCGCTGAGCAAAATCGCACCTGCACAGAATTACAAGGAGGCTGTGTGCGCCCCCACAATGAGCAACCAGTTGGGGGAGGAGCTCATCACGGACATCACTGGTCCTTAGTAAGTTCCCCTGGAAGCTTCCAAATTCCCAAAGGTGGGAATCTGAGGATAGCAATGCATCTTAAAGGGAATATTTTGGACGCAGATGAGATTCTCCTTCCCAATCCTATTACCCATCCTAGAATCTTCGAACTGAAATTTTCCATACCCGCCTCTTTGTTTTATGGACCTAAGACTCAGAGGAGGGGGTAAGCCAGTCAGGCAGTAAGTTAATGGAGGAGTTGAAATCAGATCCCGTGGCTCGTCAAGGCTGAGACAGGCACCCCTTCTACCAAACTGGTGTTTCCCAGCGTGGCGTGTGATGGTGCTGGGTGGTATGGGGAAGTCTTTTAAAAAATTCAAATAGTGATGCGTTATTTTATTCTACTATGAATTCAGAAAAAAAAATGTAGACTCAATGTAACAAACCTAGATATGCTATCTTTACACAAAACAAGTCAAAAAAGACGACATCAATTCAAATTTGATTATAAGAAAATGACAATGTGAATAGTGGTGGGGATGGGATGCAAACACGACGAACATCGTGAACAACGAAACAAGTTTGGCAATTGCTGCGGGGAAAGCTTCAGAGCTGGCTGGCCAGAAGGTGCCAACACCCAGGGAGTCAAGGCTCACGGATAACAGAAGCTACCTCTGAGACCCTGGATCCAGCCCAAGCAGCCAGAGGTAACACCCGGCACTGAGGTGGAGGCCCCAAAACCAGCACAGGGGGAGCCTCAGCCTGCAGAACATGGCCCCATATTCAGCTGGAAAGCGAGCCATCATCAAAGCCCATTTGGACAGTCAGGTAGATGAGAAGGGGAGGGAACAAAAGAATGTCACTCCGGCCAACTGAGACCTAAGGGGGCTATAGGTGAAGTTCTTCTTAATGAATATGTATCCCCAAGGAGCACCCTGTCCCCTCCCGAAAGGTGACGCAGCCCCTGAGCCAAGCCCTAGGCGGGGCAGAGACGGACCTGCGCCGGGGCACGATGCAGTGTGGGGCTGGTGGAAGATGGCAGTGTCGACAGATGGCACGCTGGCGAGGCGCAGGGGCACTCTGTCTTGCCTGGAGCACATTAGCGAAGGAGCCAGGGAAGAAATTGCCACTGGTATTTGTCACAGCAATTTCAGCAAAGCGCCGAGTGTGTAAGCGTCTCATGCATTTCAACTGGCAGAATGAGTCCCCATCAAAGTCATTCTGAGCAGTCAAGGTAGATGGGGAAAAAGGCCAGACAAAGGAAAATCGAGGGGCATAAGGGAAGCCACCTCAGCCAACCGGGAAGCTGTGAGCGGAGGGGGCTGTTGGTGGAAGTTTTCCCAAGAAACCGTCATCGGATTCGAAGCCAGCTACTCCTTGAACTCCAGCTACTCCCCACTGGGAAGATGCCTCTAAAAGTGGCAATGGCACTTTCAGCCTTCCAGTGAAGCATAAAGATCTGGCTGGCGGTCCCACGGGCTAACTCACTCACTGTTACCCACCCCCTCCTTCTCCTCCACCTGCAAGGTTAGAAGCAGCCCCCGGTGGGAGAAGCTAGCACTCGGAGGGCACCACTTAGAAGCAGGGAGCTTTGAGCCCATTCATGACTGATGGGGACCAGGCCATCCATGGTAGGAGCCAGTGGGGATGGCAGGAAAGATGACCTAAATGGATCTAAGGAGAAAGAACCTCTCCGTGGGAAATAGGGTGGAAAATAGACTGGAGAATGACGAATCGGTGTGCCCTGGGGTGGAGTAATCAATCAGCGAGATGGACCAGGGGACAGAGAGGTGTAGGGACACTGAATAGTCTAGGGCAGAGATGACACACTGCAAAGGTCGACACCAGCAGTGGAGAACGCAGGCGACTCCCCTTCACAAGTTGTGACGTTGTCCCCCACATTACCTGCTGCTTCAAGCCCCGGAGCTCAAGAAAAGCCAGCTCCGCCCCTTCCTAAAGACCCCCATGCTCATAGGCTACGTTTCAGCTCCGGAAAACCGAGCATCCAGCACAGGATCGGGCACAGAGATGGGCATGTTATTACTTTCACGGTCCTTGGTACACACAGCAACCCATTATTAGCACCACACGTGCTCCCCTTCGGCGTCGCAGTTGCACTGTTGGGCAGGAAGCACGAGCCCCATTTTAGAGATGGGGAAACTGAGGTTGAGCAGGATGGTGCCAGATCTCTGCTCTTTGTACTCCAGCTCACTCTCCTCCCTTCTCCACTCGCTCCACAACTGGGACCCCCGTCTGTACGGGCTTCCAACTGGGTTTGGTCAATGGGCGGCACCAGGAAAACACTCAAAGAGGAGGGGGAAAAGTTGGGGTATTTCTCCCTCTAGCTCCCCCGCCAAGTCTCCATGACCCCCTCTGCATGGCCCTGTACAGTCTTGGACGGTAACAGCCGCCCAGGGCTCCAGGCCCAGAGTGGCACCATCCCCCGCTGTCCACCCCATCCCCCACCCACACTGTCCCCTGAACCCCCGTAACAAGCCCGCCTCTTCCGAGAGGTCCTGCTTGAGCTTGGTGTTTCCCACGGGCACCTGACTGACCTGGAGGGAGGCCACTCCTCCCAAAGTCACGGGGCTTACCCACAGGGACTCTGGAACTTGAACCCTCCTCTGCCTGCCTCCACAGCCGGCCTCGTTTCATCTGAACCGGGGCTTCTCGACGGCAGGCATCCATACCCGCCACCTTTACAGATCGGCCATATCGCATGCCACCTGCTCCACAGCATATTTAACATTTTTCTTTAACTCGACTCATTTTTTACTTAAATAAGCCATTTTAAAGAGAGAGAGAGAGAATTTAAATCACTGCCCCAAATGGCAAACCAGACTTCCTCGCCTTAAACAGAGGGTAACTGAAAGAGAATTACAGTGAAAACAAGACGCTGTTACTACGGCTCAGGCTCCCTCCGGCTCACTGAAGGTTTGTTGCCCCAGACCCGTTTTTCTTGGAAAGGCAGATCAGCGCGCGAGAGAGGGCATTGAAGACGTGATACCGTCAGCCTGAGGCTTTCTCCTTGGTGCCGCGGGAAGGACAGGAGGACAAAGAAACAGGGAGAGGGACCCTCCCTCCCGGATTCCTTGCTACTTATTGGCCCCAGGTCCACGCGGTCCAGGAGAACTTTTTGTGCCAGTGGAGATGTCCCGTTTCCATCTGTCTTGTCCGATGCACGGGCCACGAGCCACATGTGACCCTTGAGCACTTGCAGTGTGGCTGGTGTGACTGCAGAGCTGAGTTTTGTTTAATTCAGTTACATAAAAGCGATGACACTTAGCAGAGTTGTCAATGTAAATGTCAGTCGTCGGCCGGGGCCAGGGGCCACCGAGAAGTGAATAGCACAGTCCTAGACCCTAAGCCCCAGGGGAGGGGGATGGGGGAGCCAAGAACTTGCCTATTCATTCTGCTCTGGATTTCTAGAACAGCACAGGGCTTTACCCCCAGGTAGCATTCAATTCAATTGGATGCACTAGTGATGGAGTCAGCGAATGAATGAATGAATGAATGAATGAATGAAGTGAGTGAATGAATGAACTACGTTGCTTCCTGTAATGAAAACGTGCCCTGAGGCTCAAACCATCCTGGGACGCACTAGCTCTTCCCCATTAGGTCACCGGCACCCTTCCCACTGGGGCTTTGCCTTTCTCCCCTGACCAGGCTCCTCAGTCGGGCAACTGGGGCCCAGGAATCCGCCTTCCGGAGCCTCTTCTCCTCCAAGCTGGGCCCCAGCCCATTTCTCTGCTGCCCCAGTGAACAAACAAGTCTTTGTGATGTGACTGCTTTTGTGGCTCCCCGCNGATGGACGCTTTCCTCTGGGGCAGCGTTCGGGAGAGGGAGGAAGGGATGGCGCTGGGGACATAATGGAGGCGCCAAAGGCTGGTGACAGACACCCCCGTCGGAGGGGCACGAACGCCTCTGCAGAGAGAGAAACAAAAGGGCAAAGGGAACAGCTTGGCAAAGGCACAGAAAACCCAATGGTTCAGCTGCTTCTCTCTCTGGTGCCTCCCAAGCTGCTCCCGTGATTTATGAGGCTGGGGGGGGTGGGTCGCTCCCGCTGGAGAGCCGCCAAGACCCCCACCCAAGTCCGGGGGACCCTGATGCCTCCCCACGGAAGGCTCTGAGCGTGGTGGGTCCAACCTGACCGAGCCCCCGGGATAGCCCCCGGAACTCGGATGGAGAAGGCTGGTCCCCCACATCACACACGGTGCACGCAGGGACACAGAGTCATTCCTCTCTGGCCTCAGTTTTCCCGACTTCACATGGGAGGAAGGAGATCGTGCAAATAATTTCTCAGCTCCCCTCTGGCTCTGATGCTCTGTAACTCCAAGCCTGAGGGCCTTGGAGGCTCAGCTGGGCGCTGAGGCTTGCAGACACCTCTTCCCCTTCCCGATCGGGGGCACTGCGGGAGCCAGGCATCGTTAGAGCGGCAGCAGCCACTTCTCACAGGCCTACGAGGTGCCAGGCACCGTGCGCAGTAGGTGAGGTACCCTGCGCAGCTGCCCTCCGTGACGAGCTGCGTGCTCTGCTGAAGATACCATGGCTGAAGGCAGTGAAGGGGTTACCGGAGTCCACATGCTGGATGCGTGGTGGCAAGGGGATGTGAACCCTGGTCCGACTCCAGAGCCCATGCTCCCTGGAGATCTAGAAGCTTCTCCCGGTCACTCTCTGTTCAGGCCCACGGCACATGGTCCTCCAGAGGCAGCCGTGTTCTGGGCCGTGCGATCTTGGCGGGAATCAGCTCTCCTCCTTGCCAGGTCTGAACGCTCGGGGTGAGATAACAGCCCCCCAAATGATGGCATCTCCTCCTCCAGGCCATTATCTCTTCGGGGGCACCCCCGGAACAACCATTTATAACCCAACGGAAGTTCCAAACAGTTTCCAGCCTCAGGTGGCCCAGAAAAACCAATTCATCGTCTAGAACACTGCTCTGGGATGCCACCATTCTCTCTGCAACTGCTCCCCACAGTCCCCGGGCTCGAATCCAGGCCCCTGGCCCCAGGCACACGGGCCTCCGCCAGCAACTTCCGGCCTCACTCCCAGCTTCTCCATGAGCACCTTATGCTCAAGTGAGGTCAGCCGGCTCCCTGCCTCCCAGCCCTCACACACCTACACGGCACTCTGACTCTCCCCCCGCCTTTGTGGCCACCCCTTCCCAGGCCTTTGTGTGAGCTCCTCTCTTGCCCCTGCCCGGGATGCTCTCCTCACCCACCAAGGGTGTTTCAACCCCTCAGAACCTTCCTGGGCCTCTCCTTTAATCCCTGAAGAGTTATCACTGTATTGGCCTTTTGTTATACATGATCGTTTATCGTTCTCAAATGAGTCTGTGCCTTGCAGGGCTGAAATTCCTCAAGGGGAGGCTCTGCCGGCCCAGCAGTGAATGGAAGTGGCTGGATCTCCTGACTTGGCTCCCACATCAACCTCCAGTGGGGAGAGAAGAAAGGGTGAGCCCACCTGGTCTACCAGCGGAACTCCAAGGCCAAATGGCCCCAGCCCGGGGGGTCGGGAGGGAGGCAGGGGCCGAGGGCCAGTTTCACACCAAGCGCTTTCACGCATTGCTTTACTCAAGCTCACAACACCCTCCACTTTCAAAGGACGAGGAAACCATGACTCGGAGAGGTGGCAACTGGCTCAGGTATGCTCTGCTGGGAAGCTGTCGTGCTGGGACTTGAACCCAGTTCAGATGGAAAGCTAAGTCCGTTAACGGCAGGTGGCGGTCCGGCAGAGGCCGGCACTGAGGGAGGACCGGCATGCCGGGCGCCGTGCCGGCGAATGCAAACAGCCCGCTCTGCGTCTGCAGGGGGCTCTGACCCGGAGTGTTTGCCGATGTCCATGGTCAGTCTCAAGCCACAGACAGGAGCATCTCAGAGCTGGGAAGAGACGTGCAAATCAACACCTGGGTGTGAATCTGGCTCAGCCCATCACCAGCAGTGGGACCTTGGGAAATCACACACTCTCTCCACGCCTCGTTCCTCATCTATAAAACGGGGGAGAAGATCACCACCCCCCGAAAGTCACTGGGACGATTTAAGAGGACATCACGCATGACCAAGGCTGGCACAGGCCTGGATAGAGAGTCGCTGCTCAAAGCATGTGTCTTCCCTTCCTTCCTTGGTTCCTTCCTTCCTTCCTTTCTTCCCGAGCTCCTACCCATCACCAGGCAAGGGCAGCCCTCCCACACACACAAGGAGAAGCCAGAGGGAACAGGGAGCCCTTTGGTCCTCCAACCACACCCCCCTGTTGGCTCGTCCCCCAGACGCCAGCCGTGGTGCCACTGTGAGTGATGGTGAGCAGTGCCGGGGACAATGGACACATTCTCACACCGGAACGTGCTTCCAGAGGTGACTGGTCAGGGCCAGGAAGCAGGCCAGGCCTAGTGTCTGGACTGAACCTCAGGCTCCGCGGGGGTGGGGTGGGGGTGGGAATCAGCCATTCATTCGACAAACACGTCTTGAGGACCTGCCCAGAGCCAGGTCTCGTACCAGGGCTGGGGGAGCAGAGGTGCCCGCCCTCAAGAGCTCTCAGTTCAGGAGGAGACCAGCCCTCCAGCCTCTCCAGCCCCGAGGAGGGTCCTTCTAACCAAGTGCTGCCCAAAGTGGCTGCTACAGCACCCAGCCCACAGCGCATGCTTTTTGGTCTGTTAACTGGCCTGTTAAGCTCCTGGGAGCTGGCCCGGCTCACTCCAGAGCCCTGGGGGCTGAACGGAGCAGCACACTGCAGGGGGCGGGATGGAAGGAAGGCTGGGCACGCCGCCACCAAACCCAGATTCCACTCTTGCCACTTCCAGCCCCCGTCTTTTCACCTCCCCAAGTCTGTTTCCCTCCTCAGTGGGCCAGGAGCAGCTGCGTCTGTCTTACGTGGGGGAGGGCGCAATGGCACGGCGGGTGCGGAAGCATTTTGTCAGCTCTCAGGCCTCTGGAGCCCAAGCCTCCAGTGCTCTGATTATCCGAGAGAAAGGCAAGGGTGCAGCTCCAGGAGCAGAACTTAGCCAACGGGAAGTTCACCTGTGAATCCAGCCTGAATCCCACACGCTGTAAGCCTTGCCATACATTTTCCTGGAAAGAGTGTCTTCTCAGCCAGGACACGCACGTCTAAAGGCCAAAGATGGTTTATGCCTCTAAACCAAAGGTCAAGTTCTCCCCAATGTCCACCGTGTGTGTTGTGGGGGAGATTCACCAGTGAGCAGACCCGGCCGGGGCCGCTGCCTTCATGGGACTTCACAGGGTTGGGGACGGGAGGTTCACTGTGAAGCTCGCTCCATCCTCACATCTCACGGAGACAAACAGCCTGGGGGTACACTCGGGGCTGGCGAGGGGCGCTAGCCGTGCCTTAGGCCTCCAGGGAAAGTCAGGCGACAGGTGGTGGGATCAGTCACCCCCCAGCTAGAGGCCATGAGCCATTGTCTGTGTGTTACTGGCAGCCATGAGGCTCACCGTGCCTCCTAGGGAGGGTATCCCATAGGGTCCTTTTTTCTTTTTTTTCTTTTTTTTTTTCTGCAAGCAGCAGAAACCAACTCTGGACAGCTCAAGCCAAAAAAAGTAACTGGTGGAACATTCTGGAAGTTCAGGGAACACAAGGGCAAGCTGAAGCCTCGGGCGCTATGAGGACCCACGTCCTTTGCGCTGTAGCAACTCTGGCTTAACCATGGTTAGTGCTGCCCATCATCAAAGCACACAGGACTGAGCGAAGGGCTTTGCATGTGATGACTCTTTCCATCTTGTCAAAAGCCTGGGAGGTAGGTCCTGTCATTACTGGCCTCGGGGACTCAGAAAAGAACAGTTTCACAGGGGCCCCCAACAGCAATGGGTACTTTCTGGTGGTTCTCAGTCTTCCTCTGCTCTGGATTCAGATCCCCAGGGAGAGTGTCTGACAGGATCATCTGGGGGTGCTTTACCCAACTGTGTCACCTACCAAGACATCATGCAATAGAGAGGGGCACATGCATAGTCCCCCAAAGCAAATCTAGTATGTGGCCTGTAGTTGTAGGAAGGGGGTAGATCAGAATCCTCGCCTGGGTGGGGCCACAATGTCCCTTCCTGCTCTTTTGGGCTGCGACTCTGTGCACCTCCAGCCCCATGGATTTATTTGCTCCGTCCGCAAAATCCTGGCCAGTAGGTCTTGGTGATCATGGGCCCCCCTTTGCGACTGGACCCCACTGAGACTGTAAAGGTGGCTTCCAGGACCTCTTCCCGCCCCCCTGTTCCCTCCCGGGAACTTCATCCTGAAGACAGATAGCCCTTAGGAAGCGATGGCGTGTGTTTTGCCACCACCGACATTTGTCGTTTATAACAGAAGGCTTTGCATCCTCTAGCAAATGGGAGAGACTGTTGTCTGCCTCCTTCCAGTGATGAAAAAATAAATAGTTTCTCCTCTCCTCTGGGAGCAGCAGTGTCTCTGGACTGCTTCCGACCTGAGCTTGAAACTCCTAGTTGTGCCACTTAAAAAAAAAAAAAAAAAGATACTGAGCCTCATTCATTATTTAAGAAAGAAAAGAAAAGAAAGAAGGAAGAAAGAGAGAGAGAAAGATCCTGGGCCTCTCGTCTTCATCTGCAAAACACGGCTAACGGCGCTGCCTCCCAGATTACTGAGAGCATTTAATGCATCAAGAACAACCTAATAGGCGTGCGATAAATGGTAGCTATCCGTAACATCACTCCCGTTTCTCCCAACCCTCAAAAAGACTCTGGGGGAGACCAGTCCTGAGTTGAGCGGGTCCCACCACATACGATCTCACCTCCAGTTCCTTGCTCACCCAGGTTTCCCTCCTGGCGCATTTTCCTCCCTAGCCCTCCGCTTATTAATGACTACTTCAAGGTCTAGCTCGAGTCCTCTGTCTCTCTGAAGCAGCCTCTTGATACCCCCAAGGAATTACTCTTCCTCCAGAACTTCCTGTAGGGGATGTCAATCACGTGGCATCTAGCAAGGATCGACACACTTCCACTCGGATAGTTATTCCACGACCGTGCCCAACCTCTCAGCCGGCTGGGGCCAGGGTCCCGGTCTTACTCTTTTCTGACATGCCGTGCCCACCACGGATGCCCATTCACTGCCTCGATGATGGCGAGGGCTTTCAGGGACAATCCCTTCTGCCACCTGTGCAGAATACGTGCTGGATGATTCTATCTCAGTGAGGATACATCCATGTGCTTGGAGCTGAGGAAGCTGCCACGCTCACCAGGAGACCCCAGAGCACAGAGGGAAGGAGTCCGTCCTGTGTCTGAGTCTCTGCTCGCCACTTATTGACTGGGGAGCCTTGGACAAGTCACTTAATCTCTCTGAGCCTCAGTTTCCTCATCAGCAAAACAGGGCTGATTTTACCTTTCAGTGTAGTAGTAAAGACTGGACGAGGCAAGAACAGTTGAAGCTCATGGCAAAATGCTGGCGCACAGTGAGGCTTCAGTTAGGGTCAGAGATGCAGCCCTTCCTCCCTCTCGGTGAAGAAATCGATTTTCCACTAAGCTGTAGACACCATATATGCAGGGTCTCTCTGCCATGTTCCAAGGTCATGTTCCCTGTGCTTAGCACTGTGCTGGGCACATAGACAGTATACAATAAACACGTGTTGGTACATATGAGTAAACACGCCAGGTGGCCTGGGGGTGCCGCAGAGGTGGGTAGGGCGGTAAGGCAAGTTAGACACCTCCATGGATCCCAGGAGACCCAGTCAACAGAACAAGCCAGTCTCTACTTGGTTCGGCTCTTTATCCGGCCTCGGCCTTCCAATGCATGAGTGCTAGCCCAGAAAGCGCAGAAAGTCACTTAAACCGCCCCAAGCATGCATGAGACAGATGTTCTGAAAAGTCGGGGTAGCCAGGCCAATCTCAGGCATCACGGTAGCGTGCCCGCCCCTGCCCTCTGCGCCCCACATGGAGGGAACATTAGAAAAAAAAGAGGGAGACTGGGGCTGGGCCAGTGGGAGCTGGTTGGAGCCAGAGCTCCTGTCACTAAGAAATCTTAAAACTCTGAGCCTCAGTTTCCTGATCTGTGGAAAAAGGAGCTTAAGCCCGTCTTGCAGCTGCGTGAGGCCTGCGGAGTGGCCAGCACGTGCGTGACACACTGCAGCGGGTCCGCACAATCGTGGCTATTGAAAAACCGGAATCCCGGCCAGATATTGGGAAACAAGCAATCTCAGACTGTTTCGGGAGACTCGTGTGTAATGACCGTTCGATGTAGAGCCTCCTGGGCCGCCAGCCCACAGGAGCCCAGGCAGCTCTGCTTGCGTGCCTGCCCGTCTTGCCCAAGGCATTAGGACTTCAGGGGGGTGAGAATCAGTCCCTACTCTAAAAGGGTCCTCCTGCTAAAAAAAAAAAAACAAAAAACCAGGAAGTTTCAGAACCACTGAATAAATGATCGCTGAGGTCGCTTCCAGCTCCAACATTCTCTGCACTTAAAAGGCAAAAATTAGTTCAACCTCTCAGGAAAAACTCTGGTTTGCAGCNGGGGCCTTTGGCTCGCCCTACCTGGGCCTGCCCACCCACTGCAATTCCAGGAGAAGTTCCCGGGGCCAAAGGAGGCAGGGTCAAGAACCACTCTCTTCCCTACCTCCACCCTCCGCACCCCATCCCCGGTGCCCCCTCTCCCGGGCCACTGCACAGGTACAACCGCAGGACTTCCTTCCCAGAAGTGCCCAGGCAGGGGACACTGGGGCCTGAAGATGCAAGACGCCTCGGGGCGCTCCTGGGTGATCTGGGAAGCCAGAGAAATGTGGGGTTCTCCAATGCCGAGTCAGACACTGGGGAGGACAGTTAGGAGCAGGGGCGTATGGCCCAGCCAGTCCTGTGTGCAGCGGAGTGCCTTGTCCCAGCGCACAGACTCACCTCTGCAAAGTTGAACCCTTTTGTCTGCGACCCTTAGGGGGACGACAGGGACGGGCCCACTAGCCATGCCCCTACCAAAGAAAGACC
>NW_027532008.1:10031448-10041389 GCF_008692635.1 Crocuta crocuta
AGGCGTGTTTCGGAATGCCTGGATTCTACCCTCTGCTCCCTCCCAGGCAGCCCCTGGCAGGTGGCCGGGCTAAGCCAACGGCCAGGTGCACGGCTTTTGGTCACATCCGGGAAGGGCGCCCTCCTCCGGCAAGCGGGCCTCTTACATCCCGCGCTGACCCTTTTCGTACCCCCGCCCCCTCGTGGGCACAGAGTTGGAGCCGGGAAGGAGGGACCCCACCCTCGTGCACGCTGGCTTCCTCTGCGGAGAAGAGGGCCCCCCGGCGGCCCAGGACCCCTGCCTGCGCCGCAGGCTCGGAAAGTTTTCCCGTCCGTGATCCGAGTCAGCGCTCTGCCTTTCCCCGGAGCAGCGAGCTCGAGGCCACGCCGGCTGCCCCGGCCCAGACGCGCTCGCCCCCGCTCCTGAGCCCCCTGCGCCCTGCGCCCTGCAGAGGCGGGCAAGGGGAGCGGAGACGCCAGGGCGCCGGGTCACTCTCCGCAGCCCGGCCGCCGGAAGAACGCCGCTCTCGGGCTCTGGGGAGAGCTCGCAGGGTGGGGTCCTGCCGGAGCCGGGTTTCCCAAACCATCTGTCGCCAACCCCACCCCTGCCGCGTCAGTTCTGCACATTCCAGGGTGGGGGAAAGGATGCTCCCCTCCTGCCCTCAACCCCCAATCCCTTCTCCCTGCAATGTCCAGGTGAGGGCTCCAGTGCCTTTCAACAAAGCCCAGTGCCCAGCGCTGGAACCGGGACCCCCTCCCATAGAGCCTTTCCCTCTAGAGGCATCCGACGGAGGGAGCCCTCACCCCAAAGTTGGGGAAGATTCTGATCCACTCTGGAAAGTCTCTTGCTTCAAAAGGTAGGGGGGACAAAGTACCCGGCCGACATTCCTTCTGGGTCACACAACCCCTCCCCCTCTCTGCCATCAAGACCACCTTTCAGGCTCAAATTCTGCAGCTTCTCCCATCCGCAGACCCAGCACTCTCCAAGGACCTCGTGGGCGGGATTATTTTAGGAGTGGGGGGAGCACCCATTCCTGGCGGGCACTCTCAGAGCCTAGTGAGACACCTCCGGGTGGGCAAGGCAAGGCCAGAGTTGACCCCTACCTTCATACTGAGTTGGGCTAGAGGGGCTGAGCTCCGACTGGTCACAATGGCTACTTTTGGGCCCTCCGCACCACCTCCCCCCACCCCACCCCCTTCACGGCAGAGTCAGGCGGTGACTCCAAAGGGGCTGATTTGGGGCGCCCAGGTTTGGCATTTGGCATTAGCGGGGAGTCGAGGACGCGCGGACCCTCTGCTCTCTGAGCCCGCGGCGGCTGTTCTTCGGTCCCGCTTCCCTCCTGCTGGGCTCGGGTCCCTCACCGCCAGAGGGGCCGGGGTCGCCAGGGTGAGCTCCGGTACCATTTAAGACCCACCAGGCGGCGGCGCCGGGAGCGAGGCACCGAGGCGGCCGCGAGCCCCGGACCCTGGAGCTGCGGAGCCACCGATCTTTCGCTCTAGGGACCCCGCTCAGCTTCCAGCTTCTCTGGGCTGGTTCAGCTGGGACCAAGTCCTTGCGGGACACACACCCGGCTGCTCACACCTCCTCGGCTCCCGGACGCGTCCATACCTACCTCCACACTAAAACCACACGCTCCGTGGCACGCACACACACTCTGGGACCACGAAGCAATACAGCCCCCACGCGCCCGCACCCCACATATCCCAGATACACGCATACTCCTGCCCAAGTGTCACATTCCGCCTCCTATGCACACACGCTCCCCCCCCCCCCCATTCTCATCTGCTGCTGCCGCACATCCCTGAAGAGACTCGCACACTTGGGACCCGCGAGAAACGCCACACCTCACATACTCACCACCCTTTAACACGCTCACACATACAATGACACAAGCTTTCACACTTCACACCTCACCGAGAAGCTGACACCCGCTCCCCCCCCAATACTCCTGCTCACTCTTTCTTACCCGCACACCTTCTCCGTGGAACTGACACAGACACTCAAACACCCCATCTGCACAATCACATCCCTAAATACACTCCTGCACCCTCTGCGCACACAGCTCCTTCCCGGACACCCTCACCCACAGACGCAACAAAGGCACACGCTGGCACACACACACACACACACACACACACACACACACACACACACCCCNCCCCGCCAGCCTGATGGAGGCAGGCCGCTTCCCCTGAGGGCAAGCCACGCTGGCAGGCAGGGTGTGGCCCCGAACGACTGGCCATGCCACTTATTAATGCTCTTTAGTGGGAAGAATCAGGGGCGTCAGTCATCTGGAACTTCCCAGATTATGGATGCCCTCCCCCAGGTACCGACCGGGATATTATGTTTTGTCCTTTCTTCCAAGAATAGCGACAGTCCTGAATCCAGCCATGATTGGTTAAGGAACTGGTTGTTTTCTCTTGGCAGAGACCACATTTTCACCTTTTTGGCAGGCCTGACACTTTTTCCCCAGGCCTGAGGGGTGCGGTTTGGGATTCGTGTCTCTTTTCTCACACATACGCATGTACACACACACACACACACACACCATTGAGCCTCAGGCCTGACTGTGAGCCTTCAGGTCCCTGGGGAGGGAAGAGGGTCTCTTCGAGTGGGCTGGGGGGTGAGAGAGGTTAGAGAGGGAAGTTCAGAGTGCGGAACAGGGACTTTGCATCTGGCAGGGAAATCCACCCCTGGCAAGCTGAGGCCCTGAAAGGCCCCATCACAGCCAGGGGCAGACCTGGGGCTCAGAATCCAGGCCTCAGGGCTCTCCATCCAGTGCTCTTTCTACCACATCCTGCGGAGAACTCCCAGCTTCGCTCTCCGGGTAGAGAATTCCCAGCATTGTCGGGTGGCTGCATAAGGCTTTGGCTCTGTTTACCTGGATGGGCAATGGGTATACAGCCAGGTGCGTCTCCAGCAGCCCTTTGAGGGGGTGTCGGGAGTGAGATAGGCAGTAGGTGGTTGCTAAGCGGTCTCTTAGGTGAGCCTTGTGCAGTGGTGCCCCAGGGCAGGGGGCTGCTCCCTCCATCTGCCCTCCGGAAGCCTGGCTACCGGGCTTCCCAAGGCAGCCTCGCTGTAGCTCACGCCCACCCGCCCTGGGGAAGGAGCGATTTGCATTTATGAAGCTCTGAAAGCATACGTTCACCTGACAGGCTTTAGAATGATCCTCTCAGTAAAATAATAATAATGATCGTAATAAACCCTTATAAATAGGTGTTTGATTACAGTTTGTCCTTACGTGGGGTTTTTTTTTTTTTTTTTTTTTTTTCTGTNTGGGCTAGGTATGGCTCCAGCGCTCAGGTCTTAAGGCCTTTCTCCCCTGGCTGGCTGTTCTGTGCTCCATCTCGCCCCCACCCGCCCAGGTCTCCCCTCCTCCAAGAGGCTAAGAGTCAGCTTGAGGTCACGTCTCCCCCAAATCCTCTGCTTTGGGCTGACCCGGCCACGCCGTGGCACCCAGTCCCCGACTGCTTTCTCCCTTCCCCTCCGCCTCCCCACCTCTGGACGAGGAAAAAGCCAGGAGAACCCAGTCCCTCCCAGGTGCTAAGTACTCCCACGGAAGAGCCTTCCTGGCTGGGGGAGCAGCATCAAGCTGGGAAGACCCTCACCTTGGCATGTTGCTCTGAGTCCCACAGGCCAATAAATGCCAGGCATCACTGTGTGTGGGCACTCTGCCGGCCCAGCCAAGCAGGTGGACTGGCAGCAGGTGGCCAGGTGAAGGCCTGATAGGTGGGGCTTCCTGTCCCCACTCATGGTGGCCCAGCCATTCGAGAGCAGATCCAGGGATCCCTGGAGGTCCGGCTCCTCTACCCACTTTGGCGATGCTTCCTTCCAGCCCCGGCCCGTACCAGCTGGAAGAGAACTCCCCAGGGAGCAGCAGGCAGGAGCCCTAGAGTCACCTCCATTATGCCACCGGGAATGATACCTGGAGAGAGAGGCTGCAAAGGAGGTCTGAGAGCCGAGGGATGGTTGCTTCCTAAGGCCCAGGGTTGGGCTGGGGCAGAGTGGGAGAGATTTCAATGAATCCTCCTTCAGCCCCAGAACTTCCAAATCATCACTCTCTTGTAACATCCTGCTGTATTATAATCTTTAGTCTTCCTGGCCAGGGCCTGGCACATAGATAGTAGGCTCAGAATAAATATTTCTTGGATGGATGGATGGATGGATGGATGGACGGACGGAGGGACGGATGGATGAAGACAGGGCAGTCTGTCTTATCCACTCAGCTCCTGGGGCACGAGGCTGGCACTTAGCACTTGCTAGCAGGCATCCTGTGGCAGTGAGTCTTTTCAAAGAAGCACCAGCCCCTTGGATGGCGTGTTCAGAGAGGACCTCCTGCCCAGGTGCGCAGTTGGTTTTCCCCAAGGGGCTGGGCTGCGAAGTGTGTGCTCATTACCATATGGTAATTGTTCATAATAACCCTGCTACCTTTGCGCACCTTCCCCTGGAGGAGCCCGCTCCTCCAGCGCCTGTCTCATAAACGCAACGGAGGAGACTTTCCTTCCGCCCCCGAGAAAAGCATGTCCGAAGCACCGAGAGGCGCAAGTAGCAGGGAGCACAAGGTGACTCACCCAAGGCAGCCACAGGCTTTTAACTCACTTACCGTCCCTCTGTTCCTGACTCTTAATGGACCGGCTGCCAGCGCAAGGCATCCACTTGGCAGTCCTGGCATCCAGCCCCGCGAGTCATGATGGGACATGCCTCCCCTTTGGGCACTGGGCAGGGCAGGAGCCCAGGAACTGCCCCCAGCAGCCACCGGAGCTGTGGCTGTCTGCCCCCACCTCCCTCTGTCCGCGGTTACTGATCTAGGCTCTCCCAACAGAGGGCACTACAGCCCAAAGCAAATTTCTCTTCTCTCGACCCTAGGGAACACCCCCAGAGGTCACAGAGACCCCTCTGCGACCTCTAGCTTGTTTATTTCCAAGAGAGGGGAGGGAATATGGCTCGTTACCTCCCCCAGCCCCGCTTCCAAGGGGATGGGCTCTGCTGGTTTGGGGAGTGACACTGTGTGGCATTTGGTAATAATAGTGAGAGTGGAAAGCATGTATGTAAGGGCTTCCCTTAGCCAGGCACGCTTAAAGTAATCAAGGAGTGTAAAAATCTTTACAATAGCATACGAGGTGGGTCCTATCGTTATTTATACTTTACAGATGAGAAAACCTAGGCACAGGCAGGCTAAGCAACTTGCCCAGTACAGCACAAGTCGTTGTAGAGGCAGATTTGAACCCAGGGAGAGGCCAGAGAGCTTCGAAGCCCTTCTGGGCCAAGTCACACGAATGCACCCAAGACCTGAGCAGGCGCACACGTGCACACGCACACACACACGCACACGCACACACCAGGAGCCAGAGTTTGGGTGGGAAATGAGATACAAAAGCAAAGCTTGCAGGAGCCCAACATGTTCCATCCCCCTCATCCCTCGTAAGAGTCCTCTGTGGCAGCTCTGTTTATGCCCACTTTATAGATAAGTAAACGGAGGCTCAGAGAAGTGAAAAGAATGATCTGAAGTAGCCAAGGTAGCGGGGTGCTGGACTCTGGGGGCAGGGTCGTCGTGTGGGCCTTCCCCAGCCTCCACCCCAAGGCCCACACATTCTCTCTTCCTGCCTCTCCCCACCCCTCATCTCTCCCCGACACCCTCCCGCGGTCCCCCGGCTGCTTCCTACCTTGCCCTCTGCCTCTCCGTGCTGGGAATTAAACATCCATCAGACAGGACTGAGTTTTTTTATTGTTTGTTTAAATTAAACACCACTGAAAGTGACGCTTTAACACCGGTGACCCAAATCGATGTGGAGTCAGCTGCTTGGAATGAAGTCCAACGCTGAGTCCTTAATGGACCTCAGCCCCCCGCCCCCCCCGAACTCTCAGACTCCTGCTCTAGCGGCTCTTCCCACAGGTGGACCCAAGAGGGTTTTCCACGGGGAATCTGAGCCTATGGGCTGCCGAGTGGGCTTCAGTATTAAAAGCTCAGAGGCCTGAGCAAGAGAGCGGGGCCAAGCGAAGGAGTGAGGGACAGGAAATGCAGCCCCAGGGACCAGCTCAGGCAGAAAGAAGCAGGCCAACTGGCTGGGTCCCCCAACCATTTGTTTTGCAAGTTTGCAATAAACATTTCTTGAAATGCTACATATCANGAGCATATTAAAGCCTATGAGAAATCCTGCAGAGCTTTTCAGTTTTATTTCCTTGAAACCCAAACTGTTTGGCCTCAGAACTCTCTTTGCATAAATACCTATTAACATCTCATAAGCAAGAGTTGCAGAGACCCTGGGATGGAGGGAGGGAGATGGCCTCCTGGGTCACCCTCATAGTAATGGTGGCACTCATAATCATAACCGCAATCATCAGAAGGACAGTAACAGCCACTACCAAGTGATGACACTTACGGAGGGCTTGCTAGGTGCCAGGGGCTCTTCTAAGTGTTTTTGCTTGAACTAATTTATTGAGCCTCTTTTCTATAACCCTATGAGGCAGGTTCTGTTTTGAACCCCAATAGAGTAAGACAAAGAAACTCAGGCACAGAAACAAAGCTCCTAAAATCACATTGCTTTTATGTATTTCTGAGACTATAGCCAGCATGGGGTAAGGACCACAGCTGATTCACCTCCGCACTTACTTGTGCCTGGAAGGTGGTAAGTGTTCAAGAAGGAGTGGGATAGATAGCTGGGAGAGAGGAAGAATGGATGAATGGAAAGATGGATGGGCGAGAGAATGATTGTGTGGGTGGCTGGATGGATAGATGGAGGTGAGAGTTATTGAGTTATTGATGGACGGATGGATGGGTGGGTGGATGGGTAGATGGATGATTGGATGGATGATGGTGGACCAGTGTGTATAGGATGGATGCGTGGATGAGCAAATGGATGGAGGAGGGGATAGACGAATCAAGATTAGAAAGTATCAACAAGATTTGACTTTCTCCTGTGTCACTGAATTTGTTAAGTATGACAGACCCATGCTAATGGGTATCAGTCATAGTTTGAAGGTGCCACCAAAGGTGGTCAGGCACAGGGCTACAAGGATGGGCTCTAGAGTTGGGCTGTCTAGACCCAAATCTCAGCTTTGACACTCAAGAAAATGATTTTTGGATGGATAGAAGGAAGAAGGAGGGAAGGAGAGAGAAATGGAAGTAAGGAAGGAAAGAGGAGAGATGGAGGGAGGGAAGGGAGGAGGGATACAGAGAAAGGAGGAAAGAAGGAGGAAGGAAGGAGGGAGGGAAGGAGGAAGGAGTTGCTGTAAGAACTTGAACCCATTATCTAACCTCCTTGTGCCTTGATTTCCTCATCTGTAAAATGAGGATAGGGATAAGACTACCAACCTCATTGAGTTGCACTGATTAAATAAGTCAATGCTCTAAAGGACGTAAGCACTGGGTAAATATTAGCTGTAACAATGATTACCCACAGAGGCAGCCACACAATGCTGTAGTTTCCCCCACGCTGTTGTTCCTTCTCTTCATCCTTAGCTTCCTGCACTCTGAAGGAGAGGAGCGGATGAAGACTCCAGGGTCAAGATCTCAAGGGATTCAGCCAATGGTGGCCATGACCATGAACCAAAGGAAAAGGTCAGTGCAACCTGGATCTGCAATTCCCTTCTCTTTCATGGCGTTCTGGAGCATCGGTCAGTCTATCCTTTCCTTTGGACTCTTGAGGCCACGGTTGTCACGGTTGTGGGATCTTCTAAGGTTTCCTTAGAGCAGCCCCTTTCCTCTTCTCCTAGCCAAACTGCAATACCACCCACAGACAACAGGTGGCGCCGTCTAATATGCGATTTGTTCCATTTTTACAGCCTTTAATCTTGAGGGCCTATATTCCGTAAAAGGAATCGGCTTCCTGTTTTGACAATTTGTTAAGCTTTAGTATATTCACAGTCAGGCACGCTGTCGGAAAACATGTGCACTTAAACTCCCTAGTCAGTCATCATCGTGTGATGGGTCCATAGTACTACAGATGCGGACATTGAGACCCAAAGCAAGATGGTCAGCTCCCTGCACTCTCACTGTTGGAGGTGCCTGCTGTCTGTCCTACCCCATGAAGTAGTGTGTCTCCAGGTCATTCACTTGTGTGTCTTGTCTTCCCAGGTCATCACAAAAGCATTTCCCTTTATACCTCGGGACCTCCAATGCCTCCCTGCTCAGGCCTGGGCCTCACGGCTCCAAAAGGGCCAGAAAGCAAAGAGCGAGAGTCCAGTTAGCCAGACTAGTCGTCTAGCTGGGAGTGTAAAAGCATTTGTTGCTAAAGTGCTCTGGTTAATTACAAAGCCGCCTGCTGAAAACTGGTACTTCTCTCCTCTTCCCAGCAGCCTGCTTAGTGTGTTGCAGCTTCTAGGTCCCAAAACGTTTGAGCAAGTCCCAATTTGACCGACAGTAGAGGAAGCCAATTTCATGTCTCTGGGCTTCGGAGACCCCATTTGTAAGCCGGGCTAGCTCCCCGAGGCTCCTGGCAGAGGACGTCTTACCTGGTTACAAACTCACCTCCACCTTCCCTCTTCTCGTGCCTTTGACAGACCTGGCTGGCCCTGAGCTAGGACTTGGGAGACCGGCTGTCTGCAGGAGGTGGGACTGGAAGCCTACAAGTTAGGGACAAACGTTTGAGGTAGAGCCTCTGTGTGCAGTCATCCAAACATGCGATGGAGATTGCTTCCCGGGGAAGCAACAGGTGATGTAGGGAGGCTAGACCCCGGGGCCAGGGGGTGGGGGTGGGTAGGGGGGAAAGGAAGAGAAACTCTGAGGTGCGGCAGGGTCCCTGTAGACCGCAGAAGGCAATGAACGCCCAGGGAGAGCAATGGAAACTGCTCCAAAGACCCGCATTGACATGATGGCCTGACGCATCTCCCGATTTTGAGACTGTGCGACTCTCTGCACGGACCAGTCCCTCCCCAACCCCCGGAGGGACCTTTATCATCATTGGAGCCTCAACCATCTCTGCACAGGTGTTCTTTTCCTTCCTTCTGCTTCTCTCCCCACCTATTGACCAAGGAAAGAGTTCCACTAACCCTTCAACCCCCTCCTCGGCCGCTTGACTCCATCTCCCCTCCTTGCCTTTCCCGGGCTGTCTCTCTTCTGCCCATGCCCAGCTTCCTGTCCTTCTTTCCAAGTATCGTGGCAGGAGGGTGGGCCTATAAAGAAGCAGCCGGGAAACCAGGTGGGGGTATTGCCCTGGAGTTGGAGAATACTGGGGGGCGCAAAGGGAGAGTCCCCCTCAGCCCTCAAAGCTATCTGTCCCTTAGAAGGGACGATAGTGGCTAATGGACCATGGAAAACACAGGTGTTGTTACAGTTTTGTAGGATTCCAAGAGAAGGTATCCAGACACTGGGGGCATGATGACCCAGCGTGGAAGAGGGGCAAGGGTGTCAACCCCGGACGGTTACTCCAGTGCCCCGAAATAAATGGTTCTGATGGGTCTTCCCCTCCACTAAGGGCAGTGAGGCCACGCACGGACCTCGGTCTTCTCTGGGCCAGGCGCTGGCCGGTACCAAGGATACGGAAATGCGAAGGTGCAGTTTGTGCCCTTGAGGAGCCCACATCCGGCAGGGGTTGGTATACCAAGACACCTGAAAGCCAAGGTCAAGGCTGCCCACCCTGCATCCGCTCACCAAGCCTCTTTGGCCTCAGAGTCCAGCACCCACTTGCCAGTTCCATGGGTTCTTCTTTCCCAGATGCGTCCCCAGANACAGTCGCCACTAAAGGAAAGACCATTGAGTCTGCTCAGAACGGACCCCCGCATGGCTCCCTGGGCTTTATTCAGCACATAAAGTACAACCCCCACCCAGCCACACCCCCAGGTCACCGGGGCACCCCGAGGGCGACAGGATGGTCGGGACGGACCCCTGAAAACCCTTCACTGGCTCTCATGTTCTGCAGAGCGAGCCTGGACTAGCTTACGGGGTCATGGTCTCCACTCCACCCTGGGCCTGCCTCTGCCCTTCCTGGTGCTGGTCACACCCTTAGCTCTAGGCCTTTCTGGTG
>NW_027532008.1:10041950-10075339 GCF_008692635.1 Crocuta crocuta
GCTCCCTCTGCCTGACCCTGCCTTCTGCCCCCAACCCCCTCCCCCCTCCCCCAACTCCCTCACGCTGTCCCATGTACCCCACGCCCGCACAGTCCGTAGGCAGCTCCGCTCATGCCCCCAGGCTCAGCTTTCACTGACACTAGTCCAGGACGTCTGTGTTAGGTGCCTGTCCATTCTTGGCCCAGAGAATTAAGAGCATGGCGGCAAGAGGTGCAAAATCTAGGCAGAGGAGGCAGCAGGGCAGGAGAGAGGGGGCCACAGGCCTAAATCAAGGGCAATGGGAACAGAGTCATTGGAAGGTCGGAAAGGCCACCAAGGATGCTCAGAATTACCCTGAGTGGCCCACGGGCAAAAAGGCTCGTCCTCGCCCTACTCACTAGAGCCTCCTGACAGCTTCCTTTCAAGAAGGAAGCCGTACCTGGTGCGCCCCGGGTTTAGGAGAACAAAGGGCCGGGGTCGGCCACACCTGCGGGCCGGGTCTCCAGGAGCGGGGTTCAGGGATGCGTGTGAAGACATTTATGGTGAGGGGTTCACACTCCCCTTTAGATGCTCTTTTCTCCTCTGCGGGACCGTCTCTCCGTCCCCGGGAGCCCGGGGACCCATGGAATTCCTGGTTCCTGCTTCCAAGTCCAAGGCTTGCTTATCGAGACAATTAGGTTCCACCTGCCTTCAGCTGCCCCTTTGCAATGTCAGGAGGGACAAGAGCCTCTCTCTGAGAGCCGCTCCTCGCGGCTGTTCGATAAGCCCCATATTTCACACCCCGAGTGGCTGCGTTTCAGCGGTGGGTGAAGTGGTTTTATTTTTATCACGCAAGCAGGCATATAAATATGTACGAGGAGCTCAGAAGCACTTTAGGGTCTCTGTGGAAGGCAGGCTCGGAGTGAGTGTGAGGGAGCATGGCAATTAGTTCAACCAGGGCACACGCAGGCCATGCCAGGTCCGAAGGCGTGGCCGCCACCCCCCGGCACCACTGGCTGTCTTCTCCCTGGTGGCGTCTGCCCTCATCAGCTCCTCGAACAGGGCGGCCCCTCGGCAAACTTCCTAGAACAAAATTTTAAAAACAAACAAAGGATGGCTCTGAGTTCCCACCTTTACTCTGCCACTTCCCAGCTGTGTGACCTCGGATGAGGCCCTTTCCTCCTCTGGGTCTCGGCATCTCTATCTATACAATGGGGTTAGTCGTGCCTCCGCTGTCAGCCTCCCAGGGCTTCTTAAAAGCACAAAGATGAGGAAGAATTCGAAAGGGCCTCTAAGAACCGTAATATATGACCGTAAGAGACTTATCATTATTCATCCCCAGCCATTCATTTGGAGCAGGTTAGTGAAAGAAGATCTAGTAATACAGGCAATGGATGGCATAGGTGGTACAGAAGCCTCACCCATCGCGCAGAGGAGGAAGGAGGCAGCATTTACTGACCCCCTGCTCCAGGGCTGGGGGCTTTACATGTGTCATTGCATTTGAACATGACAGGAACACCACGTAGGGTGGGGTTGTTGTGATTCTTGTTCATTGATGAGGAGGCTGAAGCCAAAGAGGGTACGGAATTTGTGCATGCTCACGAGGTCAGTGAGCACGCCGTGAAGCCGGGCGTGAATGCAGGGCAGAGCAAAGCTTTGCCCAGGGTGGACACAGAGAATGGCAATCTCTGGGTTGATGGCCTGCCCCTGGAGATGAGCCCGGGGGTGTGGCAGCCTGTGGTGTGTCCCTCAAAGCCACGTCAGCACGGGGACCCCGGCTGAAGGCCTCACATGGAGTCCTGAAGGGCACTTGTGAGACCATGACCTCACGGACTGCAGCAGAGCGAGAGGACGGCTTTCTTCCACCAGGTCCCCTGAGTCAGAGAAAGACACCAAAGCTTTGGTGGGGATGTGCCCAGATAGAAGGTAGATGGGCTTTAGAGCAATTCTAGCTTTTTGATGGCCAAGGTCAGGGGAGGGAGGTCAAAGGATGCTGACTCCGGCCTCTCATCTCTTGAATTCATACCCCAGCTTGGGAGATCTGGAGAGGAAACAGCCTGCTCTCTTCTCAGGGGCTAGGTCCCCCTTAAGGCCAGCCAGAGAGTCAGGGGTCCAGGGCTGGGCATCTGTTGCCCTCCTCTCCCCAGCCCCGGCCCCAGCATCTGATGAAGAAACATTCCCCAACTGGATGTTGAAGGCCCAGTGGAGGTGCAGCCCATGGGGACAAGTACCAAGTTTAAGGGCCCAGAGGCCAGGCTGGGTTGGATAAGCTGAGAGTGGGATGTGGTCTGCGGAAGGAGACAAACTGCGGCAGTGAGAAGGGTACTGGGCAACTGCCAGCCCAGCTCACTGATAGGAACAGCCATCTTGCTTTGTAAATGAAGAATTGAGTGAGGCTGTCAGACGGCGGCCCTTGCGGAATCAAGCAGGACTTTAAGTCCCGAGAAGGGGGTTGGCCGCTGCTGGATCAGAAACCTGTTCCTTCCTGTTTGATTTTTCTTGCTTTATTTCCTCTCTAATTTACTTTTGTTTCCAGGAAGGCGGGAAGCACCAGCGTTAGTCAGCAGCGCTAAGGAGCACCGAGGGGAAAGGAGGTGCGTACACACTTGGGCTACTGAGCTAGAGGACAGAGTTGGCCCACTGGGTGGGACTGGACGTAAAAACTAGAGGACTGTCAGGAAGAGGCGGGGCTCAGAGGCCAAGGTCAGATCCCACAGGGATATTCCCACCTGCCCGGGTGTTCTTTCCCGGGAGGGATTCTCGGCTCCCCTCTATCTCTCTTTTAAAAAAAAGAGTATTTTAATTGTGATAAAGTACGCACAATATAAAATTTACCACCCATTTCCCCCCCATAGTGTTAGGTACATCTACATTATCGTGCAACTGATGTCCAGAACTTCTTCATCTTGTAAAACTGAAACTGTACCCATTAAACAGCAATTCCTTGGTCACCATCCCCGCAGTCCCTGGCGTCCGCCGATCTGCTCCCTGTCGCTACGACATACCTCATATAAGTGGAATCATACAGTATTTGTCTTTTGGTGACTTGCACACGCCCTTCACATAGTGCCCTCAAGTTCTTCCACGCTGTAAGATGTGTCACAATTCCCTTGCTTTTTAAGTCCGATGATATTGGATTGCAGAGATAGACCACTTGTGTTCGTGCATTCATCTGCGGGTGGGTCCACCTGTTGGCTCTTGTGAATACGCTGCCGTGAGCCCATCTCTTTGGGACCCTGCTTTCAGTTCTTCGGGATATATCCCTGCTGGGCCACAGCGTGGCTCCTCTTGAAGGATGGGGACCCCTGTGGGATCGCCCACCAGGCACCCCACGCAGGAGACTGGGAGCTCCCGGCATCCTGACTGCATGCCGATTTCACAGCCTCTGCCCACACGGGTCCCATGTCTCACGGGCCTCACTGGAGTCCTGCAGCAGGGCTCGGGGGGACGGTGCGCAGAGACTTGGAGCTGCAGGGAAGAGAGACCCAAGTGTCCCCGGCAGCCGCTGGAAGCATCTTGCAAGCCAGACACTCTACTGGAGTCACCAGCGCATGACGTAGTGAGCAGGTGTTTGCTGACCAAATGAACGGTGGAAGTTCCAAATTTCTCGAAAGCAGCTTCCACAGGGTGAAAGGGGGCTCTTGCGTTCGCCTCATAGAAGTTGAGTCCATGAGTGAATGAACCGGCATACAAGTGATTCAGGTTGCTTTACTCTATAAAGGTGGAGTATCCAGAGAAGAAAAGTCCAGAACATTCCACAAAACTGTCTGTGGACCCTACCTGGTATACGCAAGGCCCCTGGTGGTCAGGATGAGGGAGTGGAGAGGGAGAAGGTATGGTCCTGCCCAGCTATGGCCCTCAGACCCGTGGAGAGTAAGACAAGTCCTACCAAGTGCATTGTGGGAAGAACTAAGCGTGAAGCCTGGAAAGGCCCCACCCCCACCCCCCACATCACTCCTGCAGCCACACTGGACCAGGTACTTTCTTAGCATGTATTTCCTTTAGCAACTCTGACAGCCAGGACTGTTCCCACTAAATGAGTTCAGATATATGGGCTGACTGGCCCAAGGTCACACACTGCAAAAAAGATGGAACAGAAACATGAATCCAGGCCTGACTCCAGATCCCAACCTCTCTCCTCTGCACCAACAGAGGAGGCCAGGACGCCTTCCTGGGGGAGGTGGCTTGAGTCAAGATGAGTGCACACAGCTGCCTCCAAAGGCGAGAAAGGCTTTCCAGGTGGAAGGAACCATATCAGCCAAAATCCAGAGACAGAAAAGGTCAGGGATGTTCAGGGAAACGGCAATTACTCCAGTTGGACTGAGCACGGAGTACCCGTAGGGGAATGTCAGCAAATGATTGGCTGGGCCCAGCCTTGAACCTGAGGCCAGGTGTCCCCCAGCTTTGCCTCAACCCCTCTGGCTGCCATGTGCAGGGGGGTTGGGGGAAGTAAGCCTGCAGGCGGAGACGGAGGTCAGGACAGCCTCCAAGTAGAGAAATTCATTTATCCCAGGGCATCCTAGGCCTGGGGGATATGGCCGTGACCCATCAAGCATTCTCTCCGCCCTCATGGAGCTGACGTCAGGGGGAAAACAGACAACGAACAGGCTGGCAACTAAGCCAAAATGATAACAGGCAGTAATCTGTACCAGGACCTAAAGGAACAAGATGTTGTGAATGGTAATAATGGGAGCATAGGGCAGTCAGGGAAGGCTTCCCAGAAGAGGTGGGAATTAAGCTGGATGAGAAGCATCAGAAGGAGCCAGCACTGCAGAGAGCTGAGGGAAGAACGGGGGGAAAGCCTTGAGGAAGAGCTCCGTGTATTCCAGGAAATGGCAGACAGTGCCCACGGTGAATGTTAGGAAATGAGCTTTGGGAGGTGCGGGGCTGGGGATGGGAGGCATTAGGATTTTATTTCAGAGTGAGGGGAGGCCGCAGGCAGGCTCTGGGCAGGAGAATGGTGCGATCTGATTTGCGTTTACTTTGTAAGTTTATTTTTGCCTGTTTGAAAGAGAGAGAGAGCGCAGCTGGGGGAGGGGCAGAGAGAGAGAGAGAATCCCAAGCGGGCTCTGCACTGTCAACGCAGGGTCCGACATTGGACAGGGGGCTTGATCCCACGAACCGTGAGATTATGACCTGAGCTGAGATCAAGAGTCGGGGGTTTAACGGACTGAGCCACCCACGTGTCCTTGATTTGCATTTTTGACAGGCCTCTCTGGCTGCCTTGTGAAAAGTGGGAAGGAGGGGAGCCCCCACCAGGGCCACAGAAGGTCAAGTGCGGCGGCCGTGGGAGTAGCCAGGGGCTCTCCTTCCGACGGGGACGGCCTGAGTGCGAGGTGCCACTTGGAGACACACTCTATTTCAAAAGCGGGTGACAGCTGGGCTAGAACTTGACCCTAGCAGCAAATCCAATTTTCGCACATCTCTTTCTAGATGGAATTTGCCTCCTGTCAGAGAGGAAGGTCAGAGCGAAGATGCTGCAGTGCAACCAGGGGCTTCTCTGCGTGGGGACGGCTCTCCTGGGGGGATCCTCCTGGGCTGCGGGCCCCAGAGTCCTGTCTGGGAGGACAGAGAGGAGCCTGTGCTGTGAGGGAGCCCCCTGTGAAACGCTGGACAGAGGTCACGTTGGGCATTTTTCTGGGTGCTGGGGATGCAGCAGTGAAGGGAAAGACTCGTATGTCCCCTCCCAGCCCTTGCCCACAGGCGGTGGCCAGTCTGGGTGCAGTGGCCAGCTCTGGGCGTTCACTCCAGTGCGATCTCCCCTTGAGTGCCGGCGGGGCCTGGTGCCTGGCTCAGTGTACGCCCTAGGCAACCGTGCTGGGATGGGATGTCGCTTCTGAGATTCGGCTCCAAAGGACAGGGACTTGTGACTTGCTTGTGCTCCCCCAGCCCCTGCCTCGCTCGCTCCGATGAAGCCGGCCGCCACATTGTGGGCTGCCTGTGGAGAGGCCCTGTGGTGAGGAGCTGAGGGAGGCCAACGGCCGGGTTGGTGAGGGTTCCGCGAGGAACCCCACCTCCCAGCCACTGCGGGGGTGACCCTGGGAGGGGCCCCAGGCTCTGCCTNTTATTTCAGAGTGAGGGGAGGCCGCAGGCAGGCTCTGGGCAGGAGAATGGTGCGATCTGATTTGCGTTTACTTTGTAAGTTTATTTTTGCCTGTTTGAAAGAGAGAGAGAGCGCAGCTGGGGGAGGGGCAGAGAGAGAGAGAGAATCCCAAGCGGGCTCTGCACTGTCAACGCAGGGTCCGACATTGGACAGGGGGCTTGATCCCACGAACCGTGAGATTATGACCTGAGCTGAGATCAAGAGTCGGGGGTTTAACGGACTGAGCCACCCACGTGTCCTTGATTTGCATTTTTGACAGGCCTCTCTGGCTGCCTTGTGAAAAGTGGGAAGGAGGGGAGCCCCCACCAGGGCCACAGAAGGTCAAGTGCGGCGGCCGTGGGAGTAGCCAGGGGCTCTCCTTCCGATGGGGACGGCCTGAGTGCGAGGTGCCACTTGGAGACACACTGTTTCAAAAGCGGGTGACAGCTGGGCTAGAACTTGACCCTAGCAGCAAATCCAATTTTCGCACATCTCTTTCTAGATGGAATTTGCCTCCTGTCAGAGAGGAAGGTCAGAGCGAAGATGCTGCAGTGCAACCAGGGGCTTCTCTGCGTGGGGACGGCTCTCCTGGGGGGATCCTCCTGGGCTGCGGGCCCCAGAGTCCTGTCTGGGAGGACAGAGAGGAGCCTGTGCTGTGAGGGAGCCCCCTGTGAAACGCTGGACAGAGGTCACGTTGGGCATTTTTCTGGGTGCTGGGGATGCAGCAGTGAAGGGAAAGACTCGTATGTCCCCTCCCAGCCCTTGCCCACAGGCGGTGGCCAGTCTGGGTGCAGTGGCCAGCTCTGGGCGTTCACTCCAGTGCGATCTCCCCTTGAGTGCCGGCGGGGCCTGGTGCCTGGCTCAGTGTACGCCCTAGGCAACCGTGCTGGGATGGGATGTCGCTTCTGAGATTCGGCTCCAAAGGACAGGGACTTGTGACTTGCTTGTGCTCCCCCAGCCCCTGCCTCGCTCGCTCCGATGAAGCCGGCCGCCACATTGTGGGCTGCCTGTGGAGAGGCCCTGTGGTGAGGAGCTGAGGGAGGCCAACGGCCGGGTTGGTGAGGGTTCCGCGAGGAACCCCACCTCCCAGCCACTGCGGGGGTGACCCTGGGAGGGGCCCCAGGCTCTGCCTCCAGTCAGGCCTGACGGGACCTCGGCCAGTTGTAACCTGGGAGACAAAGTGAGCCAGGGGACTCGGCGGAACCACACGCGGGTTCCTGGCCCCCCATTCTTTTCAGAGAGTAAATGTTGTTTAAGTTTGGGGGGAATCTGTAAAGCTGGCAACAGATAACTAATGGACTAGTGACACTCATCAAACCCTTAATGTGGGCTTTACACGCATACACTTGATGGGGTAGGTGCCACGATGATCCCTGTTGTGTAGATATGGGGAGTGGGGTTCAAGGGCGTTGGGTAACCTACTCAAGGCCACACAGCTAAGAAGTGTCAGAAAAAAAGATTCAGGCAGAAGCAGTTGGTTCCAGAGTCCGTGCTGATAAACACCACACGGACGAGGGAGGCCCAACCCTTCCCTGGAGAGCACCTAGTCTGAGGGAGGAGGCACACTAGTCTGAGGGAGGAGGCACACTCTTCTCCTCCAGGGCACTGCCATCTAGCTGGAAAGATGGCTCTCTCACTTGCTCTGCACTCCCCTTGAAGTCAGCCGTACACCCCCTTTTTCCCCCCACTCCAGCCAGAAGGACCTTCCGGAACTATCTTACCTCTTCCTATCTCTGGCTGCACTTTCTAGTCTTTCGTTGTGTTTACTCCTTGAAGCCCGACCTCCTGCACTGTTTCTTGCTATCACCTCCAAGTTACCCCTTGGATCCACACCTTTGCAAGTCCTGGGTGCCCACTACACACCAGGCCTTTCAACTGTACATATCATCCTATTTCATCATTAAACAACCCATTTGCAGATGAAGAAACTGAGGCCCAGAGAGGTAATCACCATGTCAGGTGGCCGGTAGCCAAGACCCGTCAGACCTACTCATCTGTGCTGAGTCCCCTCTCTGGTCCTGACCCCCCGGGATCGGAAATTGTCCTGGATGCCACAGCCCCCAAACTGCAGGCCTCTTCCCGTCCCTGGTGGGACCGTGGGACCAGCGTGCCCGCAGAGCGTGTCAGACCTGGGAGGTGCACCGGGCTTCTCTGATCTCTTTGAATCTTGAATGGAAGAACAAAACTGGAAAAGGCGTCTGATGCAGTGAGAGCCCTGCCTCTGCTCTGGCTTCTGGGTCTCCCGGCCAGGCTTGGCTGTCCTCTCTCTTTGCCAGGAAATAACCCGCCTGTCACCTAGGGCCCTCGGGAACCGCCTGGCTCTCAGACCAGGACATGGGTGCTGCACACCAGGGGCTCTCACAACCTGGACAGGATGGGGTGGGGATTGTGTGGGGGCACCCCCACATCAGGCCTGGGGCTCAAGGTGGGGACAGCTGCTCTGCCCCCTGGTCTGACCTCAGCGGCCAGACCAGGGAAAGGAGAGGCCGGGAGCCCAGCATTTCCCCCACCTCCTGGGGGACCCACCACTCAGGCCCAGTTCCCCCGGACACTCCAACTTTCTCCTTTTCTCCCAATACCTTCCCTGACCTCCCCCACCCACCACCAAAGAAGTCTGTGTACTAATTACCTAAGTAAGAACATAGCAAGACTGCGATTCCTCATTAGCTGGGGCGAGGCTCCCTGCTACATGACTGATATGCATCTACAAGAAAATTAACTCCAGTGCAAGGACTCCCAAATCAAGATTAATGAGGGGCTGGGCGGGAGGAACATGGGGCCCAGAGCCCTCTGTGGGTCTCTAGGGAACCAAGGGAAGGGTCTCTACCTCACTACAGTGTTGAAGGATGACAGTGAGGAGGTCACAGGTCACAGCCAGGCTCAGAGTCCAAGGCTGCACTGTGTCCCCCTGACGCAAGATGGCCCACTAATGAATCAGGATATACAGCCCACTGTGTGCCCAGAGACCAGAAGCTCGAAGTCCTTGCCCTTGAAAAGTTCAAAGTCTAATTAAGTAGATAATTACAGCGCAGGGGGATAAGTGAGTGGATGCAGGGAGTAGCCGGCATTTATTGAACACTTACTATGTGCCTGGCATCATCCTAAGCACTTTGCATGTCTTACACCACAACGATTATCAGCCCTACTTTATAGATGGGGAAACTGAGGTATGGAGAAGTTAAGCTAACTGGCCTGGGCCACAGAGCTTATGAGATGGAGCGAGGACATGAGCCTGGCAGCACAGCTCTGGAGCCCAAGCTTCTAAGCACCATCCTATGACAGCATACCAATGGGCATACAGTGGAGGGGGTTGGGACGAGGGGCTCAAGGCGTGCCAGGAACTCAAGAAGTGGCCACTTGCTGCCCAGGCAATAGGCAACGTTTCAGAGAGGAAGAGCCTTTGAGCTAGGTCTTGACAGATAAATGGAATCTCACCCAGCGGAGGGTTTATTGATTGAGTCAACGACTTATTCATTCATCCCACCAATAAGTGCCAGAGTCCATGGGGAGCAGTGCAAACACAGTGTGAACGAAAACAGACACAAAGAGCCCATGGAGAGGCTGACATTGAAGAGCAGTCACACGACCAATTAGTCTACCCCGAGGCCAGGACGGAGGTCATGCGACACTTTTGAGGGTGAGGGTCCCCAGAAATTGTGCCTCCCTCCCCCAGATGCCTCACTAGTCGCAGCCCTGGCCTACCTTTGTTCTGACATTTGGGGTGGTAGAGGGGTGAACCCTCCATCCGTGAGACCAGACCCCAGGGCTGAGTTGAACCTGTGACTAAACACTTGCATTTTGTCAGGTAGCGCTCCGTCAAAGCGCTGCATCCTGCTTGCCACACCCCAAGTTCACGACTCCTCGCTGCTCCTGACCAAGGCAAGGGGAGACGTAAGACCTTGAAATGTGTGCCGCCCTGTCCTTCCACGTTCCACAAAGCGTCTAACTTTTCCTTAACTCCCCACAGCAAGAAAGTGACATTCCTATGGAATGGAGATGATTCTCCATTAACCTTCTTAAAGAGGCTTTGGCTTTTTGTTGTTTTCTCTTCCGGAAGGTGATAATATCCACTGAGCTCAAGAGAACAGATTAAATACCAGGGTTCGCTCTGGTGGTCATGTCTGCCTCCAGCGCCCTCAGCACTTGGACTCGGAGGACTGGGGACCAGGAGGTCTCGTGGGGTGCAGGAAAGACTCAAACCTCGTGTGCCTTGGCCACCGCCGTTTCTCTCGAGTCCTTTGCAAATTATTAAGGTGCAGCTCCCATGTGGCCAAGTGGCTAAAGCAACTCCCAGCAGTGGTAATGGGGTCACATCTGCTGTCAGTGCCCCTTCACCATATTCCTGGTGTATCGACCCCACCTTCTTCCAAGTTACCACTCCCACTTCTCAAATCCCCCTTTGTAAAAAAAAAAACAAACAAAAAAAGCTTATTTATTTATCTTGTGAGAGAGAGAGTATACACGAGTGAGTGTGTGAGCAGGGGAGGGGTAGAGAGAGAGGAAGAGAGAGAATCCCAAGCAGGCTCTGTGCCATTGGCATGGAGCCCGAGGCGGGGCTCGATCTCACAAACCATGAGCTCATGACCTGAGCTGAAATCAAGAGTTGGACACCTAACCCACTGAGCCACCCAGCGCCTCAATTCATTTTTAATGGAGCATCTTATAAAAGTCCAGATGCCCTAGGAAAGGACAGAGAGTGGTGGGGAGGGAAGGTAGGCTCCCTCTAAAGTAATTCCCAGTGACCCTCATCTCCTGCCGTCACCGCCCCCCCATAAGACCCCCTCCTCTGGAGCATGAGTAGAGCCTGGTGATTGGCTTCCAACAAACAGAATAGACAATGGTGATGGGATGTCCCTTCTGATATTAGGCTCCAAAAGACTGTGACTTCTGACTTGCTGGCACTCCCTCGGCCCCTCCTTCGCTAGCCCCGAGGAAGCCAGCCGCCATATTGTGAGCTGCCCTATGGAGAGGCCCACAGGGCAAGGAACTGGGTGGTGCTCATGGAAGGGGGGGTAGCTAGGACAACAGCTCACAAGAAACTGAGGCCCTTGGTTCAAAAGCCTGGAGAACCTAATTCCTGCCAATGACCAGTGGCCGTGAGCTCAGACACAGATCCATCCCCGGCTGAGCCTTAGGATGACACCGCAGCCCCAGCTTACACCCTCACACGGAGGATCCACTTAAGGTGTATCTGGATTCCCGCCCCACACGACCTGTGATATGAAGTGTGTCATTCTAAGCCTGTACATGTCGGGATGACTTGTCACATAGCAATAGATGATTAATCCAGGAAATGAACAGGAAGATATTCCACATGAGCACAGACTTTAAAGGACCATAGCCACACTCTACATAAATGAGCACATGTGTAGGTTAGACAAATATGTCTCCATAGGTGATTTGTAACTGAGCTGGGACTGGACAGATACACGGTACTTGGGTCCTTCTGTCTCTCCACCCAGAACTTTCTCTGCTGGCCTATGAATTGTTGAAGGTTGCCATTCAATTTCTTTCAGATTTTAAATATGGATTTGGAAGATGTGTGCATTTCTCTTTGAGGATGTGTTTAATACATTTAAATATTTTCTGTTTGTGTCAGAATCTGTATTATGTTGGTGCAGGCCAGGGGTGGTGGCTCTGAGATATTTCTGTGCCATGGGGATTTCCATGATACTCTTTGTGACTTTCTGGGAGCTCATGGGGGGCCCTTGTGGCTGTGAATGATACTCATAAGACAGGTCTTTCCTTCCCTCCTTCTGGGCCAATGGCTTAGGTTTCTTTGAGCTTTGGTTTTGACCTCAGACTAGGATCTATTTATTACTAACCTACTCAGGGAGTTATTAACAGTGATCATCTGCTTAGAGCTGAGATTTGTCTTTCTTTTAAGAGATCCGGGTGTGTCACACACTTGACAGCATCACATAGTTCCTACTATGCTTGTGCTCATGCTGAGTGTGTCAGTTCCCTGTCTCTGGGGAAGGATGCCCTGTTATCAGTGAATCAGCAGGGTGGGATCCAGAGAGTCTCACTTTCCTATGGCTGCCCCACCTGCTTAGTACTTAGTGACACCTTCCAGTTTAACATCACCATTTTTCAAGTTAGTTTGTTAGAGGTGGCTTGGTTCACTTTACCGTGTTCAATTAGGTCTACTGGATTTCCAGTTGCGCACGGGTTATAGTTAAAAGTGAACCATCCATGCACCCCTGGCTGAAGCAAATGTGTAGAATTGCACGCATGGTGATGCCTTCCCGTTATCGCTGACTTCAGTTCTTTCAACTGCAGAGAGGGCACCCAGAGGAGCCTCTGTCCTAGTGGAGTAATCTGTGTAGAGAAGGGAGGGGAGAGTCTGATACGGCCTCGTCATCCCACCGTATCTACCCTCACCTGTGCCCCCAGATGTCGTCCAGATATGTTCCTTCCATGGAAAGACCCAGCAGGATTTGACTCTACCCGTCCCTCCCGCTCTGTCTGCCACCTGTCCGCTGAAGCCCCTTATGCTGGGTTAAATCGTGTTCCCGCCACCACCGAATTCATATGCTGAAATCCTGACTACCCGGTGCCTCCGAATGTGACTGTACTTGAAGATGGGGCCTTTGAAGAGGTAATAGAGTGAAAACAAGAGCACTGGCTTGGGCTCTACTCTGATACAACAGGTGTCCTTATAGGAAGAGGAAACTTGGACACAGACAGGCACAGACGGAAGACCGTGTGAGGACACAGGGAGAAGACAGCCCTCTGCAAGCCAAGGAGGGAGCCCTCAGAAGCGGCCAACTCTGTTGACATTGTGATCTCAGACTTCCAGCCTCCAGAGTTCTATGAAAATAAGTTTCTGTCATTTAAGCCACTCGGACTGTGGGACTTGGTTACGGCAGCCTGAGCATTCAGGCACACCGCTCTTTGTGGTCCCTGCTCACAGTGTGCTGCCCAGAAGCAGGGGAGCATAGTAGGGCCCCTTCTCTTTCAATCCTGGCTCTGCCACCTATTAGCTTCTTGAAGGCGCTTGACCTTGAGCAAGTTACTTAGTCTCACCGTGCCTCTATTTCCCATCTGTGAAATAAGGGCAGTAATAATGTCGGCCTCATAGAGCTGTTGCGCAAGTTAAACTAATAAGCAGTAGGTAGCGTTCGCTTTATTATTCATCTGACAAACGTCTACTGAGCATTTACTATCACCGGACATCGGGCTGAATGCCAGTGTAGGATGGCGAACCACAGAGATTATAGGCCATGCATCTGTCTTCTTTTTTTTTTTTTAATGTTTTTTATTTTATTTATTTCTAGGAGAGAGAGAGAGACAGCGTGAGCAGGGGAGGGTCAGAGAGAGAGGGAGTCACAGACTGAAACAGGCTCCAGGCTCTGAGCTGGCAGTCAGCACAGAGCCCGACGCGGGGCCCGAACCCACGAACCGCGAGATCATGACCTAAGCGAAAGTCGGACGCTTACCGGACTAAGCCACCCAGGCGCCCCGCGTCTGTCTTCTTTTTCTCTTGTCTTCCCTCTATACGAATACGTGACTTGTCTTTCTCTGCCATCACTCTTTCTAATGTATTCATCTTGCGAGACTGCCTCGGGGTCATTCTCTTTGGGCCGGTCCTTCCTCCGGCTCCCATCGGCTTCCATAGCTACCTCTGATTCAGCCTCACCACCTTGACCTGCCCAAAATGCCTGTGTCCCACTGGCCCCCAGCAAGGATGCTGTTGCGCCAGTCAGGGCCTCGGGCTCTGGCCAGGGCCCAGCAGGGTTCAATACATCGCTCTTATACTGACCTGGATGAATCGTTGCCAAGTCTTTCTCGCCAGCTCCTTCCGGTCTGTCAGTCTGTCCGCACCATTCTTCAGAGTCTTTGCCAAGTGCCCACCGCGGATGCACCTGCGTTCTGGAGCCGAAGTTGGGTGTTTCCGGTCCTCAGCTCAATCCTATCCACATCATTTGAGTGGACGTTCACATTCAGAGGCTGCTTTTCCATTGCAGAGTCAGGGAAGCACAGAGGTGATTCAGCTGGAGCAGGGCTGTGAAGACAGAGTGGGATTCCTGCAGCCATTCCGTCCCCCTCTCTGCCTGAGAGGAAGCCCTTCGAAGCATCTTTACCACGCCAGCCTCCACCCGCTGACGACCCACTTCCCTGGACCGCCATGATAGTCCCCCCCATTGCCAATGTCCCCAAATGCCCACCTCTTCTTCCCAGCCCTGTTCTCCAAAGATGGAACAGGATTCTACCAGACATCTTTAATCTTCACATTATCTGTGAAGTCAGCCTCATTATCCTCATTTTTACAGATGGGAAAACTCAGGCCCATATGGACCCAGCATGGGGAAGCTACTTGCCAAGATCCCGCCACTGATACGCAGTAGGATATGTGATGGGGGTTGAACTCCTATCTGATTTCCAGGTTGGGGCTCCGGGTCTCCCATGCCACCTCCCATGGGTCCCCCTCAACCTCCAGAGATGGATGAGGGAGGTCGAGTCTATGTGTGGCTGGGGGCCGGAGAGGTGCTCGCCTTCTAAGCCATGCACTGCAGCAGAGTGAGAAATAAGGCACCCGTTCTTGCGTGGTTCGCTCACTATATGGTGTGGGGACGCTTCCTCCTGCCGGCCTCCACCACCCAGAAAAGGACCCTGTCCTCTCCCTGCTCCCAGCCCCTGGGAGTGGTACATGAGTAGCCAGCTGAGCTTATAAAGCCACCCTTGGTGTTTGTTCCTGGCAGGTGTTTGGGGTGCAGACCCTGGGGTCACGCCATCTGGGTCCCTGCTGAGACCATTGTCATCTGTCTGCCAGTGCCCTGCAGGGACACCTTCTAGAGCTTCAGGGAAAACCAGCACTACAGAAAGGGACAGAAAGTCCAGGGACACTTGGAGGTCACTGAGCTGGTGCAAGCCTGGGGACAGGTGATGAGCAGAGAAGGTATCCAGACTGTAGGGAGGGACATCACGCTTCCTGTGCCACCACTGCCCCTGGAAGAAAAAGAAGTGTATGACTGGGGGGCGCCTGGGGGGCTCAGTCGGTTAAGCGTCCGACTTCAGCTTCAGGTCATGATTTCGCAGTTCGTGGGTTCGCGCCCCGCATCGGGCTCCGAGCTGACAGCTCTGAGCCCGGAGCCTGCTTCGGATTCTGTCTCCCTCTCTCTCTGACCCTCCCATGCTCGTGCTCTGTCTCTCTCTGTCTCTCAACAATAAATAAATGTGAAGAAGAAGAAGGAGGAGGAGGAGGCGGAGGGGGAGGGGGAGAAGAAGAGTATGGTTGGGACCCAGGTAGCCAGAGCTCTGATCTGAACTCAGTTCCTTCCTGCGTGTGATGGTAAGCTAGTCACCGAAGCCTCTCTGAGACTCAGTGTCCCCATTTGTACAAGGAAGATCATAATACCTACCTTTCAGGGTCATCGTACAGACTCAGTAAAATTTCTCATGCAAACTGCTTACCTGCGCACCTGGAACAGACTATGTGCTCAGTACGGCATAGTCTCTGTCATGCTGGTAATGTGCGTTCAAAAGATCCCTTCCGTTCGTAATCGGAACTGCCCACATTTGTGCAGCCTCTCTGCAGAGCGAGCCTCTGACCATTGTTTCATTTCCTTTGTCTGAGAGCGACCGGGCCTGCCAAGCCTGGTTATGGATGTGGATCAGAACAGTCGGCAATAATGGGGGTCCTGGGGCTGCGTCGGAGACAGACGTCCATTAGCATTACTGGTTTCAGTCCAGGGAGCGGGGCTGCCAGTCGGGTCTGGGAAGCAGCGGGGAGATGGAGGGCGAGGAAAGTAGGTCAGTGTGTAAACCAGAGGGGCCGACGCAGCGCCACCTGATGGCAGAGTTAATAACCACACGCTCTACTGTCCTTCCTGCCTCTGCGGGCCTGTCTCTGGGAGCCCCCCAATGTCCTCCAGCACATCTGGCCCAAATCAACCCCCCCTCCATCAGCTGCACACACTGCCCCCCGACAGCCTCTCGTGTCCCCCTTAAAGCCCAAGGCCCAAGTTCAGCCTGGCGGCGGGAGCCTCTGACCTTTTGGAGGGCCCAGTGAGAGCAAAGCCAGCTCTGAAGGGGGCCGAGCGGAAGGAGGCCGAGGTGGGGCGGGGGCGCGGGACCCGGAGCCTTTGTCTGGGCCTGGGCTGCCCAGTGCCACGCTGACTGTGTCTATTAAAATGTCGATCGCTCCCGATCCGCCTGCCGTCTCCCCTCAACCCCTGGAGAAGGCAAGGGATTCACCGTTTTGTCTTTCCCGGGCCTGTCGATGCCACCTTTGGGGAGCCCGTTCGATGATGCCTCCAGAAAGCCTCGCGGAGCGGAGAGGCCAGAATTAAAACAGCCGCACAGAGGGACCCCCGCAGACCCCCAATTTCCAGAGGCTTACAGATCAGAAGGCAAGGAAAAAAACCCACCAAAACGCTGTGTCTGTTCTTTTGCAAACGTCGATGGTTTTATTCATCGTCTTCAACCCCCTCCGCTCACCCCTGCCCTACTCCTCTTTATTCCTGCTCAGCGCGACTCAGCAAAGGGTGTCTCTCATCTATCTGCACCGGAGCCTGGGGACGGGAAGGCTGACAGGTGTCTCGTCACCAGTGGCCCAGCGTGGGGATGCCGCGAGGAAGATGCTGGCCCCTTGTGCCCCGGCTGGCCGACAAATGAGCAGAACAGGGGCGCCCAGGGGCCAGAAGGTGTGTGGTCACACTGTGTGAGTGGATTGTCCGTTCCACCCACGGGGACGCCTGCTCTGCAAAGTCTCTTGGGCCACGCCGCACAACTTCCGTGGCCTCAGTTGTGCCAAGGAGGCTACCCCACCCTCCGTCCCTCCCTTGCTGCCTCCCAGGCGGGGACGCTAAGGCCAAGCAGGGTGGTGGGTGCAATTCACAGGCTGCTCACTCACTCCCCGTCCCCGTCCCTCTGACTCAGCGCCACCTCGTCCCCAAGCCGTGCACGCACCTCCCCGCTGCTCTGCTGAATGCTCAGCCCTGCGCTTCCCCTCCCAGCAGTTAGAGGGGCTGGGACACCCGGCCGGGCTGAGGCTGCGGGCGCCCCTTCCCCCAGGTTACTGCTCGCCTTCCTGCGTCCCGTTTCCCTTGACTGGAGAAGCAGGTGCTCATGAGCGTGGAGAGGCGGTGGAGGGGCGTGAATGAGCTCACAGCCTCCCCAGGCTCCGAGGACGGTCCCAGACACTGTGGGTCCTGCAAGAGGCTTGCTGTGCTTTCATTCCGTGTGTGTCCCTGTGTGTGTGTGTGTTCCTGTGTGCCCCTGTGTGTGTACCTGTGTGTGTGTCCCTGTGTGTGTGTTCCTGTGTGTATCCCTCTGTGTGTGTTCCTGTGAGTGTGTGTCCCTGTGTGTGTGTGTTCCTGTGAGTGTGTCCCTGTGTGTCTGCATGTCCCTGTGAGTGTGTGTCCCTGTGTGTATGCGTGTCCCTGTGAGTGTGTGTCCCTATGTGTGTTTCCCTGTGTGTGTGTGTTCCTGTGTGTGTCCCTGTATGTATGTGTTTCCCCGTGAGTGTGTCCCTGTGTATGTGTCCCCGCGAGTGTGTGTCCCTGTGTGTGTGTCCCCATGTGTGTATCCCTATGTGTGTGTCCCTGTGTATGTGTGTCCCTGTGTGTGTCCCTGTGTGTGTGTCCCCGTGTGTGTATCCCTATGAGTGTGTCCCTATGAGTGTGTGTCCCCGTGTGCGTGTCGCTGTGTATGTGTCCCTGTGTGTGTGTCCCTGTGAGTGTGTGTCCCTGTGTGTGTGTGTCCCCGTGTATGTATCCCTGTGTGTGTCCCTGTGTGTGTCCCTGTGTATGTGTGTCCCTGTGTGTCTCTGTGTGTGGTGTGTGTGTCCCCGTGTGTGTGTCCCTGTGTGTGTGTGTCCCTGTGTGTCTGTGTGTGGTGTGTGTGTCCCCATGTGTGTGTCCCTGCGTATGTGTGTCCCCATGTGTATGTGTGTCCCCGTGTGTCCCTGTGTGTGTCCCCATGTGTGTGTGGTGTGTGTGTGTGTCCCCGTGTGTGTGTCCCCATGTGTCCCTGTGTGTGTGTGTGTGTGTGTGCTGGAACAAGAGGAATCCAGAAAGAGACCCTTGAGAGGGGACCAGGCAGCTCTGAAAAATGGAGGCAGCACTGGCACCCCTCCCCCTCCCGAACTTTCACAAGTAGCCCCACGTGCCCGGCCAGGGTCCCCCTCCCGTGTCTGAGCTCCTTGTGAGCGCACAGCCTTCCCCTTCCTGGAGCCCGGCCTGGCCAGCCGACGCCGGGGGCGGGTACAGCCCCTCTCCTTGCCGGCTCCTGTCTCCTTTCCGATCACATCCATCCTCGGGGACTACGGCTTCACCCCTTTCCTGCCTGACACGCAGAGGGGAGGGGGCTCCGGTGCCCCTGCCTGCAGAGCCCCTGGGAGAACGGTCTGTGGGTCTGGGGGAAACACTTCTCACATGTGCCTTTCCCCCTCCACGGCTGGAAAATCATATACGTGTGCACACACGCACGGCTGTCTTAACACGTGTGCAAACGCTTGTCCAGCTCATGCGACCGGTCCACACGTACCCATGTTAGGTTCTCGTACTTGCATGCATGTGAGTGCGCGTGAGCGCGAGGGCAGGCGTGTGCCTGAGGACGGGCTCCGGCGTGCACGGGCATCGCTTGCCTGTGCAGGGGGGAGGAGGGGGGTACATGCCCGCGGGCTCGCGGCTCTGGGAGGACCTGCCCGCAGGCACGTGCACCCCTCCACCTGCGTGGAGCCCACAGCTGCGCCGTGTCTGTGGCACGTGAGTAGCGAGACAGTCCCCTTGTTACCGTGTAGTCTTATTAAACACACAGCATGTTAATAGCACCAGCGAAGTCGGTTATGAAAAGCTCTTTATTAAAAATAATAAGAAATGGCCCTCTTGTTCCACAACTTCTGAGCCGCGTCTGGCCGCGCGGGCTGGCAGGTTATTAAAGTGGGATCAAGCGTCTTTAATACGCCTTCCGCGGCGGCTGTTTGGCGACTCTGCCTCATTAGCAGCCGCCTGGCTCCAGCTGCCTCAGTCTCCCCAGCTCGCCGCCGCAGACAGGGGACAAGGGGACAGAAGGTTTACAGGACACACGCCCGGGGGAGGCGGAAGCTGGGCCTGCTGGACGGACCGGAGGACTGTGTGCTGGGTGCTGACGCGGTCTCCCGTCCCTGCTGCCCTCTGGACCCAGGGGCAGAGGTCGCGGTGGGGGACTTCCATCCTAGAAGGTGCACCCGCGTCCCTGAACGGTGGCCTCTGGGAGCATCTCGAGCCTCCTCCGTGGGTCTGAGATGGGCGCACCCTTTCCATCCCTCACTGCCTTCCCGACGCAGGAATGGGGAGCCCTCAGGGTGACGCTGAGCGAGCAGGGAGGGCGAGGACTGGGCGCCCACACCAGCGCTTCTCAAACTCGGCTGTGCACGGGAATCCCCGGAGAGCTTGTTAAAGTGCAAGATGCCGATCCAAGAGGCCTGGGGTGGGCTCTGCATTTCTTTCTTTCTTTCTTTCTTTCTTTTTTTTTCTTAAATGTTTTATTTATTTCTGAGAGAGAGAGAGAGACAGTGCGAGCAGGGGAGGGTCAGAGAGGGAGACAACAAAATGTGAAGCAGGCTCCGGGCTCTGATCTGTCAGCACAGAGCCCGGCGCGGGGCTCGAACCCACGAACTGTGAGATCATGACCTGAGCCGAAGTTGGACGCTTGACCCACTGAGCCACCCAGGCGCCCCATGACTCTGCATTTCTAACAAGGTCCTAGGGGATGCTCTTGCTGCTGGCCCATGGACCCGACTCTGAGGAGCAGGGTGTCATCCACCTCTTGGAGAAGGAAAAGAGTGTCACCTTGATGGCCCAAACCTTGAAGCTCACCAAGGCTGGGGTTCAGCAAGCCCCTCAGACCGGGAGGTCCCCAAGGGCAGGGCTGTGTGCTGTTCCCCATGGACTCCTAATGGCGCCCACACCAAGGCTCTGCTCACGGGGCTGTCTGAGCTTAGAGGAGGGGAAGGCACACTAAGACTTAGTGAGCACCTACTATGTGCCACACACTTCCCCATGATCTTCCATTCAACAGCTGTCAAAGCAACTATTATCCCCCTCATTCTAGAGCTGGAGAAACTGAGGCTCAGAGGACACCCAGCTACTAGGTGTCGGATGTAGCCTGTGACCCCAGGTCGGTAGCTCTCCTGAATCGTGCTTTTGCACCAAAGCAGAATAAAGGAGGTCCTCACGGTCTCTCTCCACCTCTCCCCAGGCAGCTGCCTCCCAGGACATGGAAGACCGTGATTCAGGGAACCGTGAACCTGCCTCTTTACGTCCTGGAGCATCGGCTCCCTGCTGCGCCCCAAACCTTTCATCAACATTACTGGCAACTACAAAACACGTCTCCTCACCTCCCTGACATGCTCGGGGCACAGCAGCGTGGGAGCTTTGCTTTCAGGCAGATTTCAAGGCATGAGGGGTCCAAGGAAGGGCCTCACTTGGAAGATCGGCCAGGCAGCTGGTGTCCGGGAGGAGGAGCCCTTTCCAGCCTCCACTTGGCTCCAGGGGACAGTGGGATGAAGGTAATAAAGGTAGCGGTTGGAATGGTAGAAATCGAATAGAGTCCAAGTCACATTTGCCGAGTCCCTGCTAATGCCAGGCACTTGGCATGCATTATCTCTTTCCTCATGATCATCTGCCCATATAACTCTTTTATTCCCGCCTTCAGATGAGGGACCCAAGGGTCAGAGAGGTTAGGTAATCTGCTTGAGGCCACACAGCACATAGGATCCTGAGCTGGGCTTTGTACCCAGGCAGTCCGGCTTCCCGTGGATTTCACCAGGCTCCGTGGGAACACCTGTGGCTGGATGGAGTCGGCGGAAAATCCCCGCCCATGTGGAGAACCAGAGAATCACAGCATGACGGGGCTGAAACTGGATCACAGGGTACTGGGTACCACTTCTCATTTTATAGATGGGTAGACCAAGTCTCAGGGGAAGCAAGTTGACTGGAGGGCAGGGACTCAAACCCAGGTCTCCTCTCATCCACTGTGGCCTCAGGATTCTCCTGGGGTGCAGTCCTCCTGAAGATGAGACAACAGCCGGTGCTGTGCTCAGCACAGAGCCCCGTGGGTTCAGGGACTCTGAATTCAGGGACTGCCTTGTGGTCTTTACTGCTTCTCCACCGTCCTGGGGGCTGGCAGCACCCACATCAGGTCCAGGTCCAAGGCCCCCGATCTCCAGAAGGAGCTGGTCAAGGTGGCCAGCGTACTGCTGACATGTGAGAAGCCAGCTTTTCAAAGGAGAGCTGTGTGCCTCAAAGGAGATGCTTCCCAGCCCCGCCGGTCGGATAGCGGTGAGAGTGTATATATATCGATGGTACACCTTTGGAGGGCGATTTGGTGATCATACCCGGATTTAAAGTGCACAAACCTTTCAGCCCATCCATTCCATAGCTAGGAATTTACCCCATAGACTCATTCTTGTGTTTGTGCTCAAGACACACACACACACACACACACACACAGACACACACACATACACGCAAGTATTTATGTAGTCTTTCTCTCTCTTTCTCTCTCTCTTTCTCTCTTTCTTCCTCCGTTCCTTCCTTCCTTCCTTCCTTCCTTCCTTCCTTTCTTCTTGAGAGTATGCAAGTGGGAGAGGGCAGAGAGAGACAGAGAGAGATTCCCAAGCAGGGTCCATACTCAGTGTGGAGCCCATCTTGGGGCTCTGTCTCACAACCATGAGATCATTACTTGAGCCTAAATCAAGAGTCGAATCCTTAACCGAGGCCCCCAGGTGCCCCAAAGCAGCGTTATTCACACTGGTTAGAGAATGAAAACCTCCAGAATGCCACAGACAGGGAAACTGGTTAGTAAAGCACAGGTCACTTGTCCAAGAAAATACCCTTGGTTCGGGGCGGCAGTGTGACCCAGCGCATAGCCCCGGAGCCTGATTCTCTGGGTTTCAATCCCACTCCGTCCCTTTCCAGCTGTGTGAACCGGGACAGTAACTTAACCCCTCTGGGCCTGTTTCTTACCATATAAAATGAGCATTATAATAAGACCTGTTTTAGAACATTTGGGGAAATTAGAGGAGTGTGCACATGTGAATCGCTTGAAATAGCGCCTGACCCAGAATAAGGGCTGAGACACGGACCCTCTTCCTGGAACTATGAACTATTGAAAAAGAACATTTGCAGCTGGAAGTGATGATTTAGAAAGATCTCCAAGGTATATTATTAACGGAGAAAAGCAAGACCCAGAATGGTATGAAAAGATCCTTTCTGTGTAAATTTTAACAAGTAGATATAAATCGTGCTTTGCTGTAACTTGTAGGTATTCTTTTAAAATTTTTTATTTATTTTTTTAAATTTTTATTTATTTACTTAGAGAAAGAGAGAGAGAGAGAGGAGGGAGGAGGGACAGAGAAAGAGGGAGAGAGAGAATCCCAAGTGGGCTCCCTGCTGACAGGAGGCTCAATCTCACGAACTGTAGGATCATGACTTGAGCCGAAATCTAGAATCAGATGCTTAATTGACTGAGCCCCCGGGCGCCCCTATAGTGTGTAGGTAGGTAGGTAATTCTAACACCTTGTGCACATCACATTTATTTTTATAACTGTTCAAACATGGATGTCCAGGCTCTGGGAATTAAGGGCTTGTTTTGTTGTTTTTCTTTATATTTTTGTGCATTAACAAATCTAATCTATGTACGATGTTCACCTTTTTATTTTTAGCTGTGGTTAAAAAAGCATGTGACGTGAGATTTACCACCATAGCCGTTTCTAAGTGTACAGTCTGTAGTGTGAAGCATCACGTTCTTGTGGTCTAACAAATCTCTGGGACATCGTTCAAACCTGAAACTCTGTTCCCATTAAACACCTACGACCCGTCTCTCCCTCTCCCGGCCCCTGGCACCCACCATCTCGTTTTCCGTCGCCAGGAGAATTCGACTCCTCCCGAAATCTGGACAAAAAGCTTTGGTCTTTGAGTGACTGGCTTATTTCATTTAACATAATGTCCTCAGGGGTCATCCATTGTAGCAAATGTCAGAGTGTCCTTCCTTTTTAGGGCCAGCTAGTTTTCCATTATCTGTATACACCACCTTTGGTGGATGCATTCATCTGCCCACGGACACCTGGCTCGTCCCCACGTTCTGACTGCTGTGAATAAAGCTGCTGTGACCACAGTGTGCAAATAGCTCTCCGGGACGTCGCTTTCAATTCTCTTGGATCTATCACCAGGAGTGGAATTGCCGAGTACACGCTGTTGGAAGACCTGCTTTCCAGCTTGTGAGGCTGACGGAGCCGCTCCCCTCCCCCGGGGGAAAACTGCCATGGGCTCCAGCCCCGGAGAGGGAAATGATTTTCCCTGGGGCCTTCGGAGAGCAGACAGCTCCTTCCACTTGTCCTCAGAAGGGAAGGGTTGTCTGAGAAATTTTAAAACCTTCAGGAACATTTAAAAGATACTCCTTTCTGGTTTTTGGGGGCTAACGTGGGGCTAGATTTTCTAACATTTGGGAGGTCTCGTGCTTTGGCCAACCGTATGCTACGATGGTGCCTTCGAGGCAGAGGCCGTTTGCCTTTTCCCACGGCGATGCCGGGGATGACAGAGTTTCCAGACCAGGTTTATTTTATTTTATTTTTTAAAAATGTTTTATTTATTTATTTTTCAGGCAGAGAGAGACAGAGCATGAGAGGGGGAGGGGCAGAGAGACAGGGAGATACAGAATCTGAAACTGGGCTCCAGGCTCCGAGCTAGCTGTCAGCACAGAGCCCAACACGGGACTCGAGCCCACGAACGTGAGATCATGACCTGAGCCGAAGTCGGAGGCTTAACCGACTGATTAACCCGGGTGCCCGCCCAGACCAGGTTTAGACAGGTGCAACAAATCGCCCCATATAAAATTGTCCTGTTCACTCTTTCTTTCTTTTTTTTTTTTAAGTTTATTTATTTATTTTAGAGAGAGAGAGAGATCAAGCAGGGAAGGGGCAGAGAAAAAGGGAGAGAGAGAATCCCAAGCAGGCTCTGCACTGGCAGCGTGGAGCCCAACGCAGGGCTCAAACTCATGAACCACGACGTCATGACCTGAGCCGAAATCAAGAGTCTGACTGACGCCTAACTGAACCACCCAGGTGCCCCTCTCTCCGTCTTTCAAAGAAGGAAAGGAAAAAGAATGTTCAATGAAGTGCTGAGTTCTCAAAAGCCTCTCTTCCAACCTGAACACTGGCCGGGCAGCCGTGGCAGCCAAGCGACCACCCAGCCAGGCCAGAAACAGATCCCCGGGGCACCTGCATGCAAGGGACGGTCTACTGCACGCGCCCGAGAGGCAAAGCCAGCGATGAGCGACAAAAATCCACAAGAAGCCTTCACTTGGGAGCTCAGGAGTCCCTTTCCCAGGAACCCTGAGGACCTTAACGCCAGGCAGGCAGGCTCTGGGTGTGGGGGGTGCAAGCAGGTGTTGGGGTTTGGGGAGCAGAGAGATGACTCAGTCCCCATCCCCCAGGGCCATTTAGGAGGAGGCCACTCGCCTGCAGAGGGTTTTGCCTGGGGGGGCTGCGCGGGGAGTCTCTGAGCTGCTGTTCAGTCTCGTCAGCAGGTTGGGAGGAAGGGCGGAGAGACAGAGCACAGATGCGTTGAAAGCCTCAGCGGCTCCTCCGTTAGCAGAGTGGGTGGCGGAGAAGGTGAAGACCAAAGCTGGCTTACTGCTAGCCGGCGGCTCTGCGTCTCTTAGGACCAGCAGCCTGGCAATGTCACGGCCGCAGCCGGCCACAGAGAGAGAGGGTGATGACGGGGACAGAGGATGATGAAGATGGCAGGGGCTTCTGCCTACTGTCCACTCTGTACCACGCCGCCGTGTGCTTGTGCGTCAGGCCCGGAAGGCAGACAGGACCAGGGACAGTCGCGGCACAGCGTGCGCGGTGCTGTGACAGGCGAGGCCCAGGACGTGCTGTGGGGGCACCGAGCCAGGGACCTGACCTGGGCATCGGGCTCCCAGGAGCTTTGATGACGAGTAGGAAGGAGTCGGGAGAAGCCCAGTGCGGGTGGAGAGAGAGGGTCAGGCAGAAGGGTTGCCTTGTAACACCCTGGTGGTAGGGGGGAGGGGTGGGGGGTGACAGGGAGCCGCTGAAGGTTTTAGGCTGGAAGGGGACATGATCCCACTGTTCTGTTTATGTTTTTTTCAAAGATCACCCTGCTGCTGCCGCGTGGAGAATAGATGGAAGGCGGGTGGAAGGAAGCAGGAAGGCTAATGAGGAGGCAGGTATAGTTGCCCTGGAAAGAGATGACAGTGACCTGCACTCAGCAGGTGGCCGCGGAGATGGAGAAAAGGGGATGGATCTGAAGTTTAGGAGACAGACTGGCAGGGCTCAGTGATGGACTGCACACAAGGAGCGGGGGAGACAGGCGTCAAGGGTGACATTGGCTGAGCGCAGACGATGTGCTGAGTGCTATGCTGAGCATCCTACGTGCATCGTCGGATCGACTCTTAAGGACGCCCCTAACATGCGGGGGTGAGCGGGGGGAGGGGGGGCGTTGTTACCTCATCTTACTGTTTAGGAAGGAGGCTCAGAAACGTTAAGTACTTGCTAAAGGTCACACAGCCGGGAGTGGTGCAGCCAAGCTGCGAACCCGAGAGACTGACTGCACAGCCCCGGGGGCCTTGACGCTTAACCAGTGGTGCCTTCCTTTTCTGGCTTGTGGAGATTTGGAGATTCCATGGGTGAAGACAGAAAACTCAAGAAGGAGGAGCCCAGGACAAAGATGAGGCCCCTGTGGGGTGTGTTGGTTTTGAGGTACTTTGGAAGAGTCAAATGTTCTGGTATGGACAAAGGAGTCTGGAAAAGGTGCTTGCCTCCGGCTGATAAACCCAGGAAGGCATCTTGGAAGAAGAGGTGATACCAAAGGCCCTGACGGTGAAATGTGACAACGAAGGAAGATGTTACAAAGGCAGAGGACAGGCCATTGAACACAGCCTCCAGGGTGGAAATTGTTAAACGGAGATGGAAATCAGAACCACCTGGGAATGAAAGAAAACATAAAACAAAAGCAGCCACAGCCCTGGGCTGTAGATCAGAGGCTGGGTGGAGCCCAGCCTGTATGCCCTTTAAAGCTGTGCTCTGCGCTCCTCCCTGAAGGCCGCCTGGAAACCTCTCCCCCAGGGCCCGTCTCCTGCAAACCACCGCTCGCCTTGCCTAGCCCCCCCCTCCTACTGGTGCTGGGCACGGGATCCGACTCCAGAGTCTAAGAACCCTCCTGGAGTCTCGCCCGTGAGGCACACCCAGAGGCCTGTCCCCAGATAAACAAACTTCCTCTTCCTCTGCACAGGGAGGGGATTCGACACTGTGAGCCTGGAGAGGGTGCAGCAGGCCTTGAAAGTCGCTGAAGGCTTTCATGGCACCTTGGTGACACTTGTCTCCCAAAGGTGTCATGCACTTGAGAAGTAACATATCTCTCCCGTTCCCTGCAGGGAAATTTGTTCCAGAATGTGTCTGGGTATGTAGGCCTAATCAAGGGAGAGATGAGGCAGGGGCTTGAGACCTTGAATTCAGGGCTCAGGCGGATCTGAGGTTAAATTCCTGCTCTGTCACCACGACTTGTGGGAGCTCTGGCAAGCTGTGACTCAATTTCCCCATCTGTAAAATGGGTGCAATTACAGAGTCTCATTAGCATGAGAAGATTGAGGTAAATACTGTATATTAGGTACTTAGCTTGGTGTCTGGTCCAGAGGAAGAACTTAGTAGCAATTAATAACAATAATAATAATAATAATAATTTTTGTTTGTGGCATGGGAGATAAGCGCACACCTAGAGTTTAGAATTGGAATGTTCTGGCTTTTATTTTTATTTTTTTAAATGGCTTACTTACCTTTTTATCGAAGCACGGTTGACACACAGCGTTCCACTAGATTCAGGGGTACAACACAGCGATTCGACAAATCTGTATGTTACCCTCTGCTCACAAGTGTAGCTACCGCCGGTCGCCATACAGCGCTACTACAGCATCGCTGCCTGGCTTCCCTCTGCTGTAACTTTCACCCCAGTGACTTACTCATTCCAGAGCTGGGAGGCTGTGCCTCTCTCTCCCTCTCCCCTGTTCGGGCCTTCCCCCTGGTAACCAGCAGCCTGTTCTCTGTAGATGTGGGTCTGTTTCTGCTTTTCTCTGTTTGCGCGACTGGTTTTTGGATCTCACCTACACCTGATACCATGTGTATGGTGTTTGTCCTTCTCGGTCTGACGCGTGTCGCTCAGCGCACTACCATACAGGTCCACCCACGCTGTCACAGACGGCAAGGTCTCGATCTTTTTCATGGTTGAATAATACTCCGCCGTCTGCAGATACCGTGCCTTCGCTATCCATCCATCCACCGACGGATCCTGGAACCGCTTCCGTATCTTGGCTCTTGTAAACGATCCCGCAGTACAGAGGGCCGCGTGTATCGTTTCAAGTGGGTGTTTTCCCTTTCTTTCCCTTTCTAGTAGTGGAACAACTACACCACATGGCATTTCTATTTTGAATTGTCTGAGGAGCCTCCACACTGTTTTCCACAGCGGCCGCGCCAGTTTACGCTCCCACCAGCGGGCGGGAGGGTGAATGCGCTGCCCTCCTTCAGGCTCCCCCTGGAAGAGCCTGGCTTCCCTGAGCGTGGGCCTGCCGCGGTCATCTGGTCTCTGCCTGACACTGAGCACAGTCCTGTCCCTTGACCTTGGTCCTGTGTCAGAGGCTTTTGCTGCGTCCTTCCCTGGGCCTCGTGTGCGCACCCCATACCCCGCCCCTTAGAGAGTTAGGCAGAGGTCATATCATGCAGGGCCTCCTGGGTCAGAGGAAGGAGCTCGGGGTTTCTCCCACTTTCAACAGGATGCGTGGCGACAGCAGTGCACATAACGCCACCGGACACGGCGGCGAAGGGGACGCACTCTGCCTCTCAAGGAAGGGACTGCAAAGCCCCATGGCTAAGGTCAGATGAAGGATTAGGAGCAAGGACACAGTCTGCCCGAGAAGCCTCTGTGGCATTTGCTGTCCTNCGCAAATGTACAGAAAAAGCCCGAGAGTGAAAAATTATCCCATCCAAATGTCAATGGGAAGCTTTGCGATAGACATCTTTAAATCTGAGCATCAGTCCTGGCTCCGCCTACGGCGCTGAGGGCGGTTTGTAAGGGGTGGGGGAGGGGAGAAGCCGGCATTCCTGCCCCCGCGCCTATATCTCCTGATGAGATATCATCACACCTCTTTTGGATTAGCTCTGTCCCTGCCAGTCACAGTCTGGGGATTACAGGTTAGAGGCGGGCAGGATCACCCCTCAACACAAACCGAAGAGAAGGATGAATAGGACAGGGGCGCCTGGGGGGCTCAGTCAGTTAAGTGTCCAACTTCAGCTCAGGTCATGATCTCGCGGTCCGTGGGTTCGAGCCCCGTGTCGGGCTCTGTGCTGACAACTCAGAGCCTGGAGCCTGCTTCGGATTCTGTGTCCCTCCCTCTGTCCCTGCCTCTCCCCTGCTCCATCTCTGTCTCTGTCTCTCTCTCTCTCAAAAATAAATAAACATTAAAAAAAAAAAGAACACATGGGACAAGTTTCTTCTCCTTCCGAGTTCCCATATCACCTTCTGGGTACAAAGACTATTGGCAAAAGGCTCCAATCTCCCGGCGTCTCTCCTCAGGGCCGTCCTGAGCAGGAAGGCAGGGATGAGGGGCTGGGTGGGCACACCAATGGAAGCAGAACAAGCCGGTTTGGTGGGTTGGAGGCAAGTCCTTCCAGAAGGGGACAGAGGCTTCTGGGGAAGAGCCATTCCCAATGTCAAGTCTGGAGGGCCAAAGCCATAACCGAGACACACGCAGCTAAGACGTGCAGCCACAGGAAGCTGGCTCTGAGCTGGAACGGTGTGGAGAGAGTGGAACGGAGCAGAGGTTAATGCCGTGGGCGGTTCTGGGTGCCGCTGGGGACAAGTGGCCCTGGGGGCACGCGAGGGGCAGGCTCTGGCGAGCTCCCCAGGTGCTCGGTTCTGGAGAATCAGACTTCACGTCTCCTTGGTGAAGTCCATCAGGAGGGGCCAGGAGCCATGGCAGCAGCCTTGACTCTCCCCGGGAAAGGGGCTCCTTCTCCCAGGGACCCAAGGGCACAGCCGTTTCCATTTCTTCAGAATCATTCAGTCAGAGTATGTAGGGGACACAAGTGCTCAAGGGGCCACGCAGGAAGCACAGTGACCACGAATGTGCTCAGATCCCGGACCACTGTCTGCGTGTGACCTTGACCTTCGATGAGCCACGTGGGTCCCGATATCCTGAACTGAACAATGGCGAGTCATGGTAAACGGAAGCATGAATGCCACCGGGCTCAGGTTGGAATGCCAAGGGGCCCGGCGTCCAGAGAGGCCCTTGCAGGCTCTGTACTCAAGACCTCGCCTGTTCTGGTTCTCTTTCTTTCACTTGCTTCCTTCTCATTTTTTAAAAAAATTTTTTAATGTTTTTTATTTATTTTTGAGACAGAGAGAGATCACGAGTGGGAGAAGAGCAGAGGGAGAGAGAGAGGGAGACAGAGAATCGAAAGGAGCCTCCAGGCTCTGAGCTGTCAGCACAGAGCCCGATGTGGGCTCGAACCCATGAGCTGTGAGATCATGACCTGAGCTGAAGTCAGAGGCTCCACTGACTGAGCCACTCAGGTGCCCCCTTCCTTCTCGTTTCTATTTCTCCTGCCTCCTCCCTCTCTCTCCCGGAGCCTCCTGTGGGCCTCACAGATATCGCTTATTCAAACCAGCGTGCAAATTAGTGCTCCCCAAACCCACTGCCTGACACTTCCCAGACCCCTGAGCAGGCATCTCCGGGCCTTGGTCACACTCCGAGGTGGCTTATCTGGGTGCCTGAATTTAGGAGCCACCAGTGGCGACCCAGGACTCGTGCAAGCTCGTGCCCTCCTTCCTGTCTTCCTGGGCGTCTCCCCTGAGCGGTCCAGTGCCCATCCCGAGCGCCCTCCCCCGCACCGTCCTTCCCCGCTGGGAGAGCAGGCAGCTCCAGTGAAGGAAAAGGAAGCAGCCGCCCCCAGCTTCCCACAAGCCTGAGTCATTCTGCTGAGCGCGTCTCATCTGTCCGATTTGGGTGTGGGAGCAGCCTGCCTCCCTCAACAGAGAAGATCCTGAGATTGGGCCTGAGCATCAGGCAAAGGAGAGCCTGAGTCATGGGAAAATAACTTCCTCATTTTAATAACCCCGCCCCCGGCCTTTCTCCCGGGGTGGGGCTGGAGCTCAAGGGCACCAGGGGCAGCTGCTTTACCATGTTTCACCGCAAAGCCTTGAACTGATCCTAGCTAGGGGGTCACAGGGGCCCTGGGCTAGTGTCGGTGTCCCTGCATCAAAGGAGCGCCTGCCTTTTACCAGTCAGGGGCCTCCTCTCTTGGTTCTATGGTCCAGACTGTTCTTTTCTCCACGCGGCAGCGGCCTCTGCCAAGTCCTTGCTCTCCATTGCCCACACAGCACTTGGGCTTCTCCAAAACGTGTTCTTGGCGTCCCCTGCTCTCCGGGGGAGCCTTCCCAGCCAGCGAAGAGGCGTGGATCGACAGATCAAAGTCCTGCGAATCAGCCGCATCGTGGTTCTGGTGGCCCACGTGCCTGGGACCCAAGGGCTTGGCTGCCCCCATATGCGCATCACAAACCCATGTGACATTCCGCCTTTCCACCTGGTCTGTCCCGGTAATGCCAAGTGGCACAAGTGGGGTCTTCCTTAGCCAGATTTCACCTCCATGACTCACACGGTGACCTGCACCGTTTTGGGAAACATCTTGGAAGGTGGCATCGGCACCAGTGACATCCTGGTCTTCACTGATGTATCCGTTCTCGTTTCTCCTGCAGTAAATTACCACGAACCCGGGGCCTCGAACAGCACGCGTGTGTCCTCTTACGGTTCTGGAAGTGAGAAGTTTGAAATGAGTCTGATGCGGCTAAAATCAAGGGGCTGGCAAGGCTGGTTCCTTCTAGAATCTTCAGGGGGAGAATCTGTTTCCTTTTCCCTTTTCTGGTTTCCAGAGGCTGCATGTCTCCCTTGGCTTGTGGCCCCTTCCTCCACCTTCGGTGTCGGGAGGGGGGTAGCACCTTCTCTCTCTGGCTCTGCTCCCGTGGTCACGTGGCGTTCTCACTCTGCCCTTCCCCCACCCGCTTATTGGGACCCTGTGATGACATCAGTCCCACCTGGGTCATCCAGGATATTCTCCCCACCTGAAATCCTCTGCAAGGTCCTTTTCCCCATGTAAGTAACACCCAGAGGCTACGGGGATTAGAAGGAGGACATCTCAGGGGCCGTCGCTCAGCCTCCCACGACAGGGTGCCTTTTGCTGAGCACATGCCACATCATGGCCCCTGGGCTGAGTACGTCTATGCACCTTAACTCATCGTGCTCCCCCAAACCCTGTGAGGCCTGTGGTGCTAGGGCCCCCCATTCACATGCGAAGATACGGACACTCACAGGGGCCAGATAATCACATCAAGGAAGCAACGAAGCCTCGATTTGAACCCAGCTCCTTGTGATAACAAGGCTGTGCTCGGAAACGTCCGTGGCGTGCCCCTCCCCCCATGCAAAGCTGCAGACTCCTGCATCTCCTCCCCCTCTCCCCTGCCTCCCTCCCGGACCTGCAGGGGACAGAGCCAGACGTCCACCCGCAACGAGAAGAGACCCCACCAACTTCTGGTCCAAGTCCTGTCCTACTGCAANCTGCTCTCCTCAGCTCCCTCCAAGGGACAGCAGAGGAGGGGCCGTCAGGAGAGAGGGGCCCCGGGCAGTGGGGGCGCGCAGCCTCCCGCTGTCAGTGTGGAGAGGAGGCCTGCGTCGGGCTCCCCTTATCTGCGGGACTGCAGTCACCCTCGCTCTCCCTGCAGCCAGTGCTCGCGAGCTATTTCCGTCCCTGGATCAGATACGGGACCATGATTTATTGATCGTAATAAACATTGCTTAACACGCACTTTGGTGACACGGCTCACTCGCCAGTTAAAGAAACCCCAGCCCTGCGAGCCGACGGAGCCCTCGCTAACACAGAGGCCGGGTCAGGAGGAAGCCGGTGCGGGGAGGGGGGGGGGCCTTTGGTGAATGGATGCGCTCATTTGCAGACGGAGAATTAAGGCTTGTCTGCCCCCCCCCCCACTTGCCCTTATTGGCCCATCAGTTGTTCCTTAAGAGGGTCTGGCCCAGGAGGTGCTGCTCTGGTCAGAGGCTGCGAAGCCCATTCCAAGCCCCAGAGTCCTCAGCCCACTCCATTGGCATTTCCTGGGTTTTTTGTTTTTGTTTCTGTTTTTTTTTTTGTTTTTTTTTTTTTTTTTTTTTTTTTTTTTTTTTTGGAAAGCTACTGTCTTTGTCTTCTATCCTTTCCTGCTCTGGGGAAATACAGCTGCCTCGGAGATGAAGCATCAGCTTTTTGCAGTAAAAGATTTCCAAGTAGGTCAGACCACCCCACACCCAGAGGCAGGCTTTGGGGGGTACCATCTGCCAGGGGGAAGCTGGGGGCGTGTCCCGCTAAAGAGGGGTTTCCCTCTGCCCAGACGCTGGGGTGGGGAGCAGGTTGAGTACCCCGGGGCAGGCGCCTTGGCACACACACCCAGCTCGCAGCCTGGTGTGTTCCACGTGCACGATGCTTGGTGAATAACTAGCGGCCCACCGCTGTGGCGCCCCTGCTGGCGGTCAAGGTCATGGAGGCCACGGGGAGGGTGGAATGAGACCCCCGAGAGCTGACGCTGGTTTTGTTCACTGCTGTACATCCAGCGGTTACAGAGGCACCTGGCACAGAACAGGGGCCGCAAAGAGTTGCTGAATAAACGAACGAGTGAACCGAGGCGTGTGGTTACGCCGGTGCCGTGGTGGCAAGGGCAGGCGTGGTGCGGGTGGCGTGGCAGCGTCGTGTGTGCACCACAGGACAGGAGCGGGGGCGGGGGTAATGGTGGCCTGGACGACGTTGGGGAGCCGTGGGGTGGCACTGGACACAGCAGTGTCGAGTCGGCTGGCTCAGCTCACGAGGGATACAGATGCACTTGGGGTTCACCGGGGCAGGGGGAGCTGCTGCGGGCCCAGGCCTCATAGAGGACGGAGCCCTCCTGGGGAGCTGCTGCCTGGCACGTGGCTCTGGAGAACTCAGCCNTTCCCAGAGGCCCAGCTGGAGGGCAGAGAGTTCTAGCCTTTCAACCCCCCACCCCCACCCGCTCTGGCCTCAGAAACTCTGCTTCAAAATGGGGAATTTCATAACCACTTTGTGAGATCGAGATGGAGTGGGGTCACATCTCTGAACACACAGGCTTATGTTAGATGCTCAGTGAGAGGCCCCTTCCGCTCTGCTCAGGGGACCCTGGAGGTCACCCTGCCCACCCCTGTCAGAGGGGGCGTGGGAAAAGCATGGTCTAGAGGGAGAAAGGGGTTCCCTGAGGCTGTGGAGCAAGTCCCCCTGGCCGGGGGTCTCCAGACCGCC
>NW_027532008.1:10075362-10083052 GCF_008692635.1 Crocuta crocuta
CTGATACTTTGTTCCTAATTCCATTCCATTGAACGGCACTCCAATTTCCCTCTCTACGCCTCACTGTGAGGGAGGCTTAAAAGGAAACAATGTCCATGTTGCTGCTCTTGACATCTGAGGCTGGATGCGCATGAACACCCAAAGGCACAAGTCCACCCTTGCCTGCCAGTGTCAGGAAGTCAGGGCCGAGGGGAGGGGCTTGTGAAGGTGGCCATAGCAAAGTCCAGAGAGGCCGTCCGCTGGGCTCTCCGCTTGCTGCTGCTGGCGAGGAAGGGCATGAGCTGCTGTTGCCCTGGGCGCATCTCACGGGAACCTGGCAAGCAGGAAGAGAGAGGAGGACCAGGAGGCACTGAGTGGGCATGGGCCCCGGGCCCAAGACTGACTCAGTCTGGCCACCCAGGACGGATCTCAGTGGAGAATCATGGAGGAGGCAGGGCTCAGTCACGGCCAGAGTTGGCCCGAGAAGGCTCCTGGTCCGGAAAGAATGGATAGAGCTGGAAGAGCCGGGGCACAGAGTGATGGGCAAAATCACCTGGAGCAAAATCAGAAAATCAGAGGCCATGGAGCCGGGCGAGAAGCACTGAGATATGATGGTGTCCGGGGGGCAGATGGGCTCGGAAGAACAGCAGGGCACAGATGTGATGGGGACCCCTGCTCACAGAGCCGAGCTTCTTGATGGGCCAGGGAATCTCTGTGAAGAAAGACCATGTGCCAATCAATCAATAACAGAAGCTCCATGAAGAGGGATGAAGAGGGCAGTGAGGGGCAGGAGATCATCTCACCCCATGCCTCCAAGGTCAGGAACTGTGACCTCCATCCTACACCGCAGGTGGGTGAGGTGGGGCTCAGCAAGTTTAAGTAATTGCTCAGGATTCAAAGGCTGGCAGGGGAACCGCAGAGCCCAGGCTCTTAGCACCCACCACCCCACCTGCTCTTAGGTTGGGTTTTACTAGAAGGAACCCCCTGGACAAGGATTGGAGTGCATAGAATTTATTTTGAAGGGGGTCCTGGACACTCACTTCTAGGAGCATGAGGCAAGCAGGGCTCCAGCCCATGCGGGTCACTGTTGTAGAGAAGGCAGAACAGACCTAGGATTTACTCTGACCAAGGGAGGGAGGGAGCTGGGGTATTTACGCACCCCCTTCCCTTTGGTCTGTGGTTGAGGGCCGTCCCACCTCCGGCCTGCCCCCTGGCCGGTGAGGTGAGTGGGCTCCGGAACCCAGAGGAAGACCTCCCATGTGCTGGCCGGGGGGTAGGGGTGAGGTCGGCACACAACGGGACAGTGAGCACCAGGCAGAGACCGAAAGGGCACCAACAGCATCAGTATCCCGTCGAATCCACCCTTCCAGGAGCAGCGAGCTGGTAACTTCCCGAGGAAGGTAGATCAGCAAGGACCATGAGGTCGAGGACCTCAGGGACCAATCCAGGGCACTTGAACTTCATCTTGTGTGTCTTCTCCTCTCAAAAGGAGACACGAGAGAACGATGCTTGCCACTGATAAATAAGCACCTGCTACGAAAACAGAACTTTAAATTCATTGAATTGGTTCAAGTTTGCAACAGCCTGGTCAGAAAAATCCCTCTTTTTCAGCCGAATCACCTGAGGCCCGTTCTGGGTTTCTTCCCCATTGCAGAGCCAGGCTTTGAACCCCAGGCTCGCTGAGCTCCTGCATTCTCCGCCAGGCTCACCCCAAGTTAAGGAGACTGAGTTCCTCGGAGGCGTGGGAGCAAAGCCAGTGCATGGCTGACTTAGCGCCCGCCTTCCTTCACAGTGTGAATGTCAACTACCTAAATAGCTGCGGTTATTTGGCTAAATTAATCCTCCAAGGAGCCGCATAAATATAACTGGGAAGGCACGCGCACGCACGCACACACACACACAGACGCATATATATTTAACACAGTGCATCGCTGCGTGCCGATAAACAGCCTGATGACAAGCAAAGGGAAGATATAAATACAAAAAATTATAACCAGGGGCTGCATGCGGGGTGATGACAACATGGGAGCACGTGAGTGCTCCTCCGGGGACGGGCCACAGGAGTCCCGCCGAGGGCTCACGCGGGAGAGGAAAGGGAAGCTGCGCCCGGCACGTACCCCTGCTGCCAGGCACATCCAAGCTCTCAGCTGGTGAGCCCGGGCCCATCATTCGTTCCCTTTACCGCAAGACTTTGGCAAGCTGCACCACCCCTCCAAGCCTCGATGTTCTCATCCACTAAATGGGAACAAGGATACAAAGATGAAAAACACCAAGATTTTGTAAAGATGAAATGAAAGCGCATGTACAGGGAGCACCCGGCACTGGGAGTGGCGACTGGTGAGTGAATGCCAACCGTGTGGCCCCGTGGAGGTCAGTGCCTGGAGGCTGGATTGCAGTGATGAGGCCCCACGGCTTAGGGCTGCTTCCCCTGCATCTCTTTACTCCCCAAATCAGGACCAATAAGCGCGCTCCCGGGGGCAACGAACCCGCCCCCAAACTGGAAATCGCAGCAGCAGCGGCAGTTACCAACCCTCTGCTGGTCCTGGACTAACCAATGTGTATACATTGTCCCATTGGATCCTGTCAACCACTATGTGAGGACTTTGCTATACTTACTCTCATTGTCTTTTCTTTTTAAATTTTTAAATATTTATTTTTGAGAGAGAGAGAGAGAGTTCAAGCAGGGGAGAGGCAGAGAGAGAGGGAGACACAGAATCCAAAGCAGGCTCCAGGCTCTGAGCTGTCCGCACACAGCCCGATGTGGGGCTCGAACCCCCGAACTGTGAGACCATGACCTGAGCCGAAGTCAAAAGCTTAATCGACTGAGCCACCCAGGAGTCCCTTTATTGTCATTTTCAAGATGAGCCTTTCTGAGGCCCCAAGAGGGGATGTGACTTGCCCAAGGCCGCCTGACTAGCGTTACGGGCTGGACTGCGTCTCTCAAATACACACACGTCGAAGCTTCTACTCCTGCCACCTTCCAGTGTGACCTTATTTGGAAATAGAGTCATTGAAGATACAATTAGTTAAGGTGAGTTCAGACTGACCCGGAGGCTTTATAAAAAGGGGAAATTTGGACACAGACATGCACGCAAGGAGGGCACCCCATGATGCATCTATAATCCAAGGAACGGCAAATGGTGCCAGCAAACCCCAGAAGGTAGGAGAAGGGCCCTGTGCAGATTCTCCCTCTAGTCCCCCGGAAGGAACCGGTACCCTGACCTTGGACTTCTGGCCTTCAAGACTGTAAGACAACAGTCTGCCGTTGAAGCCTCACTGGTGCTGTGTTATGGCAGCTCATACAGCTGGTACATGCGGAGTGAGGACTTGAACCCAGGCCTCTCTGATTTCAGTGCCTGCCGCTACGCAGTGCACTGAGACACGTCTTCACCCGGACCCGCCGGGTCCAGGGCAGCCGGGGAAAGGGTTTGCTGAGCCCAGGCTTAGAGGAAGCAGGGCATAAGAGAAAGGGGGAGGGGTGTCACTAGAAAGAAGTCTCCAAACACCAGCCCCGACCCCGGCCAGGCTTCCTAGTGAGGGAGCAAAGCGGATCCGGCTGGGGTCTGGGAGGAAGGCGAGGAGGAGGGCCCGTGCCATCTAAGAAAAACCATTAAGCCCCCTGAGTCCAAAATCTCCTTAAAATCTCCTTAAAATACCCCTTAAAATCTCTCAGTAGAGGGTCTGCTCTGCTCTGAGAGGAACCTATGGCCCCCACGCCATCCCCCTGCCCTGGAGGCTGCCCGAGCTGGGCCGGGCTGATTGGGTGCAGGGGCCTCTAAGAGGGACCCGGAGCTGAGCTGCCCGCGGGTTGCCATGGTGACCGTGATCCTCCCGTGTGAGCCAGAGGAGGCTGAGGTCTGAGGGGCTGCGCTGAGGACGAGGGTGAGCGTGTCAGGGGCCAGGATGGGGAGGGCCAGTGCCGCTCGAGAGCAAGTCGAGTGTGCCCCACACCCCAGCCCAGACGCCCCCCTCAACTACTCTTGTTTATGGCCCCACGACAGCCCTTCAAATGGGATATTTTTATTTCTCACTTGTAGATTTGGAAACTGAGACCAGAGAAGAGGAGAGCTTTGAGTCGGGTGAGAGAAAGGAGCAGAGTGGGAACATGCATCCTCTGTCTCCGGAGTCCCTGCACCACCCGCCTACCTTCGGGACCCAGCGAGGGTTTCCTCTGTGGGCCGGGAAGGGGACCGCAGGGCTCCCAGCCTGGCTGTGGGGTGATTGGGACCTGGGAGTTGGCCACACCCCTCCCACCTTCTGGAGCAAAACCCCAAGTTTACCTTATGTCCCCCGAGCACGCTGGACCACCTCCAGCCACTGGATTCATCAGATGTAGGAGGGTAACGATGTGGTTCAAACAAAGCACTGGGCATCTCGCACAGGCCAGGCTGGGACTACGCTGTACGCGCCGGGGTCAAACCAGGGGTTCCCTGGAGTCAGACCCATCCCAGCTGCACTCCACTTTCTGCAGACTGTGGTCACCAAAGGCAGTGAATGAGGGGACTGGAGGCTGGGGTCGAGCCCCAGCTCTGGGGTCAGGTCTCTGCCAAACGTGGTATGTGACAGCACCTGGCCTGTGGATGAGGAAAGTGAGGCACCATCGACTGGCCCAGGGCTGTGGTGACCACAGTCCATTGTGCAGTGAAGGGGGAGGCATGGATTCTACAAACCCCTCCCAGGTCTGATGTTCTGTCTGCAACAGGCAAGCGGCTGCAGTGGGCCGAAGGGTTAGACTAGCTCCCGTGGCTTCCAAAAGCCCAACTAGGACCTAAAGCCGCAAGTTACAGAATTGCCCACTTGGGTCTCCGTGGAAGGAAAACTGTGTGCGAGTGGGTCTTCTCGGGAGTGAGCCAGCCCTTCAGTTAGTGAGTTCCCTGTCTTTGGAGGTATCCAAGTGAGGCCGGAAGAAGCGTGCCCTGCTAAGTCATTTCTGTTGCCCAAGCGTCAAGATGCCTTGTTGTTTTCGATGATGTATTTTCTTCCCAAGATGATCGGATCTGGAGACAGAGGCAGGGAGAAGCCGACAGAGTAGCAGAGACCCAGCAGAGTTCATTTGCAGCGCCTACCCTAACCCCCAGTGCCTCCCACAGCCAAGCAGATGGGAGAAGGTGGCCTGCGCCTCCCCTCCGAGAAGCCCCTGCCCGTGCCGTGTCGACCCTCAGTTTGGTTCATATGCTCTCTGAGCTACACTCTCCTCACCTGTACAATGGGGTCATAATCAGCACCTGCTTCTTACGGTCACCGTGACAAGGCTTAACAGAGCACTTCCGGTACGTATCACACATCACACGCAAGTGTGATTTCTTTATTCCTGGACAAAATGGCAACAACGGAACGACCACCAAATCCACGTCCCTGGGAGGGGCCACAGCCGCCAGCTGGCTTGGAGACAGATACGCCATATCCAGGTCCAAACGCTCTCGGCCTCAAAGAGCGGAACAAATCCCGCAGGGGTATTGATTGAAACCATTACGGATTCGTGGAGACAACACGCCGGCCGGGAATGGAGTCAGCCGCCACCGCCTATTTCCATAAGGTAATAATAACGTGCGCCTTTTGCTTTATGAAGTAGAATTTGTTATGGCCGATGAGCCACAAAAATTGCCGGGTGGGGAAAAAAAAAAGAAAGGGGGGGGAAACTATAAAAAAATTTGTAATTTGAACAGGGATTACCATGTAATTGAGAGGGGAAGGCTGCTAATGGCGGAGGCAAAGGCCAATTCAGCCCCCACGCTCTTGGCTCCACAGCAAGGCTGAGACGCTGAAGCAGAATTATTCTTGAGAGGCTCTGGAAGGAAAAGTTAACCAGCATGAAGCCCAGGGAGCGGACCCAAGGAGAAGCGGGAGAGAGTTCATTTGGTGACTATTTAGTGAGCGCTTACTACATGCACCTGGCATGAGGGGGAGGCTACGACAGGAACTGCCCCCATTGGCCGTCAACAGGGCGCCATGATGTTCCGTTGAAACAAGAGAAGAATGGGGCCGGCTCTCTGCTTGAGGAAGCTCACTCGGGCTGTAATAGGGGGAATGGGTTGGAAGGGGCAAGAGTGGGGACTGGGGGGTGACTTAGGAGGGCACTGCCATGACAAGTCTGAATGAGTGGTCTCCTGAATTAATATATAATATTAGCAGACAGGGAGAAGAGAGATCGTCCAGATGTATCAAGAAGAGAAAGATAGAAGGGCTGGTAATGAATGGATGTGACAATATAGAAGGAGTCCAAAGTGATGGCCAGGGTTCTGGCTCTAGCAACGGGTGTGGGTGATGGCACCCTCGTTAAGATGGGGGGATGTTTAGCTTAGTCCTTGGGAGATTACATTCGAGAAACGTACAAGACACCCCAGTGGAGCCTTCCAGTGGACAGCTAGTCAAGAAGGTGATCTGAGCCAGAATGGGAATCGGGAAGTTGCCAAGAGAAAAGGGATCCTTGAAGCTGGGGATGGGGGTTAGGGGGTAAGAGAGCCCAGGAAGAGCAAAAGGAAGAAGAAAGGGTGCCACGGAGAGAGTGGGATGCTGGGATGCAGCTCCGAGTAGTCACAGAGGCTTCCTGGAAGAGGTGAGTTTCTAGTAGTTTCTGGGAATGATGGGAGAGGCTCATAGGGCTAGGAGGAGGTGAGTGTTCCCAGGTTAGCCTGAGGTCCCTGGGAGGCAGGTAGAGAGGAGGGTGTGCTGGCTGGGCCAGAAATCCAACTGTAGGAAGATGTGATGATGAGCGGAAAGGAGAGTGGAGGTCCAGGTGGCCCTGAGGCGGCGGTGAGCAGTGTCCACACCATCTCAAGTCCGTGCGGGAGTAAGAGAGGATGCCTCCCTCTAGGGAACTTGCTCTGGTAGAAGGCTACATTTTTCATCCCTTGTTTACACTTTGGAGTTATAAAATTTCACATTTCTCTCCCCCGCTCAAAGCCCCTGGTGCCTATAAACAAACATCCTGATGTACAAAGATAAATGGAAATCATAAGTCCCCAAGCTTCAGGATCCGAACGAAGAATGGGAGGAAGGGCAGGGGCTGGGAGGAGGCGGACTTCGATGAAATCGAGACCATGCCAGCCCCGTTCTCTGGTCATGATCAATATGTTCTCCAAAGTGCCTTTTAAATTACTGTCGGAGGCAATGTGCCATATTTATGTATATACATGCTTAGAGGTGACACGGGGGAGAAATGCGATTTCTATTATGAAATCATAATGTGCATTTATCTTCAGGAATAACACATCGAAATGTTGGAGTGAGAAAAGTTGAAAAGCAATCTGTCTATAAATAAAGACCGCAGACATCCTGACATTTTACGATGCGGGGATTTCAGCGAGAACTTCTCCTTTGGACACATCGCCCAAGGGATCATATTCAAACTCCGATTTCCTGGACAGCATTTGGGAGTCCAGAAGCCTCCTTGCTGGTGTCCAAAGTAAAGGGAGTAGACTTTACTTCTCCAACAAAGATGAGGAAGGGGTTGGGGCGGGGCTGGGGAGGGGGGCAGGGAGGAGGGATGTGNTAAGAATAAGGAGCATGTAGATTTCTGCAGGCATGTACTGCGGCATACGTGTCCTCCCTTCTCTCGGCGAATAGACAAGTGGTGTGAAAATCCAGGCAAATTCAGAAGTCGGGTCTCTCAGGGACACCCAACCCTCGATATCTCATGTCGCACAGGCCCCATGACCTCCGGATCGCACTGTTGGCCAGTGGCTACAGAGCATGAGCAGGGAGTGTCTTC